>NC_135814.1:100235640-100543140 GCF_964213995.1 Mustelus asterias | reverse complement strand
TTTATAACCTCGTTTTTATTCTCGTTTGGTTTTTACTGAGGTATCACAGGACATGCTAATTAAACTGGATGGTATTATTAAAAATCCAATTAAAAACCATCCTGCACTTGCCAACTGATATCTCAAATGGGATTTAATATCCCATTGTGGGGGATGGCGGATTAGGCCCCAAAAATTTAAAGATACTTACTAAGAAGGATTGTGGGGTGGGGAATTTCCGGTTCTGTCCACCCAAAGACTGCAAATTTCCCCCCAAGGTCAACGGATCTTTCAATGATCCGTCAAATTGTCCATCTCACCAGCGATGATTCCCAGGGCGGGCGGAATGGGAAAATTTACCCCTGTGTCTTTTTTCAATTCATTCTTGGGACATGGGCGTCGCTGGTTGGCCAACATTTATTGCCCATCCCTAGTTGCCCGAGGGCAGTTGAGAGTCAACCACATTGCTGTGGCTCTGGAGTCACATGTAGGCCAGACCGGGTAAGGATGGCAGATTTCCTTCCCTAAAGGGGCATTAGTGAACCAGATGGGTTTTCTGACAATGGTTTCATGGTCATCAGTAGATTCTTAATTCCTGATATTTTTTTATTGAATTCAAATTCCACCACTTGCCGTGGCGGGATTCGAATCCGGGTTCCTAGAACATTAGCTGAGTTTCTGGATTAATAGTCTAGCAATAATACCACTGGGCCATCGCCTCCCCATTGACATCACCAGCGGTAATTAAGGCTTCCTTCTCAGACACCGGCACTGATAAAATCAAACGTGTAAAAAACGTGAACATATTTAAATGATTTCCAGTTCTATGAGAAATCGCTGTGGAAGTTAAAATGTTTAGATTGAAGTTTCATAGATTGGAAGCTAAACTGTGCGGAAGCTAAACTGTCCAAATTAAAGTTTCATGCCTTCTCTGTACAGTAGTGGAAAATGTTTATCAGCTTACAGACCTTCAAAAAGGAGACAGTGTCTGCTATTTCAGCATGAACAGGCTAATCTTCATCTGCCCCATAACATTCTGGTTTTCCACCTTCACCAGAGGGTGAGCAAGACCAGATTTTTCCATAACAAATACCAAAGGTGAGATATGGGGATATGCTATGCAAATGAAGGATTAGCAGCAGTCAGTTTTTCATCGAATGAGAAAGGACGAAAAGCTAGGATTTAATTGGTGAATATGTCTGCAAATGAAGGATTGGAAAAATTGCTTGTTTCTGATTTGGTGTAATTGACTATAATTACCAAGTTGTTTGTTTGTAACATCAGAGACCCTTGCAGGACGACTGCAGGCTTCTTTTCCCTTGTGCACAAGGCCTCACATCGGATTATCCATGGTGTCTAGCGCTGTTTGTACTCAAGTCGACTAAGAGTGCCTAATGTTGCTGGTAGCCAAGGGTCTCTGACACGCCCTTAATCAACAGACTGCCATTTTCAGAAGATGCCTCAACTGGATGTTCCTCAATGGTGTCTTCACCAGTGTGATAGCTAAGCGTCCGTTTGGCAACATGCATCATAAATTGCGTGAGTTTGACTTCGAGGAATGCTTAAGCCTCTGTTGTCAAAGTGTGGGAATTAAGTGTGGGTCAGTGTCTGCTATTTCAGCATGAACAGGCTAATCTTCATCTGCGTCGGCCCCATAACATTCTGCTTTTCCGCCTTCACCAGAGGGTGAGCAAGACCAGATTTTTCCATAACAAATACCAAAGACGAGAAACTGTAACATTTGGTTTCCTTTTGATCTCTTCAAACAATCTTCTCTTATTGAAGCTATTTTGACAGGATGGCCCAGTGGTGTTATTGCTAGACTATAAATCCAGAAACTCAGCTAATGTTCATTTATTAGTGTCACAAGTAGGCTTACATTAACGCTGCAACGAAGTTACTGTGAAAATCCCCTCGTTGCCACACTCCGGCGCCTGTTCGGATACACAGAGGGAGAATTTAGCACGGCCAATGCACCCTAACCAGCACGTCTTTCGCACTGTGGGGGGAAACCGCAGCACCCAGGAGGAAACCCACGGAGAGAATGTGCAGACTCCGCACGGATGATGACCCAAGCTGGGAATTGAACCCGGGTCGCTGGCACTGTGAGGCAGTAGTGCTAACCACTGTGCCACCGTGCTGCCCATTCATCCATACTTTGTGTGCAGATGGTACTGCTAACTTCAGCTCCTATTTCATGTGTTTGTGTGTCAGATATGAAGACAATGATACTTCATTGGAAAACGTTGGCAATTTTGCTAATTTTTACGGATAATTAAGTTTGTTTGCTTATTTCTTTCAACGTATTTTTTTAACACTTTTAATTCAATTTTTCTTTGGTCTCCTCAGTTTCCACAATCTTTTTCTAATTTAGTTAAAACAAATTCTTCCACATGATTTCCTATAACTGAAAAAGCCTCTGGTTGCAGCAACAAAGTCCTTGTAGCTTGTAGCTTTATAGCCACAAGTGTGTGCATGCACGTGTGTGTATGTATGTGCATGCATGCATTCATGTGTGCTTGTGTTTGTGTGCACATAGAATCATAGAATCATAGAATCCCTACAGTGCAGAAGGAGGCCATTCGGCCCATCGAGTCTGCACCGACCACAATCCCACCCAGGCCCTTTCCCCATAACCCCACGCATTTGCCCTCACGAGACCCCCTGACACTAAGGGGCAAATTAGCATGGCCAATCAACCTAATCCGCACATCTTTAGTTGCGGGTTAGGTTGATTGGCCATGCTAATTGATTGGGCCGCATGGTGGCACAGTGGTTAGCACTGCTGCTTCACAGCGCCAGGGACCAGGGTTCGATTCCCGGCTTGGGTCACTGTCTGTGTGGAGTTAGTACCTTCTCCCCATGTCTACCTCCAAGCGTTCCAGTTTCCTCCCACAGCCCAAAGACATGCTGGTTAGGGTGCATTGACCGTGCTAAATTCTCCCTCAGTGTGACCCGAACAGACGCTGGAGTGTGGCGACTTGGGGATTTTCACAGTAACTTCATTGCAATGTTAATGTAAGTCTACTTGTGACTAATAAATAAACTTTACTTTATTTTTTTAAATTGCCCTTAGTGTTAGGGGAATTAGCAGGGTAAATATCTGGGGTTACGGGGATGGGGCCTGGATGGGATTGTGGTCAGTGCAGACTTGATGGGCCAAATGGCCTCCTTCTGCACCTCGGGATTCTATGATTCTATGATTTTCTGTTAGGGAGTGGACAATGAATCTGATCAAAGTGTATGTGTGTGTATGTGCATGCACGTGTATGTATGTGTGTGTGTATGCATACACATATGCTTGTATGTATGTATGTGTGTCCATGTGTGCATATATGTGCTTTTGTGCATGTGCGTGTCTGTGTGAATGCATGGCTGCATGCATGTGTGTGTGTGTATGTGTGTGTGCATGTTTGTATACCAGTGTGTGTGTGTGTGTGCATGTGTGTGTGTATGTTTGTGTGTGTGTGTGTTCATGTTTGTGTCCATTTGTGTGTGTGTGGGTGAGTGTGTGTGTGGGTGAGTGTGTGTGGGTGAGTGTGTGTGTGGGTGTGTGTGTGTGGGTGAGTGTGTGTGTGGGTGAGTGTGTGTGTGGGTGAGTGTGTGTGCGGGTGAGTGTGTGTGTGTGTGTGTGTGTGTGTGTGTGTGTGTGTGTGAGAGAGAGAGTCACGACTGGTTATATTTTACTCACAAGCAGAAATACAAAATAGCTTCAAAATGCCTTAATACCTAACAGAAATACACAAAATATCACAATGGGTTGGCACGGTGGCACAGTGGTTGGCACTGCTGCCTCACAGCGCCAGGGACCCGGGTTCAATGTCACTGTCTGTGTGGAGTTTGTACATTCTCCTCGTGTCTGCATGGGTTTCCTCCGGGTGCTCCGGCTTCCTCCCACAGTCCAAGGATGTGCTGGTTAGATTGATTGGCAATGCTAAATTGCTCTTTAGTATCAGAGGGATTTAGCAGGGTAAATATATGGGGTTACGGAGATGGGGTCTGGGTGGGATTGTTGTCAGTGCAGACTCAATGGGTTGAATGGGCTCCTTCTGCACTGTAGGGATTCTGTGGTTCTATATTAGGGAATGGATAATGAATCTGATCAAAGCGGGGCAGATCCTGCAGAAACCCCAGTGTCCACCTTGCTTATCCCTGTGAGAGAAATGGAACCAACAGCGGATTCTCGGAGCCACCATGAAAGGATTTGATCGTGGAGAGAGACGGCAAAGGGCAGAACAAGGTGTCGTCATCTCAAAGTGAGAGCAGGGGTCATTCAGCTCTCACTGAAATCAGGGAGCATTTTTCACACCAAGTGTAGTGGAAATCTGAAATTTCTCCCTCATAATCCTGAACTTTCTCTCCCTCAATGTCAACAAAACGAAGGAGGTTGTCATCGACTTCAGAAACTGTAAAGGGGAACATGCCCCTGTCTACATCAACAGGGACGAAGTAGAAATGGTCGAGAGCTTCAGGTTTTTAGGTGTCCAGATCACCAACAACCTGTGCTGGCCCCCAATGCCGATGCTATGGTTAAGAAAGCCCACCAACGCCTCTACTTTCTCAGAAGACTAAGGAAATTTGGCATGTCAGCTACGACTCTCACCAACTTTTACAGATGCACCATAGAAAGCATTCTTTCTGGTTGTATCACAGCTTGGTATGGCTCCTGCTCTGCCCAAGACCACAAGGAACTATGAAAGGTCATGAATGAAGCCCAGTCCATCACACAAACCAGCCTCCCATCCATTGACTCTGTCTACACTTCCCGCTGTCTCGGGAAAAGCAACCAGCATAATTAAGGACCCCACTCACCCCGGATATTCTCTCCTCCACCTTCTTCCGCTGGGAAAAAGATACAAATGTCTGAGGTCACGTACCAACCGACTCAAGAACAGCTTCTTCCCTGCTGCCATCAGACTTTTGAATGGACCTACCTCACATTAAGTTGATCTTTCTCTACACCCTAGCTATGACTGTAACACTACATTCCGCACTCTCTCCGTTCCTTCCCTATGAACGGTAAATTTTGTCTGTATAGCACGCAAGAAACAATATTTTTCACTGTATATTAATACGTGTGACAATAATAAATCAAATCAAATATAGCTGACAAGATTGACAATTTAGAAACTGCGATGGATGGATTGTTGTCACTAAGGGTGATTTTTTATTCATTCGTGGGACATGGGCATCGCTGGCTGGCCAGCATTTATTGCCCATCCCTAGTTACTCGAGGGCAGTAGAGAGTCAACCACGTTGCTGTGGCTCTGGAGTCACATGTAGGCCAGACCAGGTAAGGACGGCAGATTTCCTTCCCTAAAGGACATCAGTAAACAAGATGGATTTTTATGACAATCGTCAATGGTTTCATGGTCATCAGTAGATTCTTAATATTTTTTATTGAATTCAAATTCCACCATCGGGATTCGAACCCGGGTCCCCAGAACATTAGCTGAGTTTCTGGATTAATAGCCTGGTGATAATACCACTAGGCCATCGCCTCCCCCGTTAAAAGACATGGAACTGAGGCAGGGCAGTTGAAATTAGGACACAGAATCAGCCGTGACTTGATTGAATTGCGGAATGGGCTGGAGGGGCTGAATGGTCTCTTCCTATGCTTGTACCATTGCGGTGCTCCCCCTCCGCACCTCCTGTACTCAACCTCCAGAGAATTGCTAATGTTATGGGTGTAACATTGAGAATATGAGGAGGTGGGCGGGTGGGAGAGGGGAGGTATTGGGGGGGTCTGGGGGCTGCGGAGAACAGTCTCAAAACAGCAGCAAAACAACCCCCTCCAGGAAGTGCTATCAGCAGAAGTGTCAGTGAAGCAGATTATAGCGTTACACGGCCCGAGGTTTAAGTTTAAAATTATAAGATGCCAGAAGATCGCGACATCTCTTTAGTAATTATGTGGGCGACTGCTTAGTATGTTTAACAGACAATTGTTAAACCTCGCTGTGTCCGGGGCATAAACCTATAATTGCTGCAATGAAGCTTGTGGTTTTTTTTCAGCTTTTTCTTGGATCAGTGAGATGGGAGTTCCTGAGCTCCCTGTAATTATCTCTCGCAATTTTCCGTGTCAGATTTCAAGTGCAGCTCCGAGGAGCAGCCCTTTGAGGAATTCAGGGTTTGCCCCCATTGAGGCCCTACCTACACCGCCTGCAGGGATCAACACTTGGAAATCTATCGGCCGACCCGTCACTGTCACTGGGTCCAAATCCTGGAACTCCCCTCTCTAACAGCGCCCTGGGTGTACCTACACCACATGGACTGCAGCGATTCAAGAGTTATAGAATCCTTACAGTGCAGAAGAGGACATTTAGCCCATCGTATCTGCACCGACTCTCTGACAGAGTATCTTAACCAAATACAATCCCCATAACGCCACATATTTATCTTGGCTAACCTGCACATCTTTGGACACTAAGGGGCAATTTAGCATGGCCAATCCACCTAATCTACACATCTTTGGATACTAAGGGGCAATTTAGCATGGCCAATCCACCTAACCTGCACATCTTTGGACACTAAGGGGCAATTTAGCATGGCCAATCCACCTAACCTGCACATCTTTGGACACTAAGGGGCAATATAGCATGGCCAATCCCCCTAACCTACACATCTTTGGATACGAAGGGGCAATTTAGCATGGCCAATCCACCTAACCTGCACATCTTTGGACACTAAGGGGCAATATAGCATGGCCAATCCCCCTAACCTACACATTTTTGGACACTAAGGGGCAATATAGCATGGCCAATCCCCCTAACCTACACATCTTTGGATACTAAGGGGCAATTTACCATGGCCAATCCACCTAACCTGCACATCTTTGGACACTAAGCGGCAATTTAGCATGGCCAATCCACCTAACCTGCACATCTTTGGACTGTGGGAGGAAACCGGAGCAGAGGAAACTCACGCAGACACATGTAGAACATGCAAACTCCACACAGACAGTAACCCGAGACTGGGAACTGAACCCGGGTCCCTGGCGCTGTGAGGCAGCTGTGCTAACCACTGTGCCACTCTTCATGTGGCCTTGTTATGTATTGTGTTTTCCTTCATTACAGCAGTGACTACACTGGGACATGAAGCCATCCAAACCCTCACGATGTTTCACCAGGGAGCCACGGCTGAAATGTAATAGTCACGCCTGAATTCACTTGCATACCCTTCATTGCGAGCTGGTTACGTAGCGTAGCCCCATGCCAAGAATCCAGTCGAGGATTCTGGAGAGTTAGAAAGCAGCCTGTAATTTAATAAAACGCAGCATCTGGTATCAGTCAATCACAGGCGGAGAGTTCCATCACCCCGAAAGACATCGAGGCAGTTCCAAAGTCATTGCCTCCGGTCAGGATAAAAGGTGTTGGGAATCGTAATAGATCAATGTCAAAAGCGCCAGGTGACTGAGGTCATTTTGGTGCAGATGTGCGGGGATTAACCTTGTAGAAATGTGTAGTAATTAGCAATGCTAAAACAGCCAAGTTCAATACCAGCTATGTCATAAATCGCTGACCCTCTCAACCCACCGGCAAGTTCTTTGTCATCCGAACCCAGACCCCATTATAAAGAGCAGTACAGCACAGGAACAGACCCTTCGGCCCTCCCAGCCTGTGCCGATCATGATGCCTGCCTAAACTAAGACCATAAGCACTTACGGAGTCCATATCCTTCCATTGGTGGCACGGTGGCACAGTGGTTAGCACTGCTGCCTCACAGCGCCAGGGACCCGGCTTCGAGTCCCGGATTGGGTCACTGTCTGTGCGGAATCTGCACGTTCTCTCCGTGTCTGCGTGGGTTTCCTCCGGCTGCTCCGGTTTCCTCCCACAGTCCGAAAGATGTGCGGGTTAGGTGGATTGTGTCAGGGGGATTAGCTAGGGTAAATGTATGGGGTTATGGGGATAGGGCCTGGGTGGGATTGTGGTCAGTGCAGACTTGATGGGCCGAATGCTCTCCTTCTGCACTGTAGGATTCTATGATTCCATTCCCACCCTATTCATGTATTCCTCTAGATGTCCCTTAAATGCCGCTATCGTACCTGCTCCCACCACCTCCTCGGACAGCCCGTTCCAGACATTCACCACCCCCTGCGTAAAAAAACTTGCCTCACATATCTCCTCCAAACTTTTCCCCAAGCACCTTAAACCTATGTCCCCTCGTACTTGACTTTTCTACCCTAGGTAAGAGCATCTGACTATCCACTCTGTCCGTGCTATTACCATCATTCTCTCTGACCCACAATCTACTCCCACCTGGGATTTGATTCCACATTTCCTGCTGCTTTGCTAGTACCTCACCCTGGTGGCGAGGTCAGACTTGAGTGCTGTGAGACTATTCGACATAAGAACATAAGAACATAAGAAATAGGAGCAGGAGTAGGCCATCTAGCCCCTCGAGCCTGCCCCGCCATTCAATAAGATCATGGCTGATCTGACGTGGATCAGTACCACTTACCCGCCTGATCCCCATAACCCTTAATTCCCTTACCGCTCAGGAATCCATCCATCCGCGCTTTAAACATATTCAGCGAGGTAGCCTCCACCACCTCAGTGGGCAGAGAATTCCAGAGATTCACCACCCTCTGGGAGAAGAAGTTCCTCCTCAACTCTGTCTTAAACCGACCCCCCTTTATTTTGAGGCTGTGTCCTCTAGTTTTAACTTCCTTACTAAAGTGGAAAGAATCTCTCCGCCTCCACCCTATCCAGCCCCCGCATTATCTTATAAGTCTCCATAAGATCCCCCCTCATCCTTCTAAACTCCAACGAGTACAAACCCAATCTCCTCAGCCTCTCCTCATAATCCAAACCCCTCATCTCCGGTATCAACCTGGTGAACCTTCTCTGCACTCCCTCCAATGCCAATATATCCTTCCTCATATAAGGGGACCAATACTGCACACAGTATTCCAGCTGCGGCCTCACCAATGCCCTGTACAGGTGCATCAAGACATCCCTGCTTTTATATTCTATCCCCCTCGCAATATAGGCCAACATCCCATTTGCCTTCTTGATCACCTGTTGTACCTGCAGACTGGGCTTTTGCGTCTCATGCACAAGGACCCCCAGGTCCCTTTGCACGGTAGCATGTTTTAATTTGTTTCCATTGAGATAGTAATCCCATTTGTATTTCCTCCAAAGTGTATAACCTCGCATTTCTCAACGTTATACTCCATTTGCCATATCCTCGCCCACTCACTCAGCCTGTCCAAATCTCTCTGCAGATCTTCTCCGTCCTCCACACGATTCACTTTTCCACTTATCTTTGTGTCGTCTGCAAACTTCGTTACCCTACACTCCGTCCCCTCCTCCAGATCATCTATATAAATGGTAAACAGTTGCGGCCCGAGTACCGATCCCTGCGGCACGCCACTAGTTACCTTCCTCCAACCGGAAAAACACCCATTTATTCCGACTCTTTGCTTCCTGTCGGATAGCCAGTCCCCAATCCACTTTAACACACTACCCCCAACTCCGTGTGCCCTAATCTTCTTCAGCAGCCTTTTATGGGGCACCTTATCAAACGCCTTTTGGAAATCCAAAAACACCGCATCCACCGGTTCTCCTCCATCAACCGCCCTCGTCACATCTTCATAAAAATCCAACATGTTCGTCAAGCACGACTTTCCCCTCATGAATCCATGCTGCGTCTGATTGATCGAACCATTTCTATCCAGATGCCCTGCTATCTCCTCTTTAATAATGGATTCCAGCATTTTCCCTACTACAGACGTTAAGCTGACCGGCCTATAGTTACCCGCCTTTTGTCTCCTTCCTTTTTTAAACAGCGGCGTAACATTAGCCGTTTTCCAATCAACCGGCACTACCCCAGAATGCAACGAGTTTTGATAAATAATCACTAACGCATCCACTATTACCTCTGACATTTCTTTCAATACCCTGGGATGCATTCCATCCGGACCCGGGGACTTGTCCACCTTCAGTCCCATTAGTCTACCCAGCACTGCCTCTCTGGTAACATTAATCGTATTAAGTATTTCTCCTGCTGCCAACCCTCTATCGTTAATATTTGACAAACTATTTGTGTCCTCCACCGTGAAGACCGACACAAAAAACGTATTTAAAGACTCAGCCATATCCTCATTTCCCACTATTAACTCCCCCCTCTCGTCCTCCAAGGGTCCAACATTCATTCTAGCCACTCTATTCTTTTTTATATATTTATAAAAACTTTTACTATCATTTTTTATATTAATTGCTAGCCTAGCTTCATAGTCTATCCTTCCTTTCTTTATCGCTTTCTTAGTCTCTCTTTGTTGTTTCTTAAATTTTTCCCAATCACTTGTTTCTCCACTATTTTTGGCCACTCTGTACGCAGCTGTTTTTATTTTAATACTCTCCTTTATTTCCTTCATTATCCACGGCTGGTTCTCCCTTTTCTTACAATCCTTGTTTTTTGCTGGAATATATTTTTGCTGAGAACTGAAAAGGATCTCCTTAAAAATCCTCCACTGTTCCTCAGCTATCCTACCTGCCAGCCTGCTCTCCCAGTCTACCTTAGCCAATTCATCCCTCATCCTATCATATTTCCCTCTGTTCAAACAGAGGACACTGGTTTGAGACCAAACTTTCTCCTCTTCCATCTGAATCAGAAATTCGACCATATTGTGGTCACTAGACCCAAGAGGGTCCTTCACAATAAGATCCTTAATTCTACCTACCTCGTTACACAATACCAGATCCAAAATAGCTCGTTCCCTCGTCGGTTCCGTAACATGCTGTTCAAGGAAACTATCCCGACAGCATTCTAAGAACTCTTCCTCCATTCCACCCTTACCGACTTGAGTCTGCCAGTCAATGTGCATGTTGAAGTCCCCCATGATTATTGCCGTTCCGTTTTTACACGCATCCCTTATCTGCTTGTTTACAGCCCTCCCTACCTCAACATTATTATTTGGGGGCCTATATACCACACCTACTAGTGTCTTTCTCCCTCTACTATTCCTCATCTCTACCCATAATGATTCCACGTTTTGTTCCTCAGAGCCTATGTCATCCCTCAGTACTGCCCTGATATTATCTCTTATTAATAGCGCGACCCCACCACCTTTTCCTTCCTGTCTATTCTTCCTAAACGCCTGATACCCCTGGATATTCATCTCCCAGTCCTGGTCACCTTTCAGCCACGTTTCTGTAATGGCCACTAGATCGTACCCACTTGTGCTGATTTGCACCATCAACTCATTCACCTTGTTCCGAATGCTTCGTGCATTCAGGCAAAGTGTCCTTATTCCAGCTTTTATCTAGACCCGCTTTGATGAGTCGCGAACACCGTCTCCCTCTACTCCCTTATCTAAATTACCGCCTTCATTCACTTGCACCCTCTCCTCTACCATTAATTTTGTAATTCCCCTTACCCCTGCATCCTCCCCCCCATCAATTAGTTCCTTGATCCTAGTCAACTCTTCTAGCTCCCCTCCCCCCAACCTATCTAGTTTAAATTCTCCCCAGTAGCCTTAGCCAACCTACCGGCCAGGATATTGGTCCCCGTGTGATTCAAGTTCCACCCGTTTTTTGTATACAGATCACCCCTGCCCCTAAAGAGGTCCCAATGGTCCAGGAACCTGAATCCCTGCCCCCTGCACCAGTCCCTCAGCCACACATTCATCCTCCACCTCACTCCATTCCTGCCCTCACCTTCCCGTGGCACAGGCAGTAATCCTGAGATTACTACCTTTGCTTTCCTCTTTCTCAGCTGTCTCCCTAATTCCCTGTACTCCCTTTTCATGACCCCTTCTCCCTTCCTACCCACATCAGCGGTACCAATATGTACCGCTACCTCAGGCTCCTCTCCCTCCCACCTCAGGATTTCCGGGACGCGACTAGCGACATCCTGGATCCCGGCCCCAGGGAGGCAGACCACCATGCGAGAATCCCGCCTACCTCCGCAGAAACGCCTGTCTGTCCCCTTCACCATCGAGTCCCCGATTAATACCGCCTTCCTCCTCTTTTCCTTAGCCCTCTGAGTTACAGGGCTGGACTCCACTGCGGAGACACGGCCACTGCTGCTTCCCCCAGGTGGGCTGTCCCCCCCAGCAGTACTCAAGCAGGAGTACTTGTTGTGCAGGGGCAAATCCACCGGGGTGCTCTCAACCACCCTAGCCTTACCCTTCCTGGCCGTCACCCACTTGGCCTCTTCCCGTGGCCCTGGTGTGACCACCTGATGATAGCTCTTGTCTATCACCTCCTCATTCTCCCTCATCAGCCTAAGATCCTCGAGCTGCAGTTCCAGCTCCCTAACACGGTCTCTCAGGAACCGCAGCTCGACACACCCCTCACAGATGTGGATGTCCGGGAGGCCAGATGCCTCCAGGACCTCCCACATCCTACACTGGGAACAACACATTGGTTTCACACTCATACTGGACACTTTATGTCAAGTAAGACAGTGAAAAGTTAATAAGAGTGTAAGGAAACAAAAACTCACCCCTGCTCGTCCAAGCCCTGTGAGCCAAAGCCCTGACAGCTCACTCAACTTCCCACTCACTCTGCTGCCCGCTACTATGCTGCCCGCTGTATACTTTGGTGCACTTTTAAACCCTCCAAAAACTTCCCCTGGCCACTCCTGGCCTGACTTCCGGTTTTGAAAAAAACCTCCGATTTTAAACCCAAAATTAACTGAAAAAATAAATAATTAATTACAGTCAGAAGACCCACTCTCTTACCCTCAGCCTGCTCCTGGGAACAAAGAGAGGGCTTTGAGAGGGCTTCACAGTTAAGCACAAGTCTCTTTATCTCCAGGCTTATGTGCAGAGGAATTTCCGAGGGAGGGTGGTGGTGGGTCGCTTTTGTAACAGCAACAGTGGGCCAATCACAAGACCATAAGACATAGGAGCAGAATTAGGCCACTCGGCCCATCAATTCTGCTCCACCATTCAATCATGGCTGATATTTTTCTCATCCCCATTCTCCTGCCTTTTCCCCATAACCCCTGATCCCCTTATTAATCAAGAACCCTATCTATCTCTGTCTTAAAGACACTCAATGACCCGGCCTCCACAGCCTTCTGCGGCAAATAGTTCCACAGATTCACCACTCCCTGGCTGAAGAAATTCCTCCTCATCTCTGTTTTAAAGGATCATCCCTTTAGCCTGATGTTGTGTCCTCTGGTTCTAGTTTTTCCTACTAGTGGAAACATCCTCTCCATGTCTACTCTAACCAGGCCTCGCAGTATCCTGTAAGTTTCACTAGGATTCCTCCCTCATCCTTCTAAACTCCAATGAGTACAGACCCAGAGTCCTCAACTGTTCCTCATATAACAAGCTCTTCATTCCAGGGATTATTCTTACCAGTTAACCCCCTTCGACCAACGCCCCAAAGTTCCTAACGCAATGAAGACAATCATAGCATCCTGACTGCCAAAATCAGCTGGCTCTCCCCCGACTCTAGGGACCAACACTGTTCTGTACAGGTTAATTTGGTAACTTTAGCCGCCAGGTTACTGGGTCTCAATGTAATTTAAGAAGGATTCTAGTCCCTAGCCTCACAATTCTCTCCGATACTTTGAAAGTTCGAGGGTCAGAGTGGCAGAGCCAAACACACTTGATGTAGACCTGGCGTCCCTCAAGCTATAACCCCTGGTGACAGGTGTTGAAGGACAATATCAGGAATCATGCCTTTTATATTTTAATTTATATATCCATTCATATTTTATTTAATTTCAGTATAATACATGTAGGGCTACATAGAGCAAGTCCAGAGAGCTGGGCCTCACCAGAGGGAAGGAAAGGGTTAATGCAGACAGCTAGAGGCCTGCTCTGGTGACAGATAATGATTAATGCATGCTATCAACTTCTGATGTGCAGGAGATCTCTCCGACTTATCATGACAATAGGAGAACCGGCATTAAGGCAGCCAGGCTCCATATAGTCTAGAGAGGGTATAGTCTTCTGTAAAACATGATCATCTAGCAGAGGGGGGGGGGGGGGGGGGACGATTCACACATTGTCGTAAATTGGTTGGGCAAATACAATGCTTTGACATTATAATCGGGCAAACGGAACAGTCCAAGAACTGATTAACAAAGTTGTACTGAACAATGCAGTCTGCATAATGAGATTAAGAGAACCATCTTGTATCTATCTCGAGGAATTAATATGCTAATATAAACTTTTGTGACTCGCAAAAGTATATTAACCTGTACCAATCTACCAGAGAAGGACTCGCAGAAAACCTGAGATGTCAGGCCGGAGTCCAGCTCTCCCTCATGCATGTGGAATAAAAACTTTTCTTGAAATTCAACACGGTCTCCAAGACTTGACTCATTTTATTTCCCTCCTACACTGGTATGCAACCCATCCCGGTAAAAACTAGCGACGGAATAGAAGATGTATGCGTGGGCTTTGTCTGTCTCATGTCCCGCTAAGCATGGGAAAGGTCTAAACTTAAGTCACTGTAGATGGGGGGATTTCCTCTCGAGGCTATGTTTTGCTAAACTTAAGCTAATACAGAGATTCATGAAATGCAGTGCACTGATTTTAAGACATGACTTTATTTAACCAACTGATCAAATGGGAGAATGATAAAAGGCAGCCCAGCACTCAAGGTAGAATGCAGGCAGCCCAATATCACTCTGAAGAACAATGCCCCCGTGAAGGCAAGCATACATTCCCATAATCATATTGCCCCCCTTTCCAGTGGGCATTGTCCAGTAACCATGAATACACATCAGCCAATAATCATTCTGTCATTAACTCCAGCCAATAACAATACACACCCTGACCTCATGGGATTTCATTTGTCATTAATTACGGAGGTTACCTCCCTTCTGTTGCCCAGCGACATGGGACGCTGGACAGTGAGACGGGAGAATAATTTCCACTGAATTGAACCCACGTGACTGTCGTCCGACCCTCAGAAATGTCTGCCTTCCACTTGCGTTATCAACTCAGAGCTGTATAGCTCTGTTCATCAAATTGGCATTGGTAGCCATCTTGTTCCTGACAATTGCTGATAACATAGCCTGCGTTCAGTCGAACTATTGTCCTCTGAAATGCAGGCTTTATCCCATCAAGCCCTTTTGTGTTTTGCCATTGGCTGAAGCTTTCACAAAATGTCACTAAAAGCAAACTGCGTCCATTATATAAATTCAAAATACATGTTTTAAATGAGAAAAACTTGTTATTCATATAGAGCTGTCTTCTATAGCAACGGCCTTGTCAGGGCTCTCCATCACCTAAGTCCATTCACTCTTCAGCCAGTATTGAGTTAATGTTCTTAAACCCATGATTATGTGTTTTTATTCGCCTAATTAGCCCCCCTACATCAGCCACTGAACTAGGTTAAATCCAAAGCAACCCAGATGGACAGGATGCGTTGGACCAGGTTTGACTTCCTGGATCCCAGAAAACTCTGATCAATGTTTTATACTCAAACAATGGACTGTGGCAGTACCCATCATCCACACAGAACAGCCAGAGCTAAGGACCTGACAGACCAGCTGTTAAAAAAAAAACAGAATTTAGAGTTTGGGTTCTTTTAAAGCAGGTCTGGCAGGTCAGTTTCACTTGACGCTGCGCTGCTGCTGGGCTGCTGGGAGGGGTGGAGGGACCGAGTGTAGGACAATTTGAACTAGTTTGAAGGAGGGGGGAGTGAGGTGTAGGGGGAGTGAGAATTATTTGGTTCCATTAATATTACCTTTAGAATTAACCAAACCACAGATAATCTGTAATTTTCTTAGAAGTAATGACAGAATTTTCCTTTAAAGGTGGAATTGTTTCTTTTGCTCGGGAAGCGAGCACAGTAAACATTGAAGTGGAGGACCTTTAGAACCAACGAGTCCTTTTCAAGGTATTTTGAACTGCAGATGAACAATCCCCTGGTAGTTAATTATTTTTCCATCTGCTGGGCTACTTATTTACTGGTGAGCCACAAAGTCTTCATAGAATCCCTCCAGTGCAGAAGGAGGCCATTCAGCCCATTGAGTCTGCACCGATCACAATCCCACCCAGGCCCTATCCCCACAACCCATGCATTTACCCTAGCTAGTCCCGCTAACATTAAGGGGCAATTTAGCATAGCCAATCTGCCTAACCCGCACATCTTTGGAGTGTGGGAGGAAACCGGAGCACCCGGAGGAAACCCACACAGACACGGGGAGAACGTGCAAACTCCACACAGACAGTGACCCGAGGCCGGAATCAAATCTGGATCCCTGGCGCTGTGAGGCAGCAGCGCTAACCACTGTGCCACCGTGCCGCCCTTTTTGAATTTGCTCAGATCACTAAACCAAGAAGTTGGAACCGTGCACTTTTCACTATCAATCGGAAAAAAGGTTACAAACGGTCCCGAAACGGATAAACCGCACAAACAAAACCCGTAATGAAGGTCACAAAATAATGTAGCCATTGCCATTATTACTATAAAGTTCAGCATTGTTGAAAGAAAGAGACATTTTTTGGTGAAGTCTTTCCCTTGTACTCATTGAACATTCAACAAAAAAAATCTCCCTTTCTTCAGCAAGTGTTGTACTGCCAAACAACTGTGTGTAACACAAAGGTTTATTCATATAAATCAAAGGTTGGGCAGCACAATGGCACAGTAGTTTGCACTGCTGCCTCACAGCGCCAGGGACCTGGGTTCAATTCCCACCTTGGGTGACTGTCTGTGCAGGGTTTGCACGTTCTCCCCGCATCTGCGTGGGTTTCCTCCGGGTGCTCCGGTTTCCTCCCACAGTCCGAAAGACGTGCTGGTTAGGTGCGTTGGCCATGCTAAATTCTCCCTCAGTGTACCCGAACAGGTGCCGGAGTGTAGCGACTAGGGGATTTTCATAGTAACTTCATTGCAGCGTTAGAACAAAGAAAATTACAGCACAGGAACAGGCCTTCCGGCTCTCCAAGCCCGCACTGACAATGCTGCCCATGTGAACTAAAACCCCTTACCCTTCCGGGGACCATATCCCTTTATTCCTAAACTATTCATGCATTTGTTCAGACACCCCTTAAAAGTCACTATTGTATCTGCTTCCACTACCTCCCCCGGCAGCGAGTTCCAGACACCCACCACTCTCTGTAAAAAAACTTGCCTCGTACATCCCCTTTAAACCTTGCCCCTCGCACCTTAAACCTATGCCTAATGTAAGCCGACTTGTGACACTTTTGGAGGCAAAAGTCCCTTCGCTAAAATCTGTTTGTTTACAAGCCCGACAACAGCACACAGAGTGCTTTCAGTGAGCAGTCTACACTCAGGGTCCCAGAGGGACTGACACACCTGGTTAAATACAGAGCAAGAGGTTCTCTGACTGATCCATCAATTTGGCCCTTAATCAGGGAGTTCAAATTCTAACAGGCCCACCTCAATTGCCTGATTGAAGCCGTTACAGATGCCAATAAATGAATAAACAGTCAAGGGTTACAGGGAAGGCTAGGCAGAAAAGTGGAGTTCGGATCAGATGATGCTTGAACAGGAGAGCTGGCTCGATGGACTGAATGCACCCCCCCCCCACCCCCTTTCCCACATCCTTATGATTAAAAGCAGCTCAGGTCACGGGATCTTTGGCCTTGAAAGCAAAACAAAGCTGATGGTTGGCAGGGCCACACATTACAATCAGAGGGCGAGGTATCAGCTCCATCCCAAAGAGCCAATGTAAATATAGTCACGGTGAAAACAAGATTGCTTTCTATCTGATCATCTCAGCGAGAGTTTTCTTCTGTAAATTTCACAGCGATGAGGCAATTCTTCCAATGACCCTGAGGACAAAGCACAAATGTTTTACATCTTGCAATATTTATACATTTAAAATCCAAATATTTATAACACAATCAATTTTTTATCATTTACTGAAGTTTCATGTCATGTTATTTATTGCAACGTTTCCTCATTATGTATACTTAGCGTAACGTGACCAGTAGTCAAAACTATGGAAACAATGCCGGATTTCCTTTGAGGATCCTAACCTAGTCAATCTCTCCTCAAACATCAGTCCCGCCATCCCCGGAATCAGCCTGGTAAACCTTCGCTGCACTCCCTCGAGAGCAAGAGCATCCTTCCTCAGAAATGGTGACCAAAACTGAACACAATGTTCTAGGTGTGGCCTCATCAAGGCCCTGTATAGTTGCAACAACACCTCCCTGCTCCTGTACTCAAAACCTCTCGCAATGAAGGCCAACATACCTGTGAGTTCGTTTGTTCCCAAACACATTCCCAAAACGGAGAAACATTGACGAAAAGACATTGGGCTGAATTTTCCAGACTTTCCCGCCAGCGGGATCTTCCAGTCCTGCCAAAGATGGCCACTAAATTGACCTGAAACATTGACCGAAATTCTCCGACCTCGCCCGCGGCTGGGATTCTCCGGTCCTGCTGCAGTTAGCTGTGTTTTGGCTGAGCGCCAAATGGATGGCTGTAAATTGGGAGAGGAGAGTGTGCAGAGGGACCTGGGTGCACTTGTGCACCAGTCAGTGAAGGTAAGCAGGCAGGTGCAGCAGGCAGTAAAGAAGGCAAATGTATGTTGGCCTTCATAGCGAGAGGTTTTGAGTACAGGAGCAGGGATGTGTTGTTGCAATTATACAGGGCCTTGGTGAGGCCACACCTCGAGTATTGTGTGCAGTTTTCATCTCCTTTTCTGAGGAAAGATGTTCTTGCTCTCGAGGGAGTGCAGCGAAGGTTTACCAGGCTGATTCCGGGGATGGAGGGACTGATGTCTGAGGAGAGATTGGCTCGGTTAGGATTGTTTTCGCTGGAGTTCAGACGAATGAGGGGGGATCTCATAGAGACTAATAAAATTTTAACAGGACCAAACAGGGTAGATGCAGGGAGGATGTTCCCAATGGTGGGGGAGTCCAGAACCAGGGGTCACAGTCTGAGGATTCGGGGTAGACCATTTAGGACGGAGATGAGGAGGCATTTCTTCACCCAAAGAGGGGTGAGCCTGTGGAATTCATTACCACAGGAAGTAGTTGATGACAAAACATTGAATGTATTCAAGAGGCGGCTGGATATAGCACTTGGGGCGAATGGGATCAAAGGTTATGGGGAGAAAGCAGGATTAGGCTATTGAGTTGGATGATCAGCCATGATCATGATGAATGGAAGAGCAGGCTCGAAGGGCCGAATGGCCTCCTCCTGCTCCTATCTTCTGTGTTTCTATGTTTCTCATCGTGCTGTCAGCGGCGGCAGGGCGAATGAGATCGGAGAAACTCGGCCACTAGCTTTGAGTTTCACTTCAAGGATGCTCTCTGAATATTGGCAGCCTTTTCCGCTTCCTTTGTTTCGGGATATATTAGGACAGTTAACCAAAAAAAAAGCTTGGCAAAGAATCTTCGAAAGAGCATCTTCAAGGAGGAGAGTGAGGTAGAGAGAAGGACAGGAAGGCGATGGCAGAGAGGGAGGCGATGGCCTAGTGGTATTATCGCTAGACTATTAATCCAGAAACTCAGCTAATGTTCTGGGGACCCGGGTTCAAATCCCGCCACGGCAGATGGTGGAATTTGAATTCAAAGAAAAGAAAATCTGGAATTGAGAATCTACTGAAGACCATGAAACCATTGGTTCACTAAAATGTCCTTTAGGGAAGGAAATCTGCCATCCTTACGTGGTCTGGCCTACATGTGACTCCAGAGTTGAGAGTCAATGCGGTTGACTCTCAACTGCCGTTGGGCAACAAGGAATGGGCAATCAATGCTCGCCAGCCAGCGACGCCCATGTCCCACAAAAGAATTTTAAAAAGGGTAAGGGAGGGAGCTCCGGAGGTTAAAGCCTTGGCAGCTGAATGTACGACCGCCAGTGGTGGAGCAGTTAAAATCGGACATGTGCAAGTGGCCAGGACTGGAGGAGCGTAGGTATCTCGGAGGGTTGAGGAAGATTGCAGAGATAGAGAGAAAGGCGAAACATGGAGGGAATTGAAAACAAGGATAAGAACGTTAAAATCGATGGGCGGGATTTTCCAGCCGCGTTCTCCCCAAGACTGGAAAACCTGGCTCAAGATCAATGGACCTTTGCATGGTCCGTGTCCCGCCCAATGTGTTTGCTTAATGGAGAGCCAATGTAAGCCAGCGAGCACAGGGGTGTTGGGTGCAAATTATGACGCAGATGGCAGAGTTTTGGACGGAGTTTATAGGGCAGAGGGTCAACATTCATGAAATGCCTCAAATAGAAATAGATGAAGGAATGTCACTGGGAAATCCCGGTAAACTGAGCAGCTTCAGTGAGACTAAGGTGTCCAGAGCCACTGCCCTTATCCAGTTACACAGAAGATGTCTCAAGGAAGAAGCCACTCTTTGTAAATACATTCAGAAGATCTGGATATAACCAGATCTGATTGGAGTGGTTTGCTCGGCCAATTCAAAGGGTAGTTAAGAGTCAACCACATTGCTCTGGAGTCACATGTAGGCCAGACTGGGTAAGGACAGCAGATTTCCTTCCCTAAAGGACATTACTGAACCAGATGGGTTTTTCCAACAATCAATAATAGTTTCATAGAATCATAGAATCCCTACAGTGCCGAAGAGGCCATTTGGCCCATCAAACCTGCACTGACTCTTTGATAGGGTGTCTTAACCAGGCCCTCTCCCCCACCCTATCCCTGTAACCTGACATGGCGAATCCCCCTAACCTACACATCCTTGGACACTAAAGGGACAATTTATCATGGCCAATCCACCTAACCCGCATATCCTTGGACTGTGGGAGAAAACCGGAGCTCCCGGAGGAAACCCATGCAGACACAGGGAGAATGTGCAAACTCCACACAGACAGTGACCCAAGCCAGGAATCAAGTTGAGAGTCAACCACATTGTTGTGGCTCTGGAGTCACATGTAGGCCAGACCGGGTAAGGCCCGGCAGATTTCCTTCCCTAAAGGACATTAGTGATCCAGGTGGGTTTTTGTGTCAATCCAGTGATTTCATTATATTCACCAACTTTTTTAACCCCAGATTTAATTTATCAACTGGATGCACGTCCCCTAATTCATAGAATAGAATTCCTATAGTGCAGAAGGAGGCCATTCAGCCCATCAAGACTGCACTGTCTCTCTGATAGAGCATCTTACCCAAGCCCTATCCCCATTATCCAATATATTTAGCCTGCTAATCTCTTTAACCTACACATCTTTGGACACTAAAGAGCATTTTAGTGTGGCCAATCCACCTAACCCACACATCTTTGGAGTGTGGGAGGAAACCGGAGCGCCCGGAGGAAACCCACGCAGACACGGGGAGAACGTGCAAACTCCACACAGACAGTGACCCAAGCCAGGAATCGAACCCAGGTCCCTGGCACTGTGAGGCAATAGGGCTAACCACTGTGCCACCGTGCCACCCTAATTATGGAATTTGAAATAATTTTCTGAACATTAGTCCAGGTCTTTAGATTACTACTGCAAGGACATGACAACTAATCTGACAGAATTCCTGAGGGTGAGGGGGAAATGGGTGGGGGGGCGAATGTAGAGGTTGCCAACCCTCCAGGACTGACCCGGAGTCTCCAGGAATTATAAATCATCGCTGGTGCGGCCCTGAAGGAAAATCCACAGGGCATTAAAAAATATTAGGTTTTTTCCGACCTTTGGGCGGCACGGCGGCACAATGGTTACCGCTGCTGCCTCACAGCGCCAGGGACCCGGGTTCGATTCCCGGCTTGGGTCACTGTCTGTGCGGAGTCTGCACGTTCTCCCCGTGTCTGCGTGGGTTTCCTCCGGGTACTCCGGTTTCCTCCCACAGTCCGAAAGATGTGCTGGTTAGGTGCATTGGCCGTGCTAAATTCTCCCTCAGTGTACCCGAACAGGCGCCGGAGTGTAGCGACTGGGGGATTTTCACAGTAACTTCAATGTAATCCTACTTGTGACACTAATAAATAAACTTTAAACTGAACATTTCTTGCTCCCAGATCTAAAACGTATTGAAAATGGGGAATAAAGGCTCTTTGACTGATGGCAATCATCATCCAATTGGGCACAGTAAGAAGTCTCACAACACCAGGTTAAAGTGCAACAGGTTTATTTGGAATCACGAGCTTTCGGAGCGCTGCTCCTTCATCAGGTGAGATCATGTATTAGTATACAGTGAAAAGTATTGTTTCTTGCATGCTATACAGACAAAGCATACCGTTCATAGAGAAGGAAATGAGAGAGTACAGAATGTAGTGTTACAGTCACAGCTGGAGTGTAGAGAAAGATCAACTTAATCCGAGGTAGGTCCATTCAAAAGTCTGACAGCAGCAAGGAAGAAGCTGTTCTTGAGTTGGTTGGTACGTGACCTCAGACTTTTGTATCTTTTTCCCGACGGAAGAAGGTGGAAGAGCGAATGTCCGGGAGTCCCTATTTATGCTGGCTGCTTTGCCGAGGCAGCGGGAAGTGTAGACAGAGTCAACGGATGGGAGGCTGGTTTGCGTGATGGATTGGGCTACATTCACGACGTTTTGTAGTTCCTTGCGGTCTTGGGCAGAGCAGGAGCCTTACCAAACTGTGATACAACCAGAAAGAATGCTTTCTATGGTGCATCAGTAAAAGTTGGTGAGAGTCGTAGCTGACATGCCAAATTTCCTTAGTCTTCTGAGAATGTAGTGGCGTTGGTGGGCTTCCTTAACTATAATGTCGGCACGGGGGGACCAGGACAAGGTGATCTGGACACTTAAAAACTTGAAGCTCTCAACCCTTTCTACTTCATGCCCGTTGATGGAGACAGGGGCATGTTCTTCACTGCACTTCCTGAAGTCAGTGACAATCTCCTTCGTTTTGTTGACATTGAGGGAAAGATTATTGTTGCCGCACCAGTTCACCAGATTCTCTATCTCATTCCTGTACTCTGTCTTGTCATTGTTTGAGATCCAACCCATGATGGTGGTGTCGTCAGCAAACTTGAAAATTGAATTGGAGGGGAATTTGGCTGCACAGTCATAGGTGTATAAGGAGTATAGTAGGGGGCTGAGAACACAGCCTTGTGGGGCACCGGTGTTGAGGATGATCGTGGAGGAGGTGTTGTTGCCTATCCTTACTGACTGCGGGTCTGTGAGTTAGGAAGTTCAGGATCAGGGTGGCACGGTAGCACAGTGGTTAGCACTGCTGCTTCACAGCTCCAGGGTCCCGGGTTCAATTCCCGGCTCGGGTCACTGTCTGTGTGGAGTTTGCACATTCTCCTCGTGTCTGCATGGGTTTCCTCCGGGTGCTCCGGTTTCCTCCCACAGTCCAAAAGATGTGCAGGTCCGGTTGATTGGCCAGGTTATAAAAAAGAAATTGCCCCTTAGAGTCCTGGGATGCCTAGGTTAGAGGGACTAGTGGGTAAATATGTGGGTGTAGGGCCTGGGTGGGATTGTGGTCGGTGCAGACTCGATGGGCCGAATGGCCTCCTTCTGCACTGTAGGGTTTCTATGATTCTATGATCATGGCTGGAGGTGGGGGGAGGTCAAGTCATGTGATGAAAGCTCCAGGAATATATTGAAACACAATTGGCAGCCCTAGGCGGCGGTTCTGGACTTTCTCGAGAGTACCCTGCGTTTGTTGACAGAACAATACAGTGTACAGAGAATGTTTTGAGGAGGCTTGTCACAGGAAAAGATTGAAAAGGGACCAACAGGGTGTCTCATGCCTGCCCTTCGATCACAAGCCAGGGAGAGCTTTTGGATAAGTACGCTCGGCTGGAGTCAGGGGCAGTCTTATTTTAGCCGGCACGCAAACATTTTGTAAACACAAGGTATTAACTGACTGAGTGCTGGATTTCCACTTCTGGCTGTTTGCTGTGATTGTTATTAGGGACATAGAAACATCGGAGCCCTTCGAGCCTGCTCCGCCATTCAATCAGATTGAACCTGGGGTGGCACAGTGGTTAGCACTGCTGCCTCACAGCGCCAGGGATCCGGGTTCAATTCCGGCCTTGGGTCACTATCTGTGTGGAGTTTGCACATTCTCCCTGTGTCTGCGTGGGTTTCCTCTGGGTGCTCCGGTTTCCTCCCACAGTCCAAAGATGTGTGAGTTAGGTAGATTGGCCATGCTAAATTGACCCTAGTGTCTGTGGGACTAGCAGTGTAACTATATGGGGTTATGGGACGTGGGTCTGAATGGTCTCCTTCTGCACCATCGGAATTCTATGAATCTAGATCATGGCTGATCTCTCCCCGGTCCCAAATCCACCTCCCCACCTGTTCCCCTTATCCCTTTTTTTCATTAGAAATATATCTCTCTCCTTCTTGAAACCATTCAATGATTCAGACTCCCCCGCGCGATGGGGCAACGAGTTCCACAAATTCACCCCCCTCTGCGAGAAGTAGTTCCTCCTCATCTCAGTTGTAAATCTACCGCCTCTCAACCTATATCTGTGACCTCTTGTTCCAGGTTGCCCCACAAGGGGAAACATTTGGTTCACATTTACTTTATCAATCCCTTTTAAAATTTTATATACCTCGATCATATCCCCTCTCATCTTCTAAACTCCAGTAGGTATAAGCCAAGACTGTTCAATCTCTCCTCATATGCCAATCCTATTATGCTGTAGCTGCAGGGGGATATAGGGTTACACTCGCAGTAGCGTTGCCAATGCTCTCTGAGTGTGCACCCCGGGAAGTCCCATCAGCATGATCTCCCACTCACCGTCCGTTCAAACAGCCTTGTTCTCTCACCTGCAATACTTTGATCGTTGAAAGTGCTCAATGAAAATGGAGATAGAACAATGGCCACAGCAGAGAAGGAGGCCATTCAGCCCCTTTGTGTCTATCCCGGCTCTCCCAAGGAACAATTTACCTCATGCCACCCTCCCGCCTTCCCCCCATAGCCCTGCACCTTCTTCTTCTCAGTAAGAGCATCCAGATTAGCACAGATGGTGGCATAGTTCACTGTATTCAATAATCCAGAGGCCCAAGCCATACTCTGGGCACATGGGTCCAAATCCCACCGTGGCAATTGGGTGGAATTTAAATTCAATTCATAAATCAAATGGTGACTTTATTCGTCTTTGTTTAAAACTCATCTAGAACCAAAGAATCCTGACAGTGCAGAAGGAGGCCATCCGGCCCATGCACTGACCACAATCCCACCCCGGCCCTATTCCTGTAACCCCTCATATTTACCCTGCTAATTCGCCTGTCATTAGGGTTAATTTAGCATTGCCAATCAACCTAACCCGCACATCCTTGGACTGTGGGAGGAAACCGGAGCACCCGGAGGAAACCCACACAGACACGGGGAGAATGTGCAAACTCCACGCAGACAGTGACCCGAGGCCGGAATCGAACCAGGGTCCCTGGTGCTGTGAGGCAGCAGTGCTAACCACTGTGCTGCCATGCCACCCATCTGGTTCACTAATCTCCTTTAGGGAAGGAAATCTCAGTCTTTACCCGGTCTGGCCTACATGTGACTCCAGATTCACAGCAATATGGTTAACTCTTAAATGCCCTCTGAAATGGCTGGGTCAGGCACTCAGTTCAAGGGCAATTGGAGCTGGAAAACAAATGCTGAACTTGCCAGTGATGCACTTCTATCAAATCTCCTCTCAACCTTCTCCCCCAAGGAAGACAATCCCAACTTCTCCAAGCTATCCTCATGACTGAAGTTCCTCATCTCCGGAACCATTCTTGTGAATCTTTTCTGTACCCTCTCCAAAGCCTTCACATCCTTCCTCAAGTGTGGTGCCCAGAACCGGATACTCCAGTTGAGGCGAAACCAGTGCTTTGTACAAGTTCAACATAACGTCTTTACTTTTAAGATGAGACATTCTGTGCTGATACCGTGCCTTTAAAAAATGCATTTTTTATCATATTTCTTGTAAGGGATATGTTTAAAATTCAGCTCTGTTTTACACAGTGCCCATTTGTCTGGGCAACAGGCAGCTCACATGTTGAGAATGCAGGATAATAACTGGTTTTAGC
The DNA here is from genome assembly GCF_964213995.1 of Mustelus asterias. NCBI lineage: Eukaryota > Metazoa > Chordata > Chondrichthyes > Carcharhiniformes > Triakidae > Mustelus > Mustelus asterias. The sequence goes on along the minus strand of NC_135814.1, from coordinate 100,517,348 downwards.
TAATGGAATGTTTGTTTAAAGAGTTAATGCATTTCTGTTCACTTCGGTTTCCCTCAGGGTCAGAGTAGAGTTCTGATTGGGTTGATTGACGGAAACTGAGTCACGTGCTGGTGGGAGGGACTAAGCTTGCAGAGAAGATACGCAGTTTCTTTTTTTAAAAACAGTCAGTTTCTGCCTTGTTCTAAAAGAAGCAAGAGGTGTCTCTCTGTCTCTCTCTCTCTCCAGAAGCGTTCTGAGAGCTATAGGTCTGGCTATCTAATTATAAGCATGTTAGCCTGTGTTTGCTAACTGATTTTGAAGAGGGGTTTTAAGCCTATAAGAGGAATGTTGTTTGAATTGGAGCTAATAGAGATAGTTTAGCAGTTACGAATTGTATCTTGTCACATTTAAGCATTGTTCAAATGTTAAGCTAATCATTTGTTATAGTTAGTCTGCATTGTCAAATAAAGTTTGTTTTGATAAAAGCTTCCCAGTTTGTCTGTAGAATTACACCTGGAGTGAAACATCCTATCGTACATTAATGCCAAAATAGCAAATAGTTGGAGTCTAGTCTAACTCCATAACATACCGCGGGGTTTCTGATCCCGTACCCTAACAATCCCAAGGCGGTTCAAGTGACACATAAGGAGATAGTAGGACCGTTGATGAAAAGCTTGGTCAAAGAGGTAGGTTTTAAGGAGAGTCTGAAAGGAGGAGAGCGAGTGAGAGAGAAAGAGAGAGAGTGAGAGAGAAAGAGAGAGAGTGAGAGAGAGTCAGGGAATTTATAGAGGGAATTCCAGAGTTTAGGCCCTCGTGAGCTTAAGGCACAGTCACCGATGGTGAATAGGACGAAATTGGGAATGTGGAAGAGGCCAGAATTTGATTTAATTTGCTATTGTCACATGTATTGGGGTGCAGTGAAAAGTATTGTTTCTTGCGCGCTATACAGACTAGGCATACCGTTCATAGAGTACATAGAAGAGAAGGAAAAGGATAGGGTGCAGAATATAGTGTTAGTGCTACAGGTACGATTAAGAGATATTCTGGAAGGTTCTGGGAGGTCACATAGACAGGAAGGGAATTGAAATCACAAATGTGAAGTTTAAAAGAAAAGCACCAGTAATTAATATATTTAACAAGGGGGGGAGGGGGGATGGGCGAATAGGAGTTGATGAGAGTTTGGTCAGTGAAGGTTTGGCTTTAAGTCCCAGGGATAAAAATATAATCCAGTCAGTAGGTTCCTACATAACATCAATTTGAATTATTCTTATTCAGAACATCAAGGCAACCCCTGTGTCTTTTATTCACTCATGGGACATGAGTGTCGCTGGCTGGCCAGCATTTATTGCCCATCCCTAGTTGCTCTTGGAGGGCAGTTGAATGTCAACCACATTGCTGTGGCTCTGGAGTCACATGTAGGCCAGACCGGGTAAGGGCGGCAGATTTCCTTCCCTAAAGGGACATTAGTGAACCAGATGGATTTTTCCAACAATGGTTTCATGGTCATCAGTAGATTCTTAATCCCAGATATTTTTATTGAATTCAAATTCCACCATCTGCCGTGGCAGGATTTGAACCCAGGTCCCCAAAACATTAGTTGAGCTTCTGGACTAATAGTCGAGCGTTAATACCACGAGGCCATCGCCTCCCTTTAGTATGAAAGTGCAAATAACCACAAGCTCAAATAGGAAAAGTTTAAAGTTTATTTATTAGTGTCACAAGTAGGCTTACATTAACACTGCAATGAAGCTACTGTGAAAATCCCCTAGTTGCCACACTCTGGTGCCTGTTTGGGTACACTGAGGGAGAATTTAGCCAATCCATCTATCCAACACGTCTTTCGGACTGTGAGAGGAAACCCTCACAGACACGGGGAGAATGTGCAGACTCCACACAGACACTGATCCAAGGCCGGAATCGAACCCGGGTCCCTGGCGCTGTGAGGCAGCAGTGTTAACCGCTGTGCCACCGTAAGACCTGCGCCTGTTCGACGTTGGCGGTTTATGTACAGATTACTGTTTCTATATGTGGTGTGTTTTTGTAATCAGAGCTGGATATTTCTATTCTTAGGGCAGCCTCAGAAGTCTGGAGCTAAGGCGAGCAGCTAGCTACATGCACTCCCGATCTCTCGATCCCTCCAATGGCCACTGGGGGCAAGGGGGAAGAAAGGCGTCAGGTTCACACGGGGCCTGGCTCCATTCCCGATCACCCCGTCGGCTCCAGGTTCGTGCGGGATCTAAATCGCGCCCTGGAGCGGCAGGACAAGGAACTGGTGAGGCACCTCCTCCAGCATCGGGTTCAACATGTGGATGCTGTTATTGAACTCTCCAATGATGACTGGATGAAAGACCCGTCTGCACAATTGGACCCACTCATCTTGCTCGGTCAGACTCCTGCCACAGTTCATTCCTGCCAAATGAAAGTTAGATGTTACTGTTTTTAATGGGGATGTTTGAGCCACTTCCGCAGTTTCCCTGTTTGCCTGGTTGAGAGACTGTGCGTTTCTATAGTACCGTATTCAGGACGGCCAGAGCCGGAGAAATGTAGCCACTGAGGAAACACAGTGCACAGCAAGATCCACATATAGCAATGTTGGGGTGGCACTGTGGCACAGTGGTTAGCACTGCTGCCTCACAGCGCCAGGGACCCGGGTTCGATTCCAGCCACTGTCTGTGTGGAGTTTGCTCGTTCGCCCCGTGTCTGCGTGGGTTTCCTCCGGGTGCTCCGGTTTCCTCCTACACTCCAAAGATGTGCAGGTTAGGTGGATTAGCCATGCTAAATTGCCCCTTAGTGTCCAAAGATGTGCAGGTTAGGTGGATTGGCCGTGCTAAATTGCCCCTTAGTGTCCAAAGATGTGCAGGTTAGGTGGATTGGCCGTGCTAAATTGCCCCTTAGTGTCCAAAGATGTGCAGGTTAGGTGGATTAGCCATGCTAAATTGCCCCTTAGTGTCCAAAGATGTGCAGGTTAGGTGGATTGGCCGTGCTAAATTGCCCCTTAGTGTCCAAAGATGTGTAGGTTAGGGAGATTGGCCATGCTAAGTTGCTCCTTAGTGTCCAAAGATGTGCAGGTTATGTGGATTGGCCATGCTAAATTGTCCCTTGGTGTCCAATGATAAGCAGGTTAGATGGATTGGCCATGCTCAATTATCCCATAGTGTCCGAAGATGTGCAGGTTAGGTGGATTGGCCATGATAAATGTGTGGGGTTGCAGGGATAGGGCAGGGAAGAGGGCCTAAGTAAGATACTGTGTCAGAGAGTCGGTGCAGACTTGATGGGCTGAATGGCCTCTTCTGCACTGTAGGGATTCTATGGTCACCAGGGAAAACTCCCCTCGTCAACTTTGACCTAATGCTGTGGGGTCTTTTAACATCCACCCAAAAGGACAGCAAGTCCCACAGCGCAGCACCCCTCCCAGTACTGTGGTAGAGCAGATTTTCCCATTCCGCCCACCATGGGAATTGTAGCGGGCGAGGGGCGGACCTTGGAAAGATCCGTTGACCTCGGGCAGGATCTGCCGGTTTCGGGGGCGAACCCGGCCGGAAAATCCCACCCTTTGTCTCGGGAGTGGGAGTGGGACTTGAACCCACAGCCTCGTGACTGCAAGGCAAACTGTGTCCACCAGTCAGCCATGACTGACACTGAATGGTTCCGAAACCTTTAATCTTTCCATTCTTCTCATCCGTGCCTAACTTTATCCACTGTTAAAGCATTGTTGAGCTTTTTAATTCATTTGTCTCTGATAAACGTGGGTCAGATATCAGAGTTGTCGAGTTAACAGAGCATTGGATTTGAAATGTATTTGGAGATCTCTTCATCAACCTCTCTCCTCTTTTTTGAAACTTACCTCATCGATTGATCTTTTGGCTCCCTGCCCTTGTGTGTGATACAGTGTCATTCCTGAGATGTGCCTTGTGTATTTTACTATGCGACATATATATATATATGCAAGTTATTATCGTGGATAAAAGAAAGCTAGAAAATGATTTACAAGCTTGTGCTGAGAATTGATGGCCAGTCAAAGCACTGGGACACAGTAAACTAAGAATAGCCCCTTTATTAAGAAGCAGGTTTGATGAAATCTCATCTTCTGCTGAAACCCTCACCGCTGTCTTTGTGACCTCCAGACATGATATGGTGAGGATTTGGTCATTGTCTGGCAAAGAACTCATCTCCTGACTCCCCAAACTATCGACAAGGCACAAGTCAGGAGTGTGATGGAATACTCCACACTTGCTTAGATGGGTGCAGCTCCAAGGAGCTCAACACCATCCAGGACAAAGCCGCCTGCTTGATTGACACCACATCTGCAAGCATCCACTCCCTCTGCCACCGACGCACAGTGGTAACAGTGTGTACAATCCACAAGACAGCACGGTGGCACAATGGTGAGGCGGCACAGTGGTTAGCACTGCTGCCTCACAGTGTCAGGGACCCGGGTTCGATTCCCAGTTTGGGTCACTGTCTGTGTGGAGTTGGCACATTCTCCCCGTGTCTCATGGGTTTCCATCAGGTGCTCCAGTTTCCTTCCACAGTCCAAAGATGTGTGGGTTAGGTTGATTGGCCATGCTAAATTGACAATTCATGTCAGGGGAATTAGTAGGGCAAATACATGGGGGTTACAGGAGTAGGGCCTGGGTGGGATTGTGGTTGGTACAGACTTGATGGGCCAAATGGCCTCCTTCTGCACTGTAGGGATTTTATGACTTTAGTGACACCTGTACAACAGGGGTGGCAATGGCTCGTGAAGAGGCTCCAATTAGGGATGGTCAATAAATGCCAAACTTGCCATCAGTGCACATGTTGGAGCAGAGGTTCCGAGGAGTTAGAATGGAATGGAAAGATTCCGAGGGTGGCACAGTGGTTAGCACCGCTGCTTCACAGCTCCAGGGACCTGGGTTCGATTCCCGGCTTGGGTCACTGTCTGTGTGGAGTTTGCACATTCTCCTCGGGTCTGCGTGGGTTTCCTCCGGGTGCTCCGGTTTCCTCCCACAGTCCAAAGATGTGCGGGTTAGGTTGATTGGCCATGCTAAAATTGCCCCTTAGTGTCCCGGGATGCGTAGGTTAGAGGGATTAGTGGGTAAATATGTAGGGATATGGGGGTAGGGCCTGGGTGGGATTGTGGTCGGTGCAGACTCGATGGGCCGAATGGCCTCTTTCTGTGCTGTAGGGTTTCTAAGATTCTAAGAGTGAGTCACAATGCCGATACACTCCTCTGTACCCACACATCAAATGCAAATGTCCCTTTCTTGTCCGACCTTCCCACTCCCACAGGTGAGAACAGGGGAGGGCCACAGACTGCCGAGGCCTTTAGTCAAGTGTGGCAAAGTCAGAGGAAAGGAAGGCACCCTCCCCTTTTTGACGACACTCCCTGCTGTAAAGCAGGTAGGTTTAAATGTCGTGCCACTTTAAGAAGCCCGGGGAGGGGATACAAGTGTGTGAGGGAAGTAGGTACGGTGGGGTGGAGGGGGTAGGATGAGGGGGTTGGGTCGTCAGTTGTGCAGGGGGGGGGGGGGGGGGGGGGGAGGGGGGGGAAGGTACGATGTGTTGGGGGTGTCAGGTGGTCAGCGGGCGGAGGTTCAGGTGAGCAAGGGATCAGTAGGGAAGTCAGCGGTGGGAGTTAGTCAGGGAGAGTAGTCAGAGGGCTGGAGGAGTGGTTGGATGCGGTTGGCAGTTGGGGAAGGTTGGGGTTGGAGTCAGAAGTAGTTTTAATGCTTCTAACTTTTTCTGGGTGACTAAATCAGTGAAGAGAGTTGGAAAGTCTTCAATTTAAACAGGAATTTCGGATGAATCCCAGTGCTCTTCCCTAGGGTAGAAAAGTCAAGTACATAGGTTTAAGGTGCGTGGGGAAAAGTTTAGAGGAGATGTGTGAGGCAGGTTTTTTACACAGAGGTTGGTGAATGTTTGGAACGCGCTGCCCGGGGGGGTGGTGGGAGTAGGTACGATAGCGGCATTTAAGGGGCAACTAGATGGATACATGAATAGGGTGGGAATGGAAGGATACAAACTCCGTAAGTGCATACGATTTTAGTTTAAGCAGGCATCATGATTGGTGCAGGCTTGGAGGGCCGAAGGACCTGTTCCTGTGCTGTACTGTTCTTTGTTCTTTGTTCAGGGTACGACCCATCGGAAGTTTAAACTTCCCGGGTAATTCCCGCGCAGCGTTTTCCCACGGACACTATAAACAGATTGTCACCACCATTCACGCCAGTGGGATTTTCCCATCCCGCTGCAGTGGACGGAGATTTGGCTGCCCGCCAAATTCTCCGGCCTCACCGCAGTGGGAGCGTGGCGTGAATGACAGGGTGCCATATCTTCTGGGATGCCTCCCGGGTTCCACCCTCCGGAGTTTGGAAGTTACAGGCCACGTTTTGAAAACAGTGCAGATTGTTCATCACCAGCTCGTTAAGGATCCCCGTTAAGCGTTCCCACGGGAATGTCACCGGTGTAACTCTCACCTCCAGCCGGTTCACAGCCCCGGGTCAGAAACTGCCTGGAGCACAGATATAAACGTGTCGAAAACACGCATACCTCATGTTCTATTTCCAGCCACTTACAACACTGGCACCATGGGGCTGGAAATACATTCAATCACTGCTGTCAGGGAAGCTGAATGCGCCGTACGTGGAAAAAGATATGCAAACATTGGAACAAGAGAGCAGATCAAAGTCGGACCTTGTGACCCACCTCCTGCTTTGACTGAATTAAGTAAGGTCAGAAAGGAATGGATGCATCTGTACACATGGCACAGTGGTTAGCACTGCTGCCTCACAGCGCCAGGGACCCGGCTTGGGTCACTGTCTGTGCGGAGTCTGCACGTTCTCCCCGTGTCTGCGTGGGTTTCCTCCGGGTGCTCCGGTTTCCTCCGGGTGCTCCGGTTTCTTCCACAGTCCAAAAGACATGCTGGTTAGGGTGCATTGACCCGAAGAGGCACCAGAAGGTGGTGACTGGGGGATTTTCACAGTAACTTCATTGCAGTGTGAATGTAAGCTGACTTACAGCTCCAGGGGCACAGAGGCTGCACTATTCTGGGATTTTGCAGGGCGCAGTGCAGTTTGACTTGCAGCCAAAGTATTTGGTGACTGTTCTTACAAAGAACAATACAGCACAGGAACAGGCCCTTCGGCCCTCCAAGCCCGCGCCGCTCCCTGGTCCAAACTAGACCATTCTTTTGTATCCCTCCATTCCCACTCCGTTCATGTGGCTATCTCGATAAGTCTTAAAAGTTCCCAGTGTGTCCGCCTCCACCACCTTGCCCGGCAGCGCATTCCAGGCCCCCACCACCCTCTGTGTAAAAAACGTCCTTCTGATACCCGTGTTAAACCTCCCCCCCCTCACCTTGAACCTATGACCCCTCGTGAACGTCACCACTGACCTGGGAAAAAGCTTCCCACCGTTCACCCTATCTATGCCTTTCATAATTTTATACACCTCTATTAGGTCACCCCTCATCCTCAGTCTTTCCTCCCTCTATCCCCGAAAAGTGAGAATCAGTATTTACTGACCACAATGGATGTGTCTACTAGATTTCTGGAGGCCATTCTATTATATAATATCACCGCAAAGAGAGCTTGCACAGGAGTTCCTTTTCTGACCACATCCGGACTGCCCAAAGAAATCCGATCAGATCAGGGATCCAAGTTTATGTCAAACTTATTGAGGGAAGTTATGGAGAGCTTAGGACTAAAGCAATTTAAATCAACTGTGTATCACAGGGAGTGTTAGAATGGGTGCATCAAACTTTAAAGGCCACGTTGAGGGCCTATAAGTAGGGGAGTCTAAAACTAGAGGGCTTAAGGTGAGAGGGGAGAGATACAAAAGGGCCCACAGGAGCAATTTTTTCACACAGAGGGTGGTGAGTGTCTGGAACAAGCTGCCAGAGGTAGTAGTAGAGGCGGGTTCAATTTTGTCTTTTAAAAAGCATTTAGATGGGTAAGATGGGTATAGAGGGATATGGGCCAAATGCGGGCAATTGGGACTAGCTTAGTGGTGAAAAAAAGGGCGGCATGGATAAGTTGGGTCCAATGGCCTGTTTCCATGCTGTAAACTTCTATGACTCTATGACTATATGATGTGGAGATGCCGGCGTTGGACTGGGGTAAACACAGTAAGGAGTCTAACAACACCAGGCTAAAGTCCAACAGGTTTATTTGGTAACAAACTCCACTAGCATTTGGAGCGCTGCTCCTTCGTCAGGTGGGTGGGAGATCTCGGAGTCTATGACTATAGTCAGGATTATCCAGAGGATTGGGATAAAGGAATTTCATTTGTACTCTTTGCAATTAGGAATGCACCTAATGAGTCAACCAAATTCTGTCCATTTGAATTGATTTTTGGTCATGAGGTCAGAGGATCAATTGGTTAAGGAAAAATTGGTGAGTCAGCATTCTGACTATGTGTCAAACATTAGGGAGAGGTTAGCTAGGGCTGGTAAGTTGGCTAGACAACATTTGAAAGTTTATTTATTCATGTCACACTTACAAGTAGGTTTACATTAACAAGCGGTAGCACAGTGGTTAGCACTGCTGCTTCACAGCTCCAGGGACCTGGGTTCGATTCCCGGCTTGGGTCACTGTCTGTGTGGAGTTTGCACATTCTCCTCGTGTCTGCGTGGGTTTCCTCCGGGTGCTCCGGTTTCCTCCCACACTGCACTGTAGGGTTTCTATGATTGATTCTTCTAAGGGCAGCACGGCAGCACAGTGGCACAGTGGTTGGCATGGCTGCCTCACAGCGCCATGGACCCGGTTCGATTCCCGACTTGGGTCACTGTCTGTGCGGAGTCTGCACGTTCTCCCCGTGTCTGTGTGGGTTTCCTCCAGATGCTCTGGTTTCCTCCCACAGTCTGAAAGACGTGCTGGTTAGGTGCATTGGCCATTCTAAATTCTCCCTCAGTGTACCCTAACAGGTGCCGGAGTGTGGCAACTAGGGGATTTTCACAGTAACTTCATTGCAGTGCACAAGTGTACTTGTGCCACTAATAAATAAATTTTAAATACTGCAATGAAGTTACTGTGAAAATCCCCCTAGTCGCCACACACCTGTGCCTGTTCGGGTACACTGAGGGTGAATTTAGCACGGCCAATCCACCTAACCAGTACGTCATTCGGTACAACGTGTGATGAAAAAAAACAGATCATAGAAACCCTACAGTACAGAAAGAGGCCATTTGGCCCATCGAGTCTGCACCGACCACAATCCCACCCAGGCCCTACCCCCATATCCCTACACATTTTACCCACTAATCCCTCTAATCTACACATCCCAGGACACTAAGGGGCAATTTTAGCATGGCCAATCAACCTAACCTGCACATCTTTGGACTGTGGGAGGAAACCGGAGCACCCGGAGGAAACCCACGCAGACACGAGGAGAATGTGCAAACTCCACACAGACAGTGACCCAAGCCAGGAATCGAACCCAGGTCCCTGGAGCTGTGAAGCAGCAGTGCTAACCACTGTGCTACCGTGCCGCCCATCAGTAATCAAAAATTTGGTGTTTTGTTAGTGGGGAGAAAGTATTGGTATTTTTACCAGTGGTAGGTGAACTATTAAAAACAAGGTTTAGCAGGTCTTATGAAATCAAAATAAAATTGAGTAAGTTGAGTATTTGATAAGAATGCCTGATCGCAGGAAAACTCACAGAGTGTCATACCAATCTGCTCAAAATGTATTTCGATAGCGAAGAAAAGCTGAAGGAGGATATGTTCGTTGTTGCAACTCAGAGCGAGAAAAATAATCCAGATGGTTCTGAATTTGACATTCCTCAAATTAGATTGGACAATGAGTAGACAATCAGAAATTGGTATAAATTGCTGCGTTACCTTCCAGAGGAAAATCGAAATGACTTGAAAGAGTTATTACAATCCCATAGAGTTATACATGGGAACAAATTAGGGAGTACAAAAGTAATCATGCATAATTTAGATGTAGGAAATGCTGTTCCAATTAAGCAACGTCCATAAAGACTCAATCCACTAAAGTTGGTATTGGTTCAAAAGGACATTGAAAACAGGCTAAAGGGTGATATCATTGAAGTGAGTTGCAGTGATTGGAGTTCACCTATCCTGATGGTACCAAAACCAAATGGTACACAATGATTATCATCAAATCATAGACTCCCTACAGTACAGAAGGAGGCCATTCAGCCCATCGAGTCTGTACCAATCACAATCCCACCCAGGCCCCATTCCCGTAACCCCACACATTTACCCTGCTAATCCCCCAATACTAAGGTCATGGCCAATCCACCTAATCCGCACATCTTTGGAGTGTGGGAGGAAACCGGAGCATCCAGAGGAAACCCACGCAGACACGGGGAGAACATGCAGACTCCACACAGACAGTGATCCAAGGCCATCTGTCCATGTCCAATTGGTGGCCTAACAATTTGACTTGGAATTTTGCAAATTCACCTTTGGCTAAGTTTACCACCACCTGAGGTCAAAGAAGCAATTCCTTTAAATGTTTCAAATGCTCCTTCCACATCTGACTGAAAATCACCAGATTATCAATGTACACTGAACAATTACTTAGTCTGGAAATGACCTTGGAATGTTGCTGCCGCATTTTTCAAGCAGGACTTTAAACTGATACTGGCCATTTGGCAACACAAAAGCTGGAACTTCCTTTGCTCTTTCGGATAGAGGTACTCACCAGTACCCTTTAAATAAGTCAAGTGTGGTAATGAAATTTGCTTGTCCCATCTTTCCAATATCGTCTTCCAATCGAGGAATAGGATACGAATCTGACTTTGTAACGGCATTGATTTTTCTATGGTGCCCACATAATAGGGCGGCACGGTGGCACAGTGGTTAGCACTGCTGCCTCACAGCGCCAGGGAGCCGGGTTCGATTCCCGGTTTGGGTCACTGTCTATGCGGAGTCTGCACGTTCTCCCTGTGCCTGTGTGGGTTTCCTCCGGGTGCTCCAGTTTCCTCCCACACTCCAAAGACATGCTGGTTAGGGTGAATTGGCCATGCTAAATTCTCCCTCAGCGTAACCGAACAGGTGCCGGATTGTGGCGACAAGGGGATTTTCACAGTAACTTCATTGCGGTGTTAATGTAAGCCTACTTGTGACTAATAAATAAACTTTAAGTGTTGAGATTCCTGGGAAGGAGTGACTTCTACAGGAAGTTCATGCCACATTTTATCAGAGTGGTTGCTCTACTGACTGAACTGCTGAAAAAGCACAGGAAATCTCAGTGGACATCAGAATGTGAGGGGGCATTTGACAACCTGAGAATTGTGTTAACCACCGCACCAATCTTGGCAACAGTGAATTATGCAAAGCCATTCACGGTGGCCATTGGTGCAAGTGATGTGGGCATTGATGCGGGATTGTTACAAGAAAACGACAAAAGGATAGAAAGACCTATTGGCTATTTTTCCAAAAAACTTAATATTCATTCAAAGAAATATTCACCCGTTGAGAGGGAGACATTGGGCAGGATTTTCCGGCCGCTCTCGCCCCAATACCAGAACATCCCGCCCGAGGTCAACGGACCTTTCCATGGTCCGTGTCCCGCCCAATACGATTCCGGTGCAGGCGGGATGGGAAAATTCTGTTCACTGAGTTTGCTATTGGCATTGCAATATTTCAACATTGATGTTGCCAGCAATTCACCAGAGACAATTGTTTACACAGACCAAAATCCATTGAAGTTTCTGGAGAATCATAGAATCTTTACAGTGCAGAAGGAGGCCATTCAGCCCATCAAGCCTGCACCAAATCTCAAACAGAGCATTTTACCCAATCCCACCCCCAGCCCTACCCCCGTAACCCCGTTAATCCCCCTAAGCTTCAAATCTTTGGGGCAATTTAGGGGCAATTTAGCATGGCCAATCCACCTAAGCCACACATTTGGACACTAAAAGGCAATTTAGCATGGCCAATCCACCTAATCTTTACATTTTGGGAGATTAAGGGGCAATTTAGCCTGGCCAATCCACCTAACCTGCACATCTTTGGATACTAAGGGGCAATTTAGTATGGCCAACCCACCTAAGCTACACATTTGGACACTAAAAGGCAATTTAGCATGGACAATCCACCTAACCTTCCCATCTTGGGACCCTAAGGGGCAAATTAGCATGGCCAATCCATCTAAACTACACATCTTTGGATACTAAGGAGCAATTTAGCATGGCCAATCCACCTAACCTCTTTAAAGATAAAAATGTCTAACTGTTTAGATGGCGCTTATTGTTAGAGCCACATAATTTGAAGATTATACATGTGACAGGAAGAGAGAACATGATGTGGTTAAATGTCATGGGGGGGCACGGCTAGATTCCTACTCGCTGGTGATGGTCATTGCCTGGCACTAGCGTGGCACAAACATTACTTGCCACATATCCCCCTCGAGCCTGAATATTGTCCAGGCCTCGCTCCTTGTGGACTGCTTCCATATCCTGGCCCTGTATCGCAGGACTATATCCCGATGTGTTGCATCTGACATGGAAACCTGGATGGTGAGTGACTTGCTTCCTTAGCCAACATCCACAACGGCTTAAATCAGCAGGAAATGGCCGGCCTGCAGTCAGGCTCCGAAAGGTCAGTCGCGGCGGATAGATTTAAGGCAAATCCCCGCACAACTGACAAAACACAACTCCCCTGTCAAAAGCATTTGACCAGAGGAGCTGTCAACAGATGGACAAGTGGCAGACGGAATCCTCCAGCAGCTTTCAATAAGATCTACTTCACAGTAATAAATCAGTCAATGAAATAAGTCATGCACCACCTCCAGTCCTGCCAATCGCTTAACTTCCAAGTATTTATAGAGGCACAATGGCTGGTGAGCTCATTAACTCCTCACCATGGACATATTAATAGATCAACAATAGCCTGTGTCCTTGAGTATATAATAAAGCAACCGGTGCTAAAATAAGCCCCAGAAACAAAGCTCTCCAGGCAATGGATAGAGACATTGTGCAGCGTTCACAGATATTCCTAGATTTTGAAAAGACCCAGCACCTCGGGCCCTCTCGCACCATGAAGCGTAGGGGCCCTGAGGCCTTCCACCAGGTGCTGGTGCAAGGCGACCTGAGGGGCCTCAAGGTCATGGTCAGCGAGTACCGGGAAGACGTCAACCTGATCTTCGAAGTCCGCAGCAAGGAGATGGAGTGGCAAGCCAAACCGCTGGCCCTGGGCATTTCAGGTACCCGCTGAGGGAGGCCCTCTGGGTTTGCTAGCTCTCAACATTGAACGCACAGCACAGGAGGTAGGCGTCCGATATTATTGCCTGCGCGTAATATTGGCCTTGTGGATTGCCCATCCCATAATTGCCCTTGGGAAGGCGGTGGTGAGCCACCTTCTTGAACCCGTTGCTGTCCAAGTGGTGTGGGCACAACCACAATGCCATTAGGCAGAGAGTTCCGGGATTTTGACTCAGCGACAGTGAAGGAATGGCCGATATGTTTCCAAATCAGAATGGTGAGCAGCTTGGAGGGGAACTTGCAGGTGGTGGTGTTCCCATGCATCTGCTGCCCTTGTTATCTAGCTGTAGTTGTCATGGGTTTGGGAGGTGCTGTCAAAGCAGGCCAACTTGCTGCAGTGCATCTTGGAGATGGTAAAATCTTCTAACTGCTGTGTGGAGGGATTGAATGTTTAAGGTGGTGAATGAGGTGCCAATCAAGCAGGCTGCTTTGTCCTGGATGTCATTGAGCTTCTTGAGTGTTGTTGGAGCTGGACCCATCCAGGCAACTGGGGAGTATTCCATCCCACTCCTGACTTGTGCCTTGTAGATGGTAGACAGGCTTTGGGGAGTCAGGAGGTGAGTTACTCGCTGCAGAAGTCCCAGTTTCTGACCTGCTCTTGTTAATGGTGGTGGGATTCAGTGATAGTAATGCCATGGGGAAATGGTTAGAATCTCTCTTGTTGGTGATGTTTATTGGCGTGTGGAGTGAATGTTACACTTAGCAGTCTAAGCCTCAATATTGTCCTGGTCTTGCCTCACCTGGTCACGGGCAGCTTCACTGTCTCAGGAGTTACGTAGAGTACTGAAAATTGTGTAATTGTCAATGAACACTATGTTCGCTAGCTGAACACAAACTGAGTGATCAGGGCATTGCTGTGTGAATGCCGCTTGATAGCACCGTTGACAACACCTTCCATCATTTTTCCGAGGAATGAGAGTGGGCTGCTGAGGTGGTAATTGCCTGGAATGGATTTGTCCCGCTTTGTCATGGACAGGACATTCCTGGGAAAATTTCACCATCATAGAATCATAGAATCCCAACAGTGCAAAAGGACATCATTTGGCACATTGAGCCTGCACTGACAACAATCCTATCACATAGAGTGAATCCAATTGGCTGACATCAGTGACGCTGGGGTCCTCAGGATCCTCCTCACGGCACCTCGGGCTGAAGATGGTCGTAACTGTTTTCTTATTCGTTCATGGGATGTGGGCGTCGCTGGCTGGGCCAGCCTTTATTGCCCATTCCTGAGGGCATTTGAGAGTCAACCACATTGCTGTGGCTCTGGAGTCACATGTAGGCCAGACCAGGTAAGGACGGCAGATTTCCTTCCCTAAAGGACATGAGTGAACCAGATGGGTTTTTCCGACCATGGTTTCATGGTCATCAGTAGATTCTTAATTCCAGATATTTTTATTGAATTCAAATTTCACCATCTGCCGTCTCGGGATTCGAACCTGGATTCCCAGAGCATTACCCTGGCTCTCTGGATTACTAGTCCAGTGACAATACCACTAAGCCACGCCTCCCCCGACAGCCTTGTCTTTTGTAATGATGTATTCAGCACCTGCCATCACCTCCACCACTAAAGAGTGGCGACACGGACGCCGCGCAGACAGTGACCCAAGCTGGGAATCGAACCTGCTGTGAGGCAGCAGTGCTAACCACTGTGCCACCGTGCCGCCTTTATGGTTTCATGGTCATCAGTAGATTCTTACTGCCAGATATTTTTTATTGAATTCAAATTCCACCATCTGCCATGGCGGGATTCGAACCCGGGCCCCCAGAACATTAGCTGAGTTTCTGGATTCATAATCTAGCAGATAATACCACTAGGCCATCCCCCAAAATGTCAAAGCCATGTGCAAGGTTGGTGACCACAAACAATCTTAGCATCATAGAGCAATACAGCATGGAAACAGACCCTTCGGCCCAACCAGTCTATGCCGACCATGGCGCCCTCCCAGCTAGTCCCAATTGCCCGCACTTGGCCCATATCCCTCTAACCCTTCCCCATCCATGCACTTATCCAAATGCTTTTTAAATGTTGCTATTGAACCTGCCTCAACCACTTTCTCTGGCAGCTCATTCCATAGATGCACTACCCAATGCATGAAGAAGTTTGCCCACCAGGGTCCCTTTCAAATCTTTCTCCTCTCACCTTAAACCTATGTCCCCAAGTTTTCAATTCCCCTTCCCTGGGAAAAAAACTACGTGCATTCATCCTATCCATGCCTCTCACGGAGCCCTTGGAATTTAGCCTAGCCAACCTCTCCCTATAACCTCTCCTATAGTGAGCCAGAAACTGCCAACACCTTCTGCTGCTGAAATGCGCCTCCCATTTTAAGTGGTGATAGCCTCTCATGACCTTTCCCTCACTGCCAGGGCATGCAGTCACTCAGCAAGGCATTCAGCACTGGCTGCAGGCTCCAGCCACAGAACCCTACAGTGCAGCAGGAGCCATTTGGCCCATCGAGTCTGCACCGACCACAATCCCATCCAGGCCCTATCCCCATAACCCCTCATATTTACCCTGCTCATCCCCCTGACATTAGGGCCAATTTATCATGGCCAATGCACCCTAACCAGCACATCTTTGGACTGTGGGAGGAAACCGGAGCACCCGGAGGAAACCCACGCAGACACGAGGAGAACATGCAGACTCCACACAGACAGTGACCCAAGCCGGGAATCGAACCCGGGTCCTTGGTGCTGTGAGCAGCAGAGCTAACCACTGTGCCACCGTGCCGTCCATATGGGGATAGGGCCTGTGTAAGATATTCTGTCAGAGAGTCGGTGCAGACTCGATGGACCGAATGGCCTCTTCTGCACTGTAGGGATTCTGAGTAGCTGGAGGATGGGGAGAATAGTGTTGGGGGGAGGTCACAGGGAGCTTTCCAGGGTACTTGGCAACAAACCGTGCTTCTTACCGTGTTTCTCACCGTGTTTCACTTTGTGGTGTTTTTGACTGCAGGGAAGATACTTCCCCATGTGGGAGAATTCAAAAATAAGATCCACAAATCCAACAGGTGATTAGAATGTAGAACACGCTACCATAGGGAGTTGTTAAGACAAACAGTGATGCATTTCAGAGAAAGATGACAGAGAAAGGAATACGCTTCCTAAAAATGGGCGCAATGAAGAGGTGTAGAAACATAGAAACATAAAAAATAAGAGCAGGAGTAGGCCATTCAGCCCTTCGAATGTGTTCCGTCATTGAATAAGATCATGACTGATCTTCTATCTCCAGGCCATGCTCCCGCGCTCTCCCCTTTATCATTGACACATTTAGAGTCTGGAAACCTATCTAATTCCTCCGTAATAAATATATTCAGTGACTTGACATTCGCTGTGGGAGTGATGGAGCATTGACACCAACATAGAACATTTGAATGGCCGGTTCCAGCACAGTTGATGCAATGTCTGCACTCGAGTGTTGCTTTGGACTGCAGTAGAGTGCTGAAGTTGGAATTTGGTGACTGAGGGAGTTTGGTGATTGAGGGAGTTTGGTGATTGAGGGAGTTTGGTGATTGAGGGAGTTTGGTGATTGAGGGAGTTCGGTGATAATGGGAATTTGGTGATTGGGTGAGTTTGGTGATTGAAGAAGTTTTGGTGACTGAGGGAGTTTGGTGATTGAGGGAGTTTGGTGACTGAGGGAGTTTGGTGATTGAGGGAGTTTGGTGATTGAGGGAGTTTGGTGATTGAGGGAGTTTGGTGATTGAGGGAGTTTGGTGACTGAGGGGGTTTGGTGACTGAGGGAGTTCGGCAATTGAGGGAGTTTGGTGATTGGGGGAGTTTGGTGATTGGGGGAGTTTAGTGATTGGGGGAGTTTGGTGATTGGGGGAGTTTAGTCATTGGGGGAGTTTGGTGATTGGGGGAGTTTGGTGATTGAGGGGTTTTGATAGTTCTGGGTGTTCGATGAGCAAGGAGTACAGTGATCCTTTCCTTTTCTACCTGCTCTCTGAAAGAAGAGCGGTGACCTTGGTAAGTAGGGCCTGGTGAGTATTTCTCCTCTCCTTAACATTCTCTAAACTAGAGGAAGCAACAGTAAAAGGAGCAATTTAAGAGTGAGTCAGGGCAGCTCGGCCATGTGGAATGCTTGTCCTGTGAGACGTGAGAAGTTAGGGACGCTTACAGTGTCCAGCGTGGCCAGGTGTGCAGGAAGTGTCTCGAGCTGCAGTTCCTTGAGATCCATGTTTCAGAGCTTGAGGTGTGACTGGAGTCACTGTGGAGCATCCGCCAGGACACGATCTTCGCGGATAGCACGTAGAGTGAGGTGGTCATGGCACAGGTAAGGAGTGCACAGGTAGAAAGGGAATGGGTGTCTGCCAGACAGAGCTAAAGCACTAGGCAGACAATGGAGGAGTTCCCTGACTCTATTTCTCTCTCTAACTGCTGGGTGAGGTGGTTCCTCCAGGGATCGCAGTAGAGTCAAGTCTATGGCAATGCGAGTACTTCAGCTACGCAGGTGGGCAAGAAAACAGAGTGGGGGAGCAATAGTGAAAGGGGTTCTGTCGTAAGGGGAACAGTTAGGATTATCATACGAGGAGAGATTTGGTCAATTGAGCTTGTATTCCCTGGAATTTAGTAGAATAAGAGGGGATCTCATTGAAATGTATTAAATTCTTTACAGGGTTGGACAGACTGGATACAGGGATGTTGTTTCCTCTGGCTGGGGGTGTCTAGGACAAGGGGTCACGGTCTCAGGATACTGGGTAGGCCATTTGGGACTGAGATGTGGAGAAATGTCTTCACTCAGAGAGTGGTGAACCTGTGGAACGCTCTGCCATCAGGAGATTCTGGATAGGTGCAGAAAAAATAGGGTTGTTGTAGTGGGGGACTTTAATTTCCCTGGCACAGACTGGAAAGTGCTTAGAGCTGGGGGACCGGACGGGGAGGAATTTGTAAAATGCGTACTGGAAGGTTCTTTGGAACAGTATGTAGATAGCCCGACTAGAGAGGGGGCTATACTGGACCTAGTTCTGGGAAATGAGCCAGGTCAGGTCGTCAAAGTTTCGGTAGGGGAACATGTGGCAAATAGTGACCACAACTCTGTTAACTTTAGGATAGTAATGGACAAGGATGAGTGCTGTCCTACGGGCAGGGTGCTAAATTGGGGGAAGGCTGACTATAGCCGGATTAGGCAGGAATTGGTGGATGTTGATTGGGAGAGGATGTTCGAGGGTAAGTCCGCGTCTGGCATGTGGGAGTCTTTTAAGGAACTATTGATAAGGCTGCAGGATAGGCATGTGCCTGTAAAAAGGAAAGATAGGAAAGGTAGGATTCGAGAGCCGTGGATAACCAGGGAAATTGAGGATCTGATTAAAATGAAAAGGGAGGCGTACGTTAAGTCCAGGCAACTGAAAACAGATGGAGCTCTGGAGGAATACAGAGAGAGTAGGAAAGATCTCAAACGGGGAGTTAGAAGGGCAAAAAGAGGGCACGAGATGTTCTTGGCAGGCAGGATTAAGGAGAATCCTAAGGCATTCTATTCATACGTTAGGAACAAAAGAGTTGTCAGGGAGAAAATCGGACCTCTCAGGGACAAAGGAGGGGAATTATGCTTAGAACCCAAGGGAATAGGGGAGATCCTAAATGAATACTTTGCATCGGTATTCACGAAGGAGAGGGTCGTGTTAACCGGGAGTGTCTCGGAGGGAGGTGTTGACCCGTTAGAGAAAATCTCCATTACGAGAGAGGAAGTGTTAGGTTTTTTAGGGAACATTAAAACTGACAAAGCCCCAGGGCCTGATGGCATCTATCCTCGACTGCTCAGGGAGACGAGAGAGGAAATTGCTGGGCCTCTGACGGAAATCTTTGTCGCTTCTTTGGACACGGGTGAGGTCCCTGAGGATTGGAGGATAGCGAATGTGGTCCCGTTGTTTAAGAAGGGTAGCAGGGATAACCCAGGAAATTATAGGCCGGTGAGCTTGACGTCCGTGGTAGGGAAGTTGTTGGAGAGGATTCTTAGAGACAGGATGTATGTGCATTTAGAACGGAACAATCTCATTAGTGACAGACAGCATGGTTTTGTAAGAGGGAGGTCGTGCCTTACAAATTTGGTGGAGTTTTTTGAGGAAGTGACAAAAACGGTTGATGAAGGAAGGGCCGTGGATGTCGTCTATATGGATTTCAGTAAGGCATTTGACAAAGTCCCACATGGCAGGTTGGTTAAGAAGGTTAAGGCTCATGGGATACAAGGAGAAGTGGCTCGATGGGTGGAGAACTGGCTTGGCCATAGGAGACAGAGGGTAGTGGTCGAAGGGTCTTTTTCCGGCTGGAGGTCTGTGACCAGTGGTGTTCCGCAGGGCTCTGTACTGGGACCTCTGCTATTTGTGATATATATAAATGATTTAGAAGAAGGTGTAACTGGTGTAATCAGCAAGTTTGCGGATGACACAAAGATGGCTGGAATTGCGGATAGCGAAGAGCATTGTCGGGCAATACAGCAGGATATAGATAGGCTGGAAAATTGGGCGGAGAGGTGGCAGATGGAATTTAATCCGGATAAATGCGAAGTGATGCATTTTGGAAGAAATAATGTAGGGAGGAGTTATGCAATAAATGGCAGAGTCATCAGGAGTATAGAAACACAGAGGGACCTAGGTGTGCAAGTCCACAAATCCTTGAAGGTGGCAACACAGGTGGAGAAGGTGGTGAAGAAGGCATATGGTATGCTTGCC
This sequence comes from Mustelus asterias, assembly GCF_964213995.1. Classification (NCBI taxonomy): domain Eukaryota; kingdom Metazoa; phylum Chordata; class Chondrichthyes; order Carcharhiniformes; family Triakidae; genus Mustelus; species Mustelus asterias. The sequence goes on along the minus strand of NC_135814.1, from coordinate 100,497,492 downwards.
TTTATAGGACGGGGTATAGAGTATAAAAGCTGGAGTCTGATGATGCAGCTGTATAGAACGCTGGTTAGGCCGCATTTGGAGTACTGCGTCCAGTTCTGGTCGCCGCACTACCAGAAGGACGTGGAGGCATTGGAGAGAGTGCAGAGAAGGTTTACCAGGATGTTGCCTGGTATGGAGGGTCTTAGCTATGAGGAGAGATTGGGTAGACTGGGGTTGTTCTCCTTGGAAAGACGGAGAATGAGGGGAGATCTAATAGAGGTATACAAGATTATGAAGGGTATAGATAGGGTGAACAGTGGGAAGCTTTTTCCCAGGTCGGAGGTGACGATCACGAGGGGTCACGGGCTCAAGCTGAGAGGGGCGAAGTATAACTCAGACATCAGAGGGACGTTTTTTTTACACAGAGGGTGGTGGGGGCCTGGAATGCGCTGCCAAGTAGGGTGGTGGAGGCAGGCACGCTGACATCGTTTAAGACTTACCTGGATAGTCACATGAGCAGCCTGGGAATGGAGGGATACAAACGATTGGTCTAGTTGGACCAAGGAGCGGCACAGGCTTGGAGGGCCGAAGGGCCTGTTTCCTGTGCTGTACTGTTCTTTGTTCTTTGTTCTTTGAAGGACAAGTCACTGAATGTGGTCAAGAAAGAAATAGATTTCTAGACTCTAAAGATGTCAGGGAGTGTGGGGAGAAACAGAGGATCAGCCATGATCAGATTGAATGGTGGAACAGGCTCGTAGGGCCGAATAGCCTACCCCTGCTCCTATTTTCCTATGTTTCTATGTAATGTATTCATTCATCACTGTTTGCTGCTGCTTCAAAAGACTTCCATTCACATCCACAAAGGGGGAAAGATTAAAAGAGATGTGAGACCAAGTTTTTTTACATGCAAGGTGCTAAGTGCCTGGAATGAGCTGCCAGAGGAGGTGTTAGAAACAGATACAATATCAATATTCAAGAAGCTTCTTGACAGATACATGAATAGGCCGGGAATAGAGGGATACGGACCGCGTAGAGGCAAAAGATCTTTAGTTTAGCAAGGCGTCATGTGTCAGCGCAGGCTTGGTGGGCCAAAGGGCTTGTTCCTGTGCTGTTCTTTGTTCTTCTTTGAAAATATAAAATCCAATATGCCGCTATTCGCACCTTCTTTAGTCTTTAACACTGCCATTAACACTCTCTCTGTCTTCTGCCTCTGGAGTCAATCTCTCCTGGCTCCACCTATCCCTGACCTATTTTGCTCTACCTACTTCAACAGGTTAAAATCCATCACATTTCTCCCTCTCTTTAGCTCTGAAGAAGACTCGTGTGGTCTCAAAACATTAACTCTGTTTCTCTCTCCACAGATGCTGCCAGACCTGCTGAGATTTTCCAACACTTTCTGTTTTTATTTTGTATTATATATAATAAATGATATAAAATCCTACCAGTCTACAGAGAGGCGCAATACTCTCAATGATATCCTATTGATCAAATACTATCAGTCAAAAACTATTGATCAATCTTTCACCTGCTGTAGGAAGGATGTTATTAAACTGGAAAGGGCGCAAAAAAGATTTGCAAGAATGTTACTGGGACTGGAAGGTTTGAATTATAAGGAGAGGCAGGATAAGCTGAGACTTTTTTCCCTGGAACGTAGGAGGATGAGGGGGTGACCTTACAGAGATTTTTAAAATCATGAGGGGCATAGATAAGGTGAAGAGCCAAGGTCTTTTCCCCCAGGATCGGGGAATTCAAAACTAGAGGGCGTAGGTTTAAGGTGAGAGGGGAAAGATTTAAAGGGGACCTGAGGGGCAACTTTTTCACACAGAGGATGGTGCGGGTATGGAATGAGCTGCCAGAGGAGGCAGGACATGGGCGTCGCTGGCTGGCCAGCATTTATTGCTCATCCCTAATTGCCCGAGGGCAGTTGAGAGTCAACTACATTGCTGTGGCTCTGGAGTCACATGTAGGCCAGACCGGGTAAGGACGGCAGATTTCCTTCCCGAAAGGACATTAGTGAACCAGATGGGTTTTTCCAACAATCGGCAATGGTTTCATGGTCATCCGTAGATTCTTAATTCCAGATATTTTTTATTGAATTCAAATTCCATCATTTGGCATGGTGGGATTCGAACCCGGGGCCCCAGAACATTAACCAACAAAATATTATTTTGATACAAGTTGAAGGGAGATAGAAAGGTGGGGTGAGGGAGCCAAGTTCCACTGTGTCAACGGCTATCAATTTTTAAAAAATGAATACGTGGGAGACAAGACCATAAGATATAGGAGCCATTCAGCCCATCGAGCTACTCTGTCATTCAATCATGGCGACTATATTTCTCAACCACATTCTCCCCCTTTACCCCGTAAACTTTGATTCCCTTGCCAATCAAGAATTTATCTCTGCCTTGAATCCACTCAATGACCCAGCCTCCTGTGGGCATCGCTGGCTAGCCAGCATTTATTGCCCATCCCTAGTTGCCCAAGAGCAGTTGAGAGTCAACCACATTGCTGTGGCTCTGGAGTCACATCTAGGCCAGACTGGATAAGGACGGCAGATTTCCTTCCCTAAAGGACATTAGTGAACTAGATGGGTTTTTCCGATAATTGACAATGGTTTCAGTAGATTCTCAATTCCAGATTTTTTTTATTGAATTCAAATTCCATCATATGGCGTGGCGGGATTTGAACCCGGGTCTCCAGAGCATTAAGTTTCTGGATTGATAATCTAGCGATAATACCACTAGGCCATCACCTTCTCACCAATTACAACATTGAAAAGACATTTGGACAGGTACATGGATAGGAAAGGTTTAGGCAGATAAATGTAAAAAGTTTATTTATTAGTGTCACAGGTAGGCTTACATTAACACCGCAATGAAGTTACTGTGAAAATACCCTAGTCGCCACACTCTGGTGCCTGTTCGGGTACACCGAGGGAGAATTTAGCACAGCCAATACACCTAACCAGCACGTCTTTTGGACTGTGGGAGGAAACTTGAGCACCCAGAGGAAACCCATGCAGACACGGGGAGAACGTACAAACTCCACACAGACAGAGACCCAAGCCGGGAATTGAATCCAGGTCCCTGGCACTGTGAGGCAACAGTGCCAACCACTGTGCCACCATGGGCCAAACGCAGGCAAATAGGATGAGTTCAGTTTGGAAACCTGGTCGGCACGGATGAGTTGGGCTGAAGGGCCTGTTCCCGTGCTGTATATCTCTGTGGCTCTGTGGATGGGATTTTCTGGCCGCGCTCGCCCCCAGACTGGAAAATCCCACCCGAGGTCAGCAGACCTTTGCATGGCCCGTGTCCTGCCCACTACAATCCCCGGGGCAGGCGGGACAGGAAAATTCCACCCTCTAAGTCCAAAGATGTGCGGGTTAGGTTGATTGGCCATGCTAAAAATTGTCCTTAGTGTCCTGAGATGCGTAGGTTAGAGGGATTAGTGGGTCAATATGTAGGGATATGAGAGTGGGGCCTGGGTGGGATTGTGGTCGGTGCAGACTCGATGGGCCGAATGGCCTCTTTCTGTACTGTAGGGTTTCTATGATTTCTATGATTCTATGATTCTAACTCTATGTGGATAAAGATATAGAAAACGTAACAAGGTAAGATTTACGGGCAGGAGTAGGCCATTCAGCCCTTCGAATCACACTTGTGCCTATAACACTCAAATCATGGATAAATGTTTCAGAGTAAATAAAGAAATATAGATCCGTGGGGACAATATTCTTTCACATATGAGGTATCTCCAGTAATACTTCATTAAGTATTAACAGAAGGACAGCGATGTGGGGAGGTGATGGCCTACTGGTATTATTGCCCGACTATTAATCTAGAAACTCAGCAATGTTCTGGGGACCTGGGTTCGAATCCCACCACGGCAGATGGTGATATTCAATTTTAAAAATGCCTGGAATTAAGAATCTACTGATGACCATGAAACCATTGTCGATTGTCGGAAAAACCCATCTGGTTCACTAATGTCCTTTAGGGAAGGAAATCTGCCATTCTTACCCTGTCTGGCCTACATGAGACTCCAGAGCCACAGCAATGTGGTTGACTCTCAATTGCCCTCGGGCAACTAGGGCTGGGCAATAAATGCTGTCCAACCAGTGACGCCCAGGTCCCATGAACGAATGAAAAAAACAGAATCAAGTTATACAGCAATTCTGTTTCACAATGATCAGTTATTACTCAATCAGTATTGACTTCAAACAACAATGTGTCTATTTTGCAGCTTTAGCCCAGTGCAACTGCCCAAGGTGCTTCACAGGAGCACTTATCAAAATAAATTTGGCATCAAACCGTTTTGATGGGCCAAAGGGCCTTTTTCTGTGCTGTAGACTTCTGTGACTCACGTTTATAGGGAGTGGGACAGATGAGGCAGGTTTTATAGAGCATCTTACAGAAGGAGAGAGAACTGGTGATTTTTGATTGGATTTATTACTTTCACATGTATTAGTTTGCAGTGAAAAGTATTGTTTCTTGCACACTATATAGACAAAGCATACTGTTCACAGAGTACATAGAGGAGAAGGAAAGGAGAGAGTGCAGAATGTAGTGTTACATTCATAGCTAGGGTGTAGAGAAAGATCAACTTAATGCAAGGTAGATCCATTCAAAAGTCTGACAGCGCAGGGAAGAAGCTGTTCTTGAGTTGATTGGTATGTGACGTCAGATTTTTGTATCTTTTTCCCAATGGAAGAAGGTGGAAGAGAGAATATCCCGTGTGCGTGGGGTCCTTGATTATGCTGGCTGCTTTTCCGAGGCAGCGGGAAGTGTAAACAGAGTCAATGGATGGGAGGCTGGTTTAATTTGATTTGATTTATTATTGTCACATGTATTAGTATACAGTGAAAAGTATTGTTTCTTACGCACTATACAGACAAACGTACTGTTCATAGAGAAGGAAAGGAGAAAGTGCAGAATGTTACAGTCATAGCTAGGGTGTAGAGAAAGATCAACTTAATGAGAGGTAGTTCCATTCAAAAGTCTGATGACAGCAGGGAAGAAGCTGTTCTTGAGTCAGTTGATACGTGACGTCAGACTTTTGTATCTTTTTCCTGATGGGAGAAGGTGGAAGAGAGAATATCCGGCGTGCGTGGTGTCCTTAATTATGCTGGCTGCTTTTCCGAGGCAGCGGAAGTGTAGACAGAGTCAATGGATAGGAGGCTGGTTTGCGTGACGGATTGGGTTACATTCACGACCCTTTGTAGTTTCTTGTGGTCTTGGTCGGAGCAGGAGCCATACCAAGCTGTGATACAACCAGAAAGAATGCTTTCTATGGTGCATCTGTAAAAGTTGGTGAGAGTTGTAGCGGACATGCTAAATTTTCTTGTCTACTGAGAAAGTAGAGGCGTTGGTGGGGTTGGGGAGGGGAGATGTTTATGCATGGAATTCCAGAGCTTAAGGTCTAGGCAGCTAAAGGCACTTCCATCAACAGCAGAGGGATGGAAACCAGGAATGTGCAAACAGAAAGCAGAATTGGAGGAGCGCAGTGATGCCAGAGGGTGTTGGATCTGGAGGAGATTACAGAGATATGGAGGGGTGAGGCCATTGAAGGACGGATTTGAAACTAAGCTCAAATGAAGACATTGGTCTGGCGTCGAGCATAGGTCAGAGGTCATGGGTGAACGGGATTTAGCATGAGTTAGGGTATGGGCAGTAGAGTTTTGAATGATTGGGGGTGCATGGGGGGAATAACCATAAGGCAGGATTTTTCACCCCCAAATTCCTGCCCCCATCCCCACACCCCCTACACACACCCTCTTCACCACCAGCCCACCCCCCATCCACCCCCACCGCCCCCCCCCCCCCCCCCCGCCCCCAGCCCCCCGCTCAGCCCCCGGAGGATTTGACCCATCATTGGCCAGCAGCAGGATCCTCTAGCTCCTGGCACAAGTCCAAATCCTAAGAACAAAGAACAGCACAGGAAACAGGCCCTTCGGCCGTCCAAGCCTGTGCCGCTCCTTGGTCCAACTAGACCAATCGTTTGTATCCCTCCATTCCCAAGCTGCTCATGTGACTATCCAGGTAAGTCTTGAACGATGTCAGCGTGTCTGCCTCCACCACCCTACTTGACTCCAGTGGTTCTTCTTCATCTATTCCGCTAGTTACATTCTCAAAAAAATACCAGAGGGATTTCCCCTTGTTCACACCCTCTGCCACGGGGAGGGGGGGAGGGGGGGGCGGGGGGGGGGGGGGGGGGGGGAAATCCCGCCGGCAGGAAAGGCCAGAAAATCCCGCCCTCAATCTGTAATCCCTGTAATCAGTTACCGTGTCATTCATTGCTGCACTAATGATAAGACTGAAGGCCTATTTTACCCTCTACACGGGGACAAATACTTCAGCTGTGACCAACAGAAAAGTTTAAAGTTTATTTATTAGTGTCACAAGCAGGCTTACATTAACGCTGCAATGAAGTTACTATGAAATACATGGGAATCGAACCCAGGTCCCTGGCGCTGTGAGGCAGCAGTGCCAACCACTGTGCCACTGTGTTGCCCGGATACTGCTGGAGTTGTAAGATTTTGGTAAACCTCTTAAGGTCTTATTGACTGCCGGACACGCGCTCACCAATAATCCAAACAGGAATGGCTATGATTCCATTAAGTGAACCTTGGTGCAGTGTGTTCGTTACATACCAACCGCATTCCCATCTTTGCTTCTAGTTTGCTGGATCATTAGGTGCTTGCAAAGTATGAAATGGGCTTGTTAATGCACTGCAACTGGCAATTGTTCTCAAACTCCCATCAGTGCATTCTTATCACACACAAAGAACAGATATTGCACAACCGACGGCACTTCCATTTTGACAGGGAGCCATGAAAAATGGAATAATTCCTCAGAGGTCGCTGTCCCCTCACCAGATTCCCTTTATTTACCATCTCATTTCCACTTGTACAATCATAGAATCCCTACAGTGCAGAAGGAGGCCATTCAGCCCATCGAGGGCCTCAATCAGGGAGCTCATCCTCCAGCAGGCCCACCTCGTGGGCCCTGTTGAGGCCATTACAAAAGACAAAGTTAGCACCAACTGAGGAAAATGATGACAATATTTTGCAACCCTCCCCCACCACCACTGATCTAAGAACAGCACCAGGGACCCGGGTTTGATTCCCGGTTCGGATCACTGTCAGTGCGGAGTTTGCACATTCTCCCCGTGTCTTCATGGGTTTCCAGGCTTTAACTCATAGAATCCCTCCAATGCAGAACAAGGCCATTCGGCCCATCGAGCCTGAACTGACCACAATCCCACCCAGGCCCTATTCCCGTAACCCCATTTATTTACCCTGCTAGCCTCCCTGACACTAAGGGGCAATTTAGACATGGCCAATCCACCTAACCCGCACATCTTTGGACTGCGGGAGGAAACCAGAGCACCTGGAGGAAACCAACGCAGACACGGGGAGAATGTGCAAACTCCAGACAGACAGTGATTCAAGGCCGGAATTGAACCTGGGTCCTTGGCGCTGTGAGGCAGCAGTGCTAACCACTGTACCACCGTGTCACCCACTCTTAGGAGTGCTTCAGGCACAACATCAGAATCTGAAGTGTCAGTAGCCCTGACACTCCTCATTATTATATATGTATATATATATATATATACAGGTAAGGCTCCCTAATTGGACAGGTAATCATTACCTCAATCAGGGAGCTCATACTCCATCAGGCCCACCTCCTGGGCCTTGTTGAGATAATTCCAAAAGACAAAGTTAGCAGCAACTGAGGAAAATGATGACAATATTTTGCCCCTCTACCCCGCCACCACTGAGTAAATAACCTTTGAGCAGGCTTTAACTGCGACGCCTCTCAGCAGTTGCTTGGTTCGCTGGCTTGGATATTATATCTCAACTTACGCTATTCAAAAGTGTTGAAGACAGCTGCAGAAGGTGAGGATCATCGAGAAAACAAGGGCTGAATGATTATTAGCAAACTCACTCTTCCTTTAGGTCAATGCTTGGAAACCATTCTTTTTGACCTGAAAAGCCTTTTTATTTCAGACTATTGCAAATATTCAAACCAAAATGAATGCTGAATGTCCCTGGGAGAATGTGCCTCTCTAATAACTAAAATACAGACACTGAATTTATCTATCAATGAAAAGGAATCAGAGGATAGAATCACAGAACCCGACAGTGCAGAAAAGGCCATTTGGCCCATCTAATCTGCACCGACTCCATGACAGGGTATTTTACCCAGCTCCTGCACTATCCGCAAAACCCTACACATTTAGCATGGCCAATCCCCCTAACCTGCAGATCTTTGGACACTAAGGGGTAACTTAGCATGGCCAATCCATGGTTTCCTCCCACAGTCTGAAAGACGTGCTGGTTTGGTGCATTGGCCGTGCTACATTCTCCCTCAGTGTACCCGAACAGGCACCGGAGTGTGATGACTAGGGATTTTCACAGTAACTTCATTGCAATGTTAATGTAAGCCTACTTGCAGAAACATAGAAACATAGAAGATAGGAGCAGGAGGAGGCCATTCGGCCCTTCGAGCTTGCTCCCCCATTCATTACGATCATGGCTGATCGTCCAACTCAATAGCCTAATCCTGCTTTCTCCCCATAACCTTTGATCCCGTTCACCCCAAGTACTATAGAAACATAGAAGATGTGACAATAATAATTTTTTATAAACCTAACCTGCATACCTTTGGACCTTAATGGTCAATCCACCTAACCTGCACATCATTGGACTGTGGGAGGAAACCAGGGCACTCAGAGGAAACCCACGCAGACACGGGGAGAACGTGCAAACTTCACACAGACAGCGACCCGAGGCCAGAATCAAGCCCGGGTCCCTGGCACTGTGAGGTGGCAGTGCTAACCACTGTGCCACCCATAACCTGAGTCGGTACAGGAATTGAACCCACATTGTCGGTGTCCCTCCGCATCACTAACCAGCTGTCCAGCCAACTGAGCTAAAACGACCCACATTATTTTCAAGTTTCCAGGGTTTGTAGGTCTCCCCCCTGTACCTTTGGATGTACGCTCACCACACATCTCAAATGTTGAACAGAACATCAATTATCTCGCTGGCGATCCCGGGGATGCGGGGAAAGCGCGAGGTGGGGTTGGGGGAGGTGGGGGACCCAGCAAAGTGTCAATGCTGACTCCAAACACAAGTGACTGCTGAGGCTGTCGAAGTTCCACTGGAATGCTGTAGAGGGCGGTACAGAGCAGGAGTGTCATGGAGTTAGAGACAGCATTAAGAAGAATCAAAACACAGATCAGACGCAAATAGGATATAAAAAGGTGGCATTCAAAATCGTCCCTTATTCTCAGTTAAGTCCAGATCTGTGTTACATCACCATTATATATATCACTGATCCTTGTCTCTCGTTTATTTACATTTTTTTAAATGACCCATTTTATCAAGACATAATTTACACATTTCATAGAATCCCTACAGTGCAGAAGGAGGCCATTCAGCCCATCAAAACTATAGCAATCCCACCCTATCCCTGTATTTACCCTGCTAATCCCCCTGACTCTAAGGAGCAATTTAGCATGGCTAATCAACTTAACCTGCATACCTTTGGACACTAAAGGACAATTTAGCATGGCCAGTCCACCTAATCTGCATACCTTTGGACACTAAGGGACAATTTAGCATGGCCAATCCACCTAACCTGAACACCTTTGGGCACTAAGGGGTAATTTAGCATGGCCAATCCACCTAACCTGCACATCTTTGGAGTGTGGGAGGAAACTGGAGCACCCAAAGGAAACCCACGCAGAGACTGGGGGAACGTGCAAACTCCACACATTCAACCAAGGCTGTCCTGCACTTTGGAAGTTCTTCATTGGTTGTGAAGCATCGTGTGACATCCTGGGGTCATGAAAGGCGCTACAGAAATGCATGTTTACTCCTTCCTTCAGTCGCACACTTTACTGACTTTTAGGGTTGCCAACTCTCCAGGATCTGTCTGGAGTCTCCAGAAATTGAAGATGATTCTCCAGGACACTGCTGCGTCTGTCCCTGGAGCAAAACCGTCAAGATATTAAAAAAAGATTGGGTGTATTTGTCACTATCTTTGAAGATTTCCATCTACAAGATTTTAAGACAGGTTTAAAAATGTGGGAATCAAGGCTGTTTGACTGACAGTGAAGCATCATCCAATTAGGTAATGAGTGTGCTTTCCAGTTGGTGTGGGAAGACAATGTCTCACAAGGATGGATGTGTTGGCCGACTAATGGCTGGAGCGTGGTTGGGGCGGTGCGGGGGGGGGGGGGGGGGGGGGGGGCGGGGTGGGGGGGGAGGGGTCATGTGATGAAACCTCCAGGAAAATAAATATAACCACAGCTGACAACCCCACTGAAGCCCAAGTTAGCAGGCGAAGGGACCTGGCCTAACCACTTCCACTCACCCCTGGCCCCTTAGCTCAACAACAGAGGCAGGCCAAAGCCTGAGGCCTACTCCTGATCCAGGCAATATCCCACTCTGAGGAGAATCCCAGTCCAAATGGAATCAAGATCGTCATTCATAGAATCATAGAATCCTACGCTGCAGTGCAGAAGGAGGCCATTCGGCCCATCAAGTCTGCACCGACCACAATCCCACCCAGGCCCTATCCCCATAACCCCATGCATTCACCTTAGCTAGTCCCCCTGACACTAAGGGGCAATTTAGCATGGCCAATCCAACTAACCCGCACATCTTTGGAGTGTGGGAGGAAACTAGAGCACCCGGAGAAAACCCACGCAGACACGGGGAGAACGTGTAAAAAGAAATTCAAACAGAATTCCAAAACAAATACTCAATCGGAATGGAACTTCAATTGCTATTTTTCAGAAGCATGGCACATTTGCAGGATACCTCACGTTTACAATAGGAGCATTAAAATACTGCTCATCACAATTCACTTCATTGTCAGAATGAATATCAAACATCACTTGACAATGAGCCACAGACACTGTTAGGGCAGGTGGTCGAAGGTTTGCTCAGGGAGGTAGGGTTTAAGGAGGAGAGAGATTGAGGAATGAATTTCCAGACCAGAGGCCGAGGCAGCTGAAGCTGGGGCCATCTATAGTGAGGGAGACACACTTGACACTAGAATTGGAGGACCAATTGGAGTGGAGAAAGGGGTTTAAGAGGTATATTGGCCCTTGTAGTGAGAGGATTTGAGTACAAAGAACAAAGAAAATTACAGCACAGGAACAGGCCCTTCAGCCCTCCAAGCCTGCACAGACCATGCTGCCCGACTTAACTAAAACCCCCTACCCTTCCGGGAACCATATCCCTTATTTCCATCCTATGCATGTATTTGTCAAAACGCCCCTTAAAAGTCACTATCGTATCTGCTTCCACTACCTTCCCCGGCAGCGAGTTCCAGGCACCCACCACCCACTGTGTGAAAAACTTGTCTCGTATAGAGATAGGGATCTTTTGCTGCAATTGTACAGGGCATTGGTGAGGCCAACCTGGAGTATTGTGTGCAGTTTTGGTGTCCTTATCTGAGGAAGGATGCTTTTGCTGTGGACGAAGTACAGCCAAGGTTTACCAGGCTGATTCCTGGGATGGCTGGTCTGTCATATGAGGAGAGACAAGTCAGTTAGGATTATATTCACTGGAGTTTAGAAGAGCAAGAGGGGATCTCATAGAAACTTATAAAATTCTAACAGGATTAGACAGGGTAGGCTCAGAAAGAATGTTCCCGATGATGGGGAAGTCCAGAACTAGGGGGTCATAGTTTGAGGATAAGGGATAAACCTTTTAGAACTGAGGTGAGGAGAAATTTCTTCACCCAGAGGGTGGTGAATGTGTGGAATTCACTCCCACAGAAAGTAGTTGAGGCCAAAACGTTGTGTGATTTCAAGAAGAAATTAGATATCGCTCCTGGGGCTAAAGGGATCAAGGATAATGATTTGATTTGATTTGATTTATTATTGTCACATGTATTAGCATACAGTGAAAGGTATTGTTTCTTCTGTGCTATACAGACAAAGCATACTGTTCATCGAGAAGGAAAGGAGAGGGCGCAGAATGTAGTATTACAGTCATAGCTAGGGTGTAGAGAAAGATCAACTTATGCGAGGTAGGTCCATTCAAAAGTCTGACGGCAGCAGGAAAGAAGCTGTTCTTGAGTCGGTTGATATGTGACCTCAGACTTTTGTATCTTTTTTCTGACGGAAGAAGGTGGAAGAGAGAATGGGGGGGAGGGGGGAATCAGGATATTGAATTCGATGACCAGCCACGATCAAAATGAATGGTGGAGCAGGCTCGAAGGGCCGAATGGCCTCCTCCTGCTTCTAATTTCTATGTTTCTGGAAGGAATTGTCAAAAAGGAATTGTGGCAATTTTATTGTCACTCTCTGATAGGGAAGGTAAATGCTCAGTATATATCTTGTTAACATCTCCCATTGTAAATATACATCCAGGCTACAGCTCACACCATAACACAATTTGCTGTTTAGCACAGAGGCTGTTGTAGTGTTAAATTGCAACGCAATTAATTTACTTAAAATTGGCGAGTGCCCCAAGGGCTCTGTATCATAATAATTAAACAGTGTTCATGCTAATGAACTGGAGGATTATTCGAGGCAGACACTTACACTAATCCTGGTGTGTTTAATTACTAGGACTGCTCAACATCCCGGCTGTATGAGAAGAATAAGCTGATTGTCCCATTCACAAAACTAACTGAACCAAGTGCACCTGTTTAAGTGGGTGGCACGGTGGCACAGTGGTTAGCACTGCTGCCTCACAGCGCCCGGGTTCAATTCCGGCCTCGGGTCACTGTCTGTGTGGAGTTTGCACACTCTCCCCGTATCTGCGTGGGTTTCCTCCGGGTGTTCCGTTTTCCCTCCCACAGTCCAAAATACTTTTTTTTTAAACTTAAAGTTTATTTACTAGTGTCACAAGTAGGCTTACATTAATGCCGCAATGAAGTTACTGTGAAAATCCCCTGGTTGCCACACTCTGACACCTGCTCGGTACACCAAGGGAGAATTTAGCCCGGCCAATGCAACTAACCAGCACATCTTTCGGACTGTGGGAGGAAACCGGAGCACCCGGAGGAAACCCACGCAGACACGGGGAGAATGTGCAAACTCCACACAGACAGTGACCCAAGCCGGGAATCGAACTCGGGTCCCTGGCGCTGTGAGGCAGCAGTGCTAACCACTGTGCCACTGGCTTGTTCACTAATCGTGACCCCATGAATAAGATTAAATCCATTTAATACACGCCGAATATTTCATAACCAGTTATAGAAAATGCTTCATCATTGATATATTAATAGAACTGTTATCAACTTCAAATGGCAAAGACAAAATAAATTGTTTTGTTTTGGACACAGAGGGAGCGCACGGCTCTCACAGTCAATGTTGTGAGCAATCAGCACCCACCTCACCTCACTCACCCTCGCTTGACATGCAAATCACTTCAGTCAGACCGGCAGGAAAAAAACTACATGGACGGGAATCAGCGGAATGTGGCTACCCTGCGTCTGGGCAACGGTCAACAAAATGTCCCGTGGGGACCGCACTCAGACCCCAGATAGGCCGCATGTGACACCCCCAGGATGCAGTTGCCCAACACTGGTCTCAAAGCTGTTGAGGTTGGAGTGGTTGTGGGGGCGGGTGGCGGGGGGAGGGGTTGCGGGGGGGGGGGGGGGGGGGTTAATTGAAAATTTCAACGCTGAGACTGATAGATTTTTGTTGGGTTAAGGCGCATTAGCGATTACGGGACTATGGCGGATAAATGAAGTTATTTCGCACAAGCGCCACAGCGTTAGTGAATAGTGATATAGTCTCAAAGGGGTTGAATGGTTCACCCCTGTCCCTATGTGCAGGTGGGACCTATCACCCATGGCCACTACAGCGTCACTCTTCCAGGATCGATTCCCAGCTTGCGCTGACTCAGCTAATGCTGACCGGTTGGAATTCGAATGAGTTCCAAAGAACAAGGAACAATACAGCACAGGAACAGGCCCTTCGGCCCTCCAAGCCCGTGCCGCTCCCTGGTCCAAACTAGACCATTCTTTTGTATCCCTCCATTCCCACTCCGTTCATATGGCTATCTAGATAAGTCTTCCATTCTAATTTGGCAGAGTGCAGAGATCTTGGAGGATTGTAGGCGCTGGAAGAGGCTACAGAAATACAGGACGGCATGGAGAGACTTGAACACAAGGATGAGGCAATACTGAACCAGTCACATTCAATCATTACCCAAACTCACACAGGGAGGTACTTGGGGGGTGAATTATGGGGGGGCAGTGGCATGAAAGTGTCACTGCTCTAGTAATCCTGAGGACCTTTGAGTTCAAATCCCACCACGGCAACTGGTGGAATTTAAATTCGGTTAATAAAATCTGGGATTGAAAGCTAGTCTAAATAATGGTGGCCATGAAGTGTGGCACAGTGGTTAGCACTGCTGCCTCACAGTGCCAGGGACCTAGGGCGGCATGGTGGCACAGTGGTTAGCACTGCTGCCTCACAGTGCCAGGGACCTAGGGCGGCACGGTGGCACAGTGGTTCGCACTGCTGCCTCACAGTGCCAGGGACCCGGGTTCGATTCCCGGCTCAGGTCACTGTCGGTGTGGAGCCTGCACGTTCTCCCCGTGTCTGCATGGGTTTCCTCCGGGAGCTCCGGTTTCCACCCACACTCCAAGGATGTGCGGGTTAGGTGGATTGGTCATGCTAAATTGCCCTTTAGTGTCCAAGGATGTGTAGGTTAGGGGGATTCGCCATGTTGGGTTACAGGGATAGGGCGGGGGAGAGGGCCTGGTTGAGACACCCTATCAAAGAGTCAGTACAGGCTTGATGGGCCAAATGGCCCCTTCTGCACTGTAGGGGTTCTATGAAGCTATATTGATTGTTGGAAAAACCCATCTGGGTCACTAATGTCCTTTAGGGAAAGAAATCTGCCGTCCTTACTGGGTCTGGCCTGCATGTGACTCCAAACCCTCAGCAATGTGGTTGACTTGGAAATGGCCTGGCAAGCCACTTAGGGGAGGTGATGACCTCGTGGTATTATCACTAGATTATTAATCCAGAAACACAGCTAACATTCTGGGGATCCGGGTTCAAATCCCACCACGGCAGTTGACGGAATTTGAATTCGATAAAAAATATCTGGAATTAAGAATCTACTAATGACCGTGAAGCCATTGTCGGAAAAACCCATCTGGTTCACTAATGTTCTTTAGGGAAAGAAATCTGCCGTCCTTACCCTGGTCTGGCCTACCTGTGACTCCAAAACCACAGCAATGTGGTTGACTCTCAACTGCCCTTGGGCAACTAGGGATAGGCAATAAATGTAGGCCAGCCAGCGATGCCCCATGAATGAATAAAAAAATACTCAGTTCAGGGGTAATTAGGAATGGGTAACAAATGCTGTCCTTGCCAACAATGCCCACAACCCATGGAAGAATAGATTTTAAAAAGAGGGCACCTGAAAATTTGAGTTAGTGAAGCCATCTTTTGCTGTGAGCAATCTTAGAAGTGAAGGCAGAGATGGTATGGGGGTGGTGGCCACTCACTCTCATGAGTGTTAACACTCTCGCTCTCTCACTGTAGGTCTCTGGTCCCTGGAGTACAAGCAGGAGCTGACCAGTCCTCTGTGCATCGCTGCGAGCCACGGTTACACTGACTGCCTGCAGTACCTCCTCCAACGGGGAGCCAGGCCCAATATGGTGGTGGGAACCAAGAGCGCCCTCCATTCTGCTTGTGAGAATGCGCACGCCGACTGCGCGGAGGTGCTGCTCGAATACGGGGCCAACCCCAGGCTGCTGACGGAGGAGGGACTGACCTCGCTGCACCTCTGTGACACGGCACAGTCTTTCCGGTGAGTGGTGTTGGTCTGAGCTTGGTGCATCGTCCTAATGCAACATGGTGGCAGCTAGAGGGTTAAAAGGGAAAAGAAAGTTCCAGGCAGTGAATTCCAGACTCCCATCACCCTCTGAGTGAAAGATATTTCCTCAAATCCCCTCTCAACCTCCTGCCCCTCACCTTAAAATTATACCCCCTCGTTATTGACCTTTGTGTATGGCAGTGTTCCCTAATATCACCCGCGAAAGGTCTGCCTCTAATTTATTGTTATCTCTAGACCTGGACTCCCCAGCGGGCCAAAATAGTTTCTCTCTGTCAACCTTACCCCTTTCCCCTTCATACTTTAAAACTTTGGCCATCATTCTGGGTAAGCTACACCACACCTCCTGCAGAATCTTCCTAAGGTGTGACACCCAGGCTTGCTCACACTACTCCAGGTCTAACTCGGATTTTGTGTGGCTGAAATGTGACTTAATCATAGGATCATAGAATCCCTACAGTGCAGATGAGACCATTCGGCCCATCAGGTCTGCACCTAACTGCCAAAGGAGCACCCTTATCTAGGCCCAATTCCCCAACCTGTCCCCATAACCCTGCGCTTCGATCATGGACAATCCACCCATCTGTACACCTTTGGACACTAAGGGGCAATTTAGCATGGCCAATCCACCTAACCTGCACATCTTTGGACACTAAGGGGCAAATTAGCACGGTCAATCCATCTAACCTGCACATCTTTGGACACTAAGGAACAATTTAGCATGGCCAATCCACTTAACCTGCACATCTTTGGACACGAGGGGACAACTTAGCATGGCCAATCCACCTAACCTGCACATCTTTGGACACTAAGGGGCAACTTAGCATGGCCAATCCACCTAACCTGCACATCTTTGGACACGAGGGGACAACTTAGCATGGCCAATCCACCTAACCTGCGCATCTTTGGAAACTAAGCGATAATTTATCGTGGCCAATCCACCTAATCTGTGTATCTTTGGACTGTGGGAGGAATCCTGAGCTCCCGGAGGAAACCCACAGACAGAGAATGTGCAAACTCCACACAGACAGTCATCCAAGGCCAGAATCGAACCCGGGTCCCTGGCGCTGAGAGGCAGCAATACTAACCACTGTGCCACCATGCCGTCCTTCAACACTCTTGTATTCTCGTCCTCTCGATACAAAGGCCAGCATTCTGTTAGCATTTTTGATTGAAATCCATGTGCCACTGCTGTACCCATTCGCTTCACCTATTAATATCTCTTTGCAATATCACCATTCCATCAGCACTATTCACAATGCCACTGTGTCTCTCTCTCTGTCCCATCACCAAGGTCATAACAGAATACAGCGAATAGCTGAAGCCCCATTCTGACAATCTGTGTGCCTGCCCATTATTCCAAATTTCGAAAACTGTCTTTCCTCAATAAGGGAAGCAATGGAAAGGCATTGGTGAGGCCACACCTGGAGTATTGTGTGCAGTTTTGGTGTCCTTATCTGAGGAAGGATGTCCTTGCTATAGAGGGAGTACAGCGAAGGTTTACCAGGCTGATTCCTGGGATGGCAGGTCTGTCATATGAGGAGAGATTAAATCGGTTAGGATTATATTCACTGGAGTTTACAAGAGTGAGAGAGGGTCTAATAGAAGCTTATAAAATTCCTACAGGGTTAGACAGGGTAGATTCAGAAAGAATGTTCTCGATGGTGGAGGGAGCCCAGAATTTTCATTTGATTTTGATTTGATCTGGTTTATTATTGTCACATGTATTAATGTACAGTGAAAAGTATTGTTTATTGCGCGCTATGCAGACATAGCATACCATTCATAGAGAAGGAAGCGAGAGAGTGCAGAATGTAGTGTTACAGTCATAGCTAGGGTGTAGAGAAAGATCAATGCAAGTTAAGTCCATTCAAAAGTCTGACAGCAGCAGGGAAGAAGTTGTTCTTGAGTCAGTTGGTACGTGACCTCAGACTTTTGTATCTTTTTCCCAACGGAACAAGGTGGCAGAATGTCTGGGGTGCATGGGGTCCTTAACTTGCCGAGGCAGCAGGAAGTGTAGAAGAATCAATGGATGGGAGGCTGGTTTGCGTGATGGATTGGGCTACATTCACAACCTTTGTAGTTTCTTGCGGTCTTGGGCAGAGCAGGAGCCATACCAAGCTGTGATACAACCAGAAAGAATGCTTTCTATGGTACATCTGTAAAGGTTGGTGAGAGTCGTAGCGGACATGCCAAATTTCCTTAGTCTTCTGAGAAAGTCGAGGCGTTGGTGGGGCTTTCTTAACTATAGTGTCGGCATGGGGGGACCAGGACAGGTTGTTGGTGATCTGGACACCGAAAAACTTGAAGCTCTCGACCCTTTCTATTTCATCCCCGTTGATGGAGACAGGGGCATGTTCTCCTTTACACTTCCTGAAGTCAATGACAATCTCCTTCATTTAGTTGACATTGAGGGAGAGATTATTGTTGCCGCACCAGTTCACCAGATTCTCTATCTCATTCCTGTACTCTGTCTCGTCATTATTTGAGATCCGACCCACTACGGTGGTGTCGTCAGTAAACTTGAAAATCGAATTGAAGGGAAATTTGGCCGCACAGTCATAGGTGTAAAAGAAGTATAGTCGGGGGCTGGGAACACAGCTTTGTGGGGCACTGGTGTTGAGGATGATCGAGGAGGAGGTGTTGTTGCCTATCCTTACTGATTGTGGTCTGCGAGTTAGGAAGTTCAGGATCCAGTCGCAGAGGAGGTGCCAAGGCCCAGGCCACGGAGTTTGGAGATGAGTTTTGTGGGAATAATGGTTGAAGGCTGAGCTGTAGTCAATAAATAGGAGTCTGACATAGGTGTTCTTGTTATCTAGGTGTGCCAGGGTTGAGTGCAGGGCCAGGGAAATGGCGTCTGCTGTGGACCTGTTGCGGCGATAGGCAAACTGTAGTGGATCCAGGTAGTCCGGGAGGCTGGAATTGATTCGTGCCATGACTAGCCTTTCGAAGCTCTTCATAATGATGGATGTCAGAGCCACCGGACGATAGTCATTAAGGCACACTGCTTGGCTTTTCTTAGGTACCGGGATGATGGTCGTTTTCTTGAAGCAGATAGGGACCTCAGATTGTTGTAAAGAGAGGTTGAAGATGTCTGTGAATACCCCCGCCAGCTGATCCGCGCAGGATCTGAGTGCTCGTCCAGGTACCCCGAACTAGGGGGTCATAGATTGAGGATAAGGGGTAAACCTTTTAGGACTGAGGTGAGGAGAAATTTCTTCACCCAGAGGGTGGGGAGTGTGTGGAATTCACTCCCACAGAAAGTAGTTGAGGCCAAAATGTTGTGCGATTTCAAGAAGAAATTAGATATCGCTCTTAGGGCTAAAGGGATCAAAGAATATGGGAGGAAGAGGGGGGGGAATCAGGATATTGAATTTGATGATCAGCCATGATCAAAATGAATGGCAGAGCAGGCGTGAAGGGTCAAATGGCCTCCTCCTGCTTCTAGTTTCTATGTTTCTATTAAGTATATGATGCGCTTGGTATTAATTCCTACACAATTTCGATACAACATAAATGTAACAACTTACCTCTGTATAGCATCAATATCTTGAGATACTTCATTGGTTTGTTCCCAAATAAATGTGCCACTGAGCTGCGTAAGGGAGGTGGCAGTGTAGTGGTAACATCGCTGGGCTAGGAATTTTAAAAACTAAGACTAATGCTGTGGGGAAAATGGGTTCAAATCCCCACCAGGAGCAGCTGAGACTCAGTTAATAAAATCTAGAATATAACATTTGTTTCAGTAATGGTGGCCACAAAGCCATTCTTGTTAAAACCCATCTAGTTCGCTAATGTCCTTGAAGGAAATCCGCTTGCCTATATGTGATTCCGAACTGCCCACTGCAGGGTCTGGCTGTTCAGGGACAATTAGAGATGGGCAACATATTTTGGCCCTGCCAGGGATGCCCACATCCCATGAAAGAATAAAGGAAGTATTAAGATAGGTAGGCAAAAAAGCTTTTAAGTTTATTTATCAGTGTCATATTAATACTGCAATGAAGTTACTGTGAAACTCCCCTAGTCGCCACACTTCAGCGCCTGTTCGGGTACACTGAGGGAGAATTTAGCACGGCCAATGCACCCTAACCAGTACGTCTTTCAAACTGTGGGAGGAAACCGGAGCACCCGGAGGAAACCCACGCAGACACGGGGAGAGCGTGCAGACAGTGACCCAAGCCGGGAATCGAACCCGGGTCCCTGGTGCTGTGAGGCAGCAGTGCTAACCACTGTGCCACCGTGCCGCCGGTTAGTCAACATGGTAAGTTTTAAGAAGCATCTTAACATTGGAAAGGTGCAGGGTCCATTCATTCCTTTGAATAGACGAAGATGGTCCTAGTACGATGAATTTCTTTTATTGAACAGAACTTAACATTAAATCATTACAAAAGCAAACAGAAAGAGAAAAAACTAGAGAGAGAGAGAGAGAGAGACTGGCTTCTCCTGCCAGTCCTGTACTGATCAAAACAGAACTCCAAAACAGATTGAACAGGTCTCGAAAGCAGACTTCTAGCTGAACTCACAGTTCCACAATATATCCATCCTCATCTCGCTGCCTCACAGCTGTTGCTCATGAAAAACTTTGTTTCGCTTATTAAAAAGGCCTGTTTTTGCTTGCATTGTACTTTTCAAAAATGCAGTCAATTTTCTAGCTAACCCAGCATGCCTTTCAAGTCTTAAAATGTAGTCAAGTCCAAAGGTGTGCGGGTTAGGTGGATTGGCCACGCTAAATTGCTCCTTAGTGTCAGGGGGACTAGCTAGGGTAAATACAAGGGGTTATGGGGATAGGACCTGGGTGGGATTGTGGGCCGAATGGTCTCCTTCTACACTGTAGGATTCTATGAAAGTTTTATGAAAGTTAAAGCCGGGTTAGCTTTTTTTGATGCTTAGCATATAAATGTAATTACATGGGCAGAAATATCTTAATCTTAATCTTAATTGCATCAATTAAGCGAACCATACACAGGATCAATAGAAGAGTAGGGAGAAAATTCCAAAGCTTGGGAAATGTGGTGAACCATCGTTGGTTCCCACTAGATAGTACTGAGCCAGGGTCTGGCCAGTACTACAAGTATGTATATATGTTGCTGTTGGGGTTAGGGATGGGTTGTTCTACTTGTTGCTGTTGGGGTTAGGGTTGGGCTGTTACACCTTGTATTATAGTTATTGTGGTACATCCCAGTCGGACTCCGCCTCCTGGGAGAGGTATAAAGGTCTCTGCTCTGTCTGGGACCCCTCAGTCTGGGATCGTGTATATAATTAGTAGCTGCCTTGTTACAGCAAATAAAAGCCTTTATTTCCTGAGCATCAAGCCTCGTGTGTGATAACGCGCATCAGGAAATAATGAAATAAGGGAGTAACCCATTCTCCGTTTCCTATCTTCCTAGGTGTGCCAAACTCTTGTTGAAGTACCGTGCAGATGTCAACCAGTTGAGCGAGGAGGATCAGGAAACCCCCTTGCACATGGTGGCCAAACACGGCCTCCACAATCACATCCACCTCTATCTCAGATACGGGGCCACCGTCAACATCTTGAACATCCACCAAGAGTCGCCGCTGGCCAGCGCCTGCGCGAGCGCCTGGCGACCGGAGGAACAGGAAGACTACCTCCAAGTCTGCAAGGTCCTCATCACGTACGGTGCCAACGTCAACTCCGTAGACCACGAGAAGCGGAGTCCGCTGCACAAGGCTTCCAAGAATGCCAGCCTCCAGCTGGTGCAGCTGCTGCTGAGACACAATGCTGACGTCAACGCCATTGACTACAATGGGTGCTCACCCTTGGCCAACGTGATCCAGACTGCGCCCTTCAAGGGAGAGCTTAACCCTCATTGCACTGTCCAGACCTTACTCAACTATGGGTCCCGCAAGGTGTGGCCGGCTGCCTTTCCCAAGGTAATGGTTGGGGGTCGTGTACACTGGCCAATGGGGACTATGATGTGGAGATGCCGGCGTTGGACTGGGGTGGGCACAGTAAGAGGTCTCACAACACCAGGTTAAAGTCCAACAGGTTTATTTGGTAGCAAATTCCATAAGCTTTCGGAGCCCTGCTCCTTCGTCAGATGGAGTGGAAATCTGCTCTCAAACAGTGCAAACAGACAGAATCAAGTTGCAGAATACTGATTAGTATTTTGTATTCTGATTAGTATTCAGTATTCTGCAACTTGATTCTGTCTGTTTGCACTGTTTGAGAGCAGATTTCCTCTCCATCTGACGAAGGAGCAGTGCTCCGAAAGCTTATGGTATTTGCTACCAAATAAACCTGTTGGACTTTAACCTGGTGTTGTGAGACTTCTTACAATGGGGACTACACAGAGATGGGCAGCCATGATACAGAAACCTAAATTAAGGCTAATTTGGCCAATCAAATGCCTCACCCTAACTATCGCACCATGGCACTTTCACTACAGCAATTTAAATTCATAAAAGTAACTTCAATGTCATAAAATGTCCCAAAGTGCTCTACAGGTGAGATAGCAAACTGCATTTGTCACCAAATGCATAAGGAGATATTAGGTCAGTGACAATTTTCTGGCCACGCTCGCCCCAAGACTGGAAAATCCCGCCTTACGTCAATTGACTTTTGCATGGTCCACCCCCACCCCCACCCACCCCCCCACCCCCGCCCCCACCCCCACCCACCCCCCCACCCCCCCCACCCCCCCACCCCCGCCCTCACCCCCACCCACCCCCCTGGAATTCCAGAGCTAAGGGCCCCTGGCATCTGCATACATGGCCACCAATGGTGCAGCGATTAAAATGGAGGATGGAGGTGGGTATTAGAGGAATGCAGATATCTTGAAGGATGACAGATCTGGGCAAGATTATAGATAGGAAAGGGAGGGATTTGAAAACAAGATTACAGATAGAGAAGGGAGGGATTTGAAGAGAATTTTAAAATCGAGGCATTACCTGGCCAAGAACTCAATGTTGGTTAATGAATACAGGGGTGATGGATCACGGGGACTTGCTGAGAGTTACGTACAGACGTTAATACATTGACTTCCGATGCATCTGTCTCTGTTATCTTGCATTGTAGATTAATCAAAACATCTTTCACTCTTTGGTATGTCTCAAAATTTCCTTTTTACCGTCTAGCCAGCTATCTCGGCCCAGTTATTAGCGGGTCCACACGCTACGGCCTCTATTCAAAGAATGGTGTTTGAGTTTAATTCTTCTTCACAATGTTCTTGCTTGTTAATCCCAAACACATTGGTTCATGCTGTGAAAACTAGCAAGCTCACATCATTATCCCTGTGGAATCTTCCTGGATAGAAAGGCCTCAACCGATCTTACGTTTCTCTGAAGAGATCTCATCTGAACTAAGTTGAGGATTGGTGAAGGAGCTCGTCAGAGCCTACTGCCACCCGAGATTAGAACAGGAAGTGCGACAGGGGGCAATAATCCCGGCCTCCTTTCTCTCTGTCTAACAAGGGACACTAAGGCTATATTGATGCCTCAACTAATGCCTCAACCATGACTGATCTACTCAGCATCAACCATAGATTCATAGAATCATAGAATCCCTACAGTGCAGAAGATGGCCATTCAGCCCATCGAGTCTGCTCCGGCAACAATCCCACCCAGGCCCTATCCCCATAACCACAAATTTTTGAATTTGAATTCAATAAAAAAATATCTAGAATTAAGAATCTACTGATGACCATGAAACCATTGCCGATTGTTGGAAAAACCCATCTGGTTCACCAATGTCCTTTAAGGAAGGAAATCTGCCGTCCTTACCCGGTCTGGCCTACATGTGACTCCAGAGCCACAGCAATGTGGTTGACTCTCAACTGCCCTCCAAGGGCAACTCGAGATGGGCAATAAATGTGGGCCAGCCAGCGACGCCCTTGTCCCACGGATGAATAATAAAGTGAGGGAGTTTTTCCGTCAGCCAGAACCGTGGGGTCCCTGCAGCACAACAGCCTCCAACTGGCAAAAGACTCCACAGGCAAAGCTCCTAACATGGGCTGTACTCTGTGGCGTATGTCCTCCTCAATTTGAGCGATTGCTCGAGGGAGAGTGGGCTGTGTCCCAGCAGATGAGGGAGCTGGGAGGACGTAAGACATTGAAGGTGTTGGTGAAGAACAAAGAGGAGCGAAGATCACTGAGGAAATCAATGTCTTACTGGGAGTGCTGAAGGAGTGGGAATACTTGGGCCTAAGCTTAATCGTGGTGACTATAAGGTGCCAGGTATTCCTGCATCTAAAGAGTTTGTGATTGTGGCTGTATTGAGGGATGGGGCCACCTCTGGCATGACCTCCAGGAGGCATCACTGAGCCATGGGGCCGCCACCCTCCCGCCCACCCTCCCTCCCTCGATAGGCCACTACATTAATACACTATCCCCTCAAGGCTGACCCTCTCCAACTCGAATGCCCTTAAAACGGGACCCACCACTACCAGCTCCCGCCTCCAGATTGTGCCCGCCATCCACGATCGAATGGACAACACGGAGGTGGCTGAGTAATTGGTGACCTCATGAAAAACCCTGACGCCCGTCACACTCCGACCGCCCAGGAACGGTCCCACGTCGGGAACTGGGAGATCTCAGCTCCACATGTGGATACTCAGAGAAAGAAAGACCTGCATTTCTATAGCGCCACCTCAGGACATCAAATACATAATCCTGAATTGTAGTCACAGTGGTAATGTAGGAAGTACAGCAGCCAATTTGTGCACAGCAAGATCCCACAAACAGTGACATGATCACGATTGGACAATCTTTTTTTTTAGTAATTTCTAGAGGGCTAGAATACAAGAGCAGGGATGTACTGCTGAGGCAGTATAAGGTTCTGGTCAGACCCCATTTGGAGTATTGTGAGCAGTTTTGGGCCCCATACCTAAGGAAGGATGTGCTGGCCTTGGAAAGGATCCAGAGGAGGTTCACAAGAATGATCCCAGGAATGAAGGGTTTGTCATATGAGGAGCGGTTGAGGAATCTGGGTCTATACTCGATGGAGTTTAGAAGGATGGGGGTGGGGGGGGATCTAATTAAAACTTACAGAATACTGAGAGACCTAGATAGAGTGGATGTGGAGAGGATGTTTCCACCAGTGGGAGAGATTCGAACCAGAGGACACAACCTCAGAGTGAAGGGATGTTCCTTTAAAACTGAGATGAGGAGGAGTTTCTTCGGCCAGAGGGCGGTGAATCTGTGGAACTCATTGCCACAAAGGAGGCCGGGTCATTGAGTGTCTTTGAGACAGAGATAGATAGGTTCCTGATTAATAAGGGGATCAAGGGTCATGGGGAGAAGGCAGGAGAATGGAGATGAGAATCCTATCAGCCATAATTATATGGCGGAGCAGATTCAAGGGGCCGAATGGCCTCATTTTGCTCCGATATCTTATGGTCTGATGTGGGATAAGTATTGTAAGAAGTCTCACAACACCAGGTTAAAGTCCAACAGGTTTATTTGGTAGCAAATACCATAAGCTTTCGGAGCACTGCTCCTTCGTCAGATGGAGTGGATATCTGCTCTCAAACAGTGCACAGACACAGAAATCAAGATTTGCACTGTTTGAGAGCAGATATCCACTCCATCTGACGTAGGAGCAGTGCTCCGAAAGCTTATGGTATTTGCTACCAAATAAACCTGTTGGACTTTAACCTGGTGTTGTGAGACTTCCTACTGTGCTTACCCCAGTCCAACGCCGGCATCTCCACATCATGGATAAGTATTGGCCAGGGAGACACTCGTTCTCTGAACTATCACCTCAGGTTTAACATTGCATCCGAAAGGCAGCAAGTCCAGCAGTGCAGCACTCCCACAGCGCTGGATTAGAAAGGGATTTGAACCAGCCAAAGTTCTGAGGCAAGAGGGCTAGCCATTCAGCCAGGGCTCCTTTGGGTAAGGGGATGCTCAGACTCTGTGATATTTACTGCCACACTCAGACCATTAGACAAGGTCTGCTGGCTCAATTCACACACCAAGGAAGTGGGCTGTGCCTGGTACCGATGGAATCCAGTGTGAAGAAATATCTATCGGAAAGGAGGGGTGTAAATCAGCACTGCCTCTTGCAGACAGTGGCCTACATCCCTGAGCGAGGGGCCAATATTATCTACCGTGTCAGAATCTGGGCAAGAAATAGATAAACCGGTGGCTTGAACGTGTTTTCAAGAGGTTGTTTCCTTCCTTCTAGGTTCTAAAGACTTGTGCTGGCTCCCCCAAAACCATTGAAGTCTTGTTCAACTCATATCAACAAATCCACGTGACTGAGGAATGGGTGGAGGCGGTCCCGGAGGAGTTATTTCAGGTACCAACTCAGAGCCAGAGCTCTCCGACCTGTCCTGGTGTAAAGAAAGTCATGGAATCTTGCAGCCTGGAAGGAGGCTTTTCTGCCCATTCTTCCTATGCTGGTTCTCTCAAGGAACTGCCCCTACCTACCTTACACGCTAGTTACATGAGAGATTACACCCTTTAGCCACACCTGTACCTATGGCTATGCCAATGAACCTCCTGCCACCCTCTTTTTGTGCAACCCATCAGTGTATGAATAGCACGGTAGCACAGTGGTTAGCACTGCTGTCTCACAGCACCAGGGACCTGGGTTCGATTCCTGGCTTGGGTCACTGTCTGTATGGAGTTTGCACGTTCTCCCCATATCTGCATGGGTTTCCTCCGGGTGCTCCGGTTTCCTCCCACAGTCTGCTGGTTAGGTGGATTGGCCATGCTAAATTCCCCTCAGTGTACCCGAACAGGCGACTAGGGGATTTTCATAGTAACTTCATTGCAGTGTTAACGTACTTGTGACTAATAAATAAAGTTAAAAACTTTACTCGAGCATGACTCCTTATTGCTCTCACTCCCATAGGCATTTAATGAACTAACTAATGAACTGAGACATTCACCTCTTCCCCCACTGTACCCCCACATTAGGGAGCAAAGTTCAATCTGCACACACACACACACACACACACGCGCCCGCGCGCACACGCTCTGACGAAGAGTAATCCAGACTCGAAACGTTAGCTGTGTTCTCTCTCTACAGACGCTGTCAGACCTGCTGAGAGTTTCCAGCATTTGCTGTTTTCGAGTCATAGAGGTTTACAGCATGGAAACAGGCCCTTCGGCCCAACTTGTCCATGCCACCTTTTTTTTAACCACTAAGCTAGTCCCAATTGCCCGCATGTGGTCCATATCCCTCTGTACCCATCTTATCCATGTAACTGTCTAAACGCTTTTTAAAAGGCAGAATTGTACCCGCCTCTACTACTTTTGATTTCAGATTTCCAGCATCTGCAGTAATTTATTTTTTATCAATCTGCCCCAATGCTGCTGTCAAAAGCAGCAGAGAATACTGGAGAATACCATTTGTCCTTTCTGTTCCATTTTCTGTGCACGGTGGCACAGTGGTTAGCACTGCTGTCTCACAGCGCCAGGGACCCGGGTTCGATTCCCGTGCTTGGGTCACTGTCTCTGTGTGGAGTCTGCACGTTCTCCCCGTGTCTGCGTGGGTTTCCTCCGGATGCGCCGGTTTCCTCTCACAGTCCAAAAGATGTGCAAGTTACATACATTGGAGATGCTAAATTGCCGCTTCGTGTCCCAGGATGTGTATGTTAGAGGGATTAGTGGGGTAAATATGTGGGGTTACGGGGATAGAACCTGGGTGGGATTGTTGTCGATGGGCCGAATGGCTTCTTTCTGCTCTGTAGGGTTTCTATGATTCTATTGCATCCTCAACTTCCTTTGCGAGGAATTAGAGCCATTTTGCTGCTGCTCCAGGAAGCATTCCGTTTCCACCTTTTCTCCCGTCAAACCCCTTTCAGGATTTCTAAATCTCCCAGCCGCCACATTGAAGAGGATAGGTGCAAAGAAATAGGTTGCTTTACACTCTCCCCCCGGAGTACCAATAAAGTGAGGCAGACTGATTACCCAATGTACCAATTAAACAATGTGACAGCCCCTTAAAGGGGGAAATGTAACAAAAGACAAAACTCTAAAGGAAACACCTAGAGTTAAATTAAAATATTGTTTCCGAGGCTGATGGAGAACTCCAGCCCCTGCAGGGCTTGGTATGGCTCCTGCTCTGCCCAAGACCGCAAGGAGCTACAAAAGGTCATGAATGTAGCCCAATTCATCACGCAAACCAGCCTCCCATCCATTGACTCTGTCTACACTTCCCGCTGCCTCTGCAAAGCAGCCAGCATAATTAAGGACCCCACGCATCCCGGACATTCTCTCCTCCACCTTCTTCCGTCGGGAAAAAGATACAAAAGTCTGAGGTCATGTACCAACCGACTCAAGAACAGCTTCTGCCCTGCTGCTGTCAGACCTTTGAATGGATCTACCTCACACTAAGTTGATCTTTCTCTACACCCTAGCTATGACTGTAACACTGCATTCTGCACTCTTTCCTTCTCTATGAACGGTATGCTTTGCCTGTATAGCACGCAAGAAACAATACTTTTCACTGTATATTAATACATGTGACAATAATAAATCAAATCAAATCAAATTGAAAGCCTCAGACATAGTGGATAGTGCATGTTCCCTCTCCAAGGACATCTGGGTGCAAATGTAGTCAACAGGCAGACAGTCGGGCAGGATGAAGAGCTTGACCAATGTGAGGACTGTGGGTTGTTCTGGGACTCACACTGAAACATCGGCCGGAATTCTCTGGCCGTTCAAGCTGGCAGGATTTCCTGGTCCTGCCGGGAGCGCACCCGGCCCACAGGTTTCCCGTCAATGCAGAGTGGCGTCAATGGGAATTCCCATTGACAATGGCGGGTCCAGAGAATCCCGCTGCTAACAAACAAGGTGCTACCTCCCGCTGGCGGGAGACACATGGCTGGGAGGTCGGAGAATCTCGCCCACTGTGTTAATACTGCCCACATTCATTCTGCATAGGGTCTGAAGAATCAACAGAGAGGGAACAGTTTTTATTCACAAGTCTGGGTTAGAAACCAACTAAATTCCCACAAGTCAAAGACAGTGTGCTAACTACTTGCACAACCACTTCACACCCAATCTAATCTTATCGTGGTAAAATCTGTTGCTAGTGTCCAGAACGAGGGGTCATAGTCTGAAGATTCGGGGTAGACCATTTAGGATGGCGATGAGGAGACATTTCTTCACCCAAAGAGTGGTGAGCCTGTGGAATTCATTACCACAGGAAGTAGTTGATGCCAAAACATTGAATGTATTCAAGAGGCGGCTGGATATAGCACTTGGGGCGAATGGGATCAAAGGTTATGGGGAGAAAGCAGGATTAGGCTATTGAGTTGGATGATCAGCCATGATGGTGATGAATGGTGGAGCAGGCTCGAAGGGCCGAATGGCCTCCTCCTGCTCCTATCTTCTATGTTTCTATATCCTGAAGGTCACACAGGGTGGAATGATCCAGAAAAGGAAACAGCCCTAAACATCTCAGAAGCTCTTTGATGAATATCTCATGTTCTGTGACACACATGTCACAGAAGTCAGATATGCCAGGACCCGTGTTCGGGACCAGATCAGAAACTCCGAGGTACATTATAAAGTTAGCCTCGACCCCAACATTTTTTGATTTTGGCATTAGATTGAGCATAAGCATGGGCGGCTCGGTGGCACCGTGGTTAGCACTGTCGCCTCACAGCACCAGGGACCCGGGTTCGATTCCAGCCTCGGGTCACTGTCTGTGTGGAGCTTGCACGTTCTCCCCGTGTCTGCGTGGGTTTCCTCCGGGTGCTCCAGTTTCCTTCCACACTCCAAAGATGTGCAGGTTAGGTGGATTGGCCATGCTAAATTGTCCCTTAGTGTCAGGAGGATTCGGAGAGTGAATATGTGGGGTAATGGGGATAGGACTTGGGCGGGATTGTTGTCAGTACCGGCTTGATGGGCCAAATGGCCTCCTTCTGCACTGTAGATTCTATGATTCTATGATAAGATGTTTCACTCCAGGTATGATTTGATTCCCCACTGGGAAGCTTTTATCAAAACAAACTTTATTTAACAACACCATTAAAATATAACAAAAAGAATTAGCATAACTTTACCAATTGAAATACTTAAACATGAGAAGGTATAATTCTTATCAGCTGTCTATCTCCATAGTTCCAATGTGAGCAATATCCCCACAGACGTACATCCTTCTTCAGACTCAGTTAATACAAAAACAGATATGCTCACATGGGTATTATGTTTCTAGCCTTTTAACCCCTCTGGACAAATACAGAAAGACACCTGTCTTCTGACTCTCACACAGCAGCCTCCAGAGAAAGATCCGTCCACAAACAACAGAATCTCAGAGAAAGAGACTCATTTTCTGGCAGATTCAGCTCCAAATCCAGAGAGGGACAGAAACACAGAGAGAACTACCTCTCCCTAAAGATCCTAAACAGCTGATTTTTCTGTGTAAACTTAGTCCTGTCCAGTCACATGATTCTCTTTCTGTCAATCAACCGAATCAAACCCTACTCTGAAAACCCTAGGGAAAAACACTAAAATAACAGAACTGCATTAGTCCAGATAAAAACAAACACTTTAGCAATTAAGGTCAATTAATCGGCTGCAATATCAACAGAAGCTGCCAGGTACAGACAAAACGGCACCAATAAATAGAACTTACTACTAAAACAGATCCTGCACAAGAAACACGACACAAATACTTTTCTTAAAGGCACAGTATCGTCACAACTGTGACAGTCTGAGTGTTTTCCCCTGGGGTTTTTCAGAGTAGGGTTTGATTAGGTAGATAGACAATTTTCCATGGAATTGAGAGTAAATATTAACTCTGCTGGTGTTTCTTTTCTCTTTCCTTAGCTTCACCGCCCATTCTATGAGTCCCTCTTTGCTTTGGCTTCCAGTCCTCGCTCCCTGCAACACCTGTGCCGGTTCGCTGCCAGGAAGCTGTTTGACAAGCAGTGCCATACCCTCATCCCCAGGCTGCCAATTCCAAAATGCTTACGTGGGTACCTACTCCTGGAGCCAGAGAGCCTGGTATATTAATCCTCCACCCACCATCTCATTCAGCATAAGACATGCCAAACGCAAAGGAAGAGTCTTCTGGAGTCTCCAACATTGGAACTGGGACTAAAAGGGTTAAAGTAGGAAGTCAGGCTGAATAGACTACGCTCATATTTCACTTTTATATTAGTGTTTGGGCTGATCCAGTTGTGATGTTTAAGGTGATTAAGCAACTTAATAAGTTAATAGATGGAATCTGCTCAGAACAAGATTTAGAGTAAGTGAACTTAGACAGGTAAACAGAGTTAAGATACAGAGCAGCTATCAGGACGGGCTTGAGGGGCTGAATAGCCTTTTTTTAATTCATTCACTGGGCATCACTGGCTGGGCCAGCATTTATTGCCCATCCTTAAGTGCACTCAATTACAGAGAGCATTTAAGAGTCAACCACGTGTAGGTCAGACCAAATAAGAATTGGCAGATTTCCTCCCCTAAAGGCCTGTCTGTCTCTTGGTCATCTTTTAATTCCAGATCTTTATTGCAATTTATTGATATTCCTTTATCTACATAGGAATGTAATTTCTATATTGAATTCAAATTTCGCCATCTGCCATGGTGGGATTCGAACTCGGATCCCCAGATCTTACCCTGGGTTTTTGGGCTGTTAATACCACTAAACTGCCACCTCGCTCCTCCTGTTCCTAACTTCAGAAGAAGCTTCACATTCCAGCACAGAGATGTGCTGGTTAGGTGCATTGGCCGTGCTAAATTCTCCCTCAGTGTACCCAAACAGGAGTGTGATGACTAGGGGATTTTCACAATAACTTCATTGCGGTGTTAATTTAAGCCCACCTATGACACTAATAAATCAACTTTAAACTTGGGAATCAAGAGGACTCCAAGAGACCTTTGACTAAAGATGGTTCTACAGGTAGGGTACAGAGGCTAGAATTAGTTCAAATGATACTGCCATCATCAGTGAATCCATCCGGTCATGATAAAATCTATTTTTACAACCCTCCCCCCAAACCCACTTCTCCCTCCCATCCTGACCCTGCTCCGACCCTCCAAAAGTTGGAATCTCTCTTGCTTGGGATGAGTTTCATTCCTGCCAGAGATTCCCCAGCATCCAGCTCAAGGATATGCTGCCCCACACATAACGCCCACCCTCCAGCGCAGTGCCAATAGCATGAATCACCAGGAGACGCCAATCAAGATGGCCCTTCAGTCCAGGAGAAATCACAGTGAATGTTTTCCCAGGGGGGTGAGGTTAAAGCACTATTGACGTTGATTTCAGAGAGAGATGCGTTCTCTGTTCAACCCTCCCATTCTCGCTGGCATGGGAGGGTTTGATGTGGTCACGCAAGTAAAGCATCTTTCCATTCAAGTGGAAAGAGAGAAATATTTGAACCTCAACATTTTCGCAAACATGAATGTAACGTAACAAATGGCACAGTGATGGAGTGACATGTCTGGGAGCGTATGTACTGTATGAAATGCCTGTGCATGTAAATAACATGTGGGTTCAGAGCTGCCAAAACATCAGTATTGAGATTAATCATAGAATTCTTACACTGCAGTAGGAGGCCATTCGGCCCATCGAGCCTGCATGGACAACAATTCCACCCAGGCCCTATCCCTGTAACCCCACATATTTACTCCACTAATCCCCCTACCTATACATTTTTGGATACTAAGGGGCAATTTAGCATGTCCAATTCTCCCTAACCTGCACATCTTGGGACACTGAGCGGCAGTTTAGCATGGCCAATCACCCTAACCTACACATCTTTGGACACTGAGGGGCAATTTAGCATGGCCAATCCACCTAGCCTACACATCTTTGGACACTAAGGGGCAATTTAGCATGGCCAATCCACCTAACCTACACATCTTTGGACACTAAGGGGCAATTTAGCATGGTCAATCCACCTAACTTGCACATCTTTGGACACTAAGGAGCAATTTAGCGTGGCCAATCCACCTAGCCTACACATCTTTGGGCACTAAGGGGCAATTTAGCATGGCCAATCCACCTAACCTACACATCTTTGGACACTGAGGGGCAATTTAGCATGGCCAATCCAGCTAACCTACACATCTTTGGACACTAAGGGGCAATTTAGCATGGTCAATCCACCTAACTTGCACATCTTTGGGCACTAAGGGGCAATTTAGCATGGCCAATCCACCTAACCTGCACATCTTTGGGCACTAAGGGGCAATTTAGCATGGCCAATCCAGCTAACCTACACATCTTTGGGCACTAAGGGGCAATTTAGCATGGCTAATCCATCTAACCTGCACATCTTTTGGATTCTGGGAGGAAATTGGAGCACCTGGAGGAAACCCACGCAGACATGGGGAGAATGTACAAACTTGATTTAGACAGTCACCAGAGGCTGGAGTTGAACCCGTGTCCCTGGCGCTGTGAGGCAGCAGTGCTAACCACTGTGCCACTATGCTGCCCTAAATTTCCAATTTATGAAATAAACGTAGAATTTTATATTGCGTGATCACAAACACCGTAAGATTTTTAACCCATGTATCAACTTAGTAAATATAAGGGGAGAAAAAGATATATTTTGTCTCCTTGTCTATATTTTCTGTACTTCTGCTGGAACATTTAATTTTTCTCTCTAACTGAAGGGAAATCCTGTCCATTTACAATGTTGTCATATTGCAATGAGCTGTTGGGAGTCCACCAGTGATCACGTTATGTCAGTGTTGGGCAACCTGTGTCCCAGGGGCAACATGCTGCCCATCTGGGGTCTGAGTGCGGCCCCCACGGGACATTTTGTTGACCGTTGCCCAGGTGCAGTGTTGCCACATTCCACTGATTCCCGTCCATGTAGTTTTTTTCCTGCCGGTCTGGCTGAAGTGATTCACACGTAAAGCGAGGGCGAGTGAGGTGAGGTGGGTGCTGATTGCTCACAACATTGACTGTGAGAGCCGCGCGCTCCCTCTGTGTCCAAAATGTCAATATTTCTTTTGTTTTTACCATTTGAAGTTGTTGACAGTTATTAATATATAAACGATTCAGCATTTTCTATAACTGGTTATGAAATATTCGGCATGTATTAAATGGATTTAATCTTATTCATGGGGTCACGGTGAGTGAACAAGTCCGATTTCAATCTTGCGGCTCACTGAGATAAAGGAGGGGCCACATACGTTGCCCACTCACTAAGCACAGTGGCACAGTGGATCGCGCTGCTGCCTCAGAGCGCCAGGGATCCGGGTTCGATTCCCAGCTTGGGTCACTGTCTGTGTGGAGTCTGCATGTTCTCCCCATGTCTGCACGGGTTTCCTCCGGGTGCTCCGGTTTCCTCTCACAGTCCAGTAAATGTACTGGTTAGGGGGCATTGGCCGTGCTAAATTCTCCCTCAGTGTACCCGAACAGACACCGGAGTGTGGCGACTCGGGGATTTTCACAGTAACTTCATTGCGGTGTTAATGTAAGCCTACTTGTGACACGAATAAGTTCATAAGATATAGGAGCAGAATTAGGCCATTTGGCCCATCGAGTCTGCTCCGCCATTCAATCATGGCTGATATGTTCCTCATCCCCATTTTCCTGCCTTCTCCCGGTAACCCTTCAACCCATTCCCAATTTAAAATCTGTCTAACTCCTCCTTAAATTTACTCACTGTCCCAGCATCCACTGCACTTTGGGGCAGCGAATTCCACAGATTCACAACCCTTTGGGAGAAGTAGTTTCTCCCCAACTCTGTTTTAAATTTGCTGCCCCTTATCCTAAGACTGTGACCTCTCGTCCTAGAATGTCCCACAAGAGGAAGCATCCGCTCCACGTCTATTTTATCCATACCTTTTAATAATAAATAAACCATAAACATTTTTTTTTACTTGAGACCAGATTGCTGCCCATCACTGTGCTATATGGTTCCCAAATTCCTCCCGTGCCCTTCTTGTCGTGCACTATCAGCCCTGCAGAGGGCGATGATGTTACAGAGTTGGGAGTTGCTACCAGATAACTCTTGCAAGGGAGTGAATGGAGATTGCACACTTTGGTGCGATTTCACAACCTGTGTACACGCGCGCACACAAAAAGCAGATTCTTTCCAGTCCTGTCATGTTGCAATGACCTACTGAATTTACCACACTTTGCATTTAAGCCTATGACACTTAAGCTCACCTAAACACTTAAATTAAAACAAATTTCACTGGATCTGTCACTGGGCAAAGACAACATGACACATCCCCATAGAGATATGAAACATATGCATATTGGCACAATATATAAAATGTGTGCATACCACCGTTAAGGGATGGATTTGGAGGAAAGAATTCGCTACAGGTATTGACCAGGTGAGATGAGACTGTAAACCTTTTCCTGCTCTCTCTCTCATACACAGCCACGGATCAGGAAGTGTGAGGTTACCCCTGTGTAAATTCAGCTATTAACGGGGAATATCTGTAAAAGGAAAGCTAACGGGTGAAGAATCCAGTCTGCACAGATTCTGATCGACTGTTCAAATGCAGGTCTAGCTACCTGACTCCCCAGATAAAAGAGACACAGGGGACCAAAGGTCAGGTCTGAGAGGTGGGGGAGGGAATTAATCCTGTTTTTAAAAAAAAATTGCTTAACGATCCTTTCCACGGCCCTCTCGATATTTAGGTGGTGTCAACTACGCTCTATGAGTTCAGAAAAATCAACACCTCTGCAATACTTTTCCAAAGTGAGAAACGTTAACCGTTTATTGTTAATGAAATTAGCCTATTTCTTAACAAAACGAGCCTGGCAAATTAAACTTGAATGTGGGGAGGAAGGGGGGGGGGGGGATTGACAAGGGGGGGGGGGGGGGAGGCAGGATAATGACACCAGTTTTGAATATCACAAAAAAGTAATTCTATTTTATCCTCGCCATCTCGTCTTTCTAATAATGTTTAACACGCCAAGGAAGAGGCAAACCACTTTGTCAATTTAAAATACATTAGCATTAATATGAATGCCTGGCATTACAAAGAATGCAGCAAATTGCAAATATTTTGAGAGAGAATTTTTGATGAGAAAAAAAGCGTATTCTCCTCGAACATTTTCTAATGTTATCATAAATCATTAAGATTCCGGTTCCTATATTGATGCGTTTGGGATAATGATTTACAATTTCCAAAGTGTCTGGTATACTATTTGTCTAATGACTGTGCGATTAAATTCACTTTTTAAATGACCCATGACTCATTTCGCAGTAATATATCGAGTCTATGTGTTTCAATCCGTCATATCCAATTGAATAACACTGCATTTAGAATGTCTTCGCTTGATGGTACCATATCTTTTTAAAAAAAAGATAATGCCCAACTTGGGAGTTTGCACTTTGCACCGCTTAGAAGGCGAATTAATTCCACACGTAGCCGCAACGACGGGACATCTCAGAGGGTGGAGGTCGCAGGGGGCTGGATTTGTTAGACCGCTCCACGTGCTGCTGTTTTGGGGCGCCCCCCAGTTTCAGAATGAATGAGAGGCAGGGCGAAGAGGGAAGTCATGAACCTCTCTTACATAAAAGGGGGATTATGAAATAATATTAAATAATTAATCCTCTTTTTTTGATTTGATTTATTATTGTCACATGTATTGGGATACAGTGAAAAGTATTGTTTCTTGCGCGCTATGCAGACAAGGCAGTTGGTAGAGTACACGGGAGAAGGCGGCACGGTGGCACAGTGGTTAGCACAGCTGCCTCACAGCGCCAGGAACCCGGGTTTGATTCCAGCCTGGGGTCAGTGCCTGTGTGGAGTCTGCACGTTCTCCCCGTGTCTGCGTGGGTTTCCTCTCACAGTCCAAAGATGTGCGGGTTAGGTTGATTGGCAATGCTAAATTGCCCCTTAGTGTCCAAAGATGTGTAGGTTAGGTGGATTGGCCATGGTAAATTGCCCCATAGTGTCCAAAGATGTGCGGGTTATCTGGATTGGCCATGCTAAATTGTCATTAGTGTCCAAAGATGCGCGGGTTATCTGGATTGGCCATGCTAAATTGTCCTTAGTGTCTGAAGATGTGCAGGTTAAGTGCATTGGCCATGCTAAATTGCCCCTTAGTGTCAGGGGGACCAGCTAGGCTTATGGGGATAGAGCCTGGGTGGGATTGTTGTTGGTGCAGGCTCGATGGGAGGAATGGCCTTATTCTGCACTGTAGGGATTCTATGAAGGAAAGGAGAGAGTGCAGAATGTATGTTGCAGTCATAGCTAGGGTGTAGAGAAAGATCAACTTAATATACGGTAGGTCCATTCAAAAGTCTGACAGCAGCAGGGAAGAAGCTGTTCTTGAGTCGGTTGGTGCGTGATCTCAGACTTTTGTATCTTTTTTCAAATAGAGTCCGGGACCTGCTACATATTTTATCTCCAGCCCCCCCAAAAATCTCCCTTAACTGAGAGCCTGAAATTCCCCAGACCAGTTTCCACAGCACAAGGCGAGAGAGTAACGCTCCTCTTACACAGGCAACCCATTAATATATATATATAATACATATAAATATTCAACATTTTCCTTCATTCTGGCAAACGGACGTTGTATTTTCGATACAAACAAA
Source organism: Mustelus asterias (assembly GCF_964213995.1). Classification (NCBI taxonomy): domain Eukaryota; kingdom Metazoa; phylum Chordata; class Chondrichthyes; order Carcharhiniformes; family Triakidae; genus Mustelus; species Mustelus asterias. The sequence continues at coordinate 100,460,250 of NC_135814.1, read as the reverse complement.
AGGTTTATTTTTTCCTCGATTTTAATATCGGGTTTTAATATCATAACCAAATACGCCTCTCTAAAATTGTTCCCACATTCTCTGGTACTCCTTGTTCAGAGGAGTTGCGTGTGGGTTAAATTGTTACAACTCTGCGGGGGACAATCTTGTGCCTAAACTCAGGAGAAGATGAATGAAATAAGCAGTTTCTTCTGTGTGAAGACAGGTTTGGTTTTTAAACAACAGATATCAGATTTGTTGGAAAAAGCCATCACGATTCAGTTAACAAGACACAGACATTAAAGACCGTGCATGTTTTGTCAAGGGTGTGGAGGCAAGTTGTTCAATTTTTGGAGGGCTGGCTTTGGGAGCAGTGTGAATAACTGCGTTAAAAGCAAAATGCTGGAATCTGGCACAGGAACGGAAAAATGCTGGAAAATCTCAGCAGGTCTGGCGGCATCTGTGGGGAGAGAATCGAGCCAGCGTTTGGAGTCTGGATGACCCTTCCTCTGAGCTGAAATACAGCGTTTCTCGGGGTGTCCCTGCGTTTAATGAGTGACATTAAGTCCCTGTCACTCCCTGGAGGAATCAGGTGATTATGAGTGGCTGGGAATTTGAGGAAAAAAGACTGCCAGCAACGAACTGGTTAATGAGTGTGAGGGGCTGGGAATCATAGAGGTTTACAGCATGGAAACAGGCCCTTCGCCAACTTGTCCATGCCGCCCTTTTTTTAAACCCCTAAACTAATCCCAATTGCCCGCATTTGGCCCATATCCCTCTGTACCCATCTTACCCATGTAACCGTCTAAATGCTTTTTTTAAAAGACAAAATTGTACCCGCCTCTACTACTACCTCTGGCAGCTTGTTCCAGACACTCACCACCCTGTGTGAAAAAAATGCCCCTCTGGACCCTTTTGTATCTCTCCCCTCTCACCTTAAACCTATGCCTTCTAGTTTTAGACTCCCCTACCTTTGGGGAAAGATATTGACTATCTATCTGATCTGTGCCCCTCGTTATTTTATAGACCTCTATAAGTTCACCCCTCAGCCTCCTAGGCTCCAGAGAAAAAAGTCCCAGTCTATCCAACCTCTCCTTATAACTCAAACCATCAAGTCCCGGTAGCATCCTAATAAATCTTTTCTGCACTCTTTCTAGTTTAATAATATATTTTCTATTTAGAGGGAGGGGGGAGTGCAGCTTCCCAGTATGAGAGACAAGACCAGGTCAGGGGAGGTGAGAGACCAAACAAATGATAAGAAGCAGGAGAGGGGCCATTCAACCCATCAAGTCTGCTGCACCGCTCGATTCACAAGACACGACAGCACACTGAGCCTGCACCATCTTCCTACCCTTGATCTTTTTTTTAAATGTAAAAAAATCTCAGTCTTGCGTGCACTCAATGAGTGAGCCTCCACACCCATCTGGGGCAATGAAAATTCCCCATCCCCCGAGTGAGAAAACCCCTCCCCACCCCAGTCCGAAAGGGGCCCGCCCCTGTAGTACTGGCCAAACCTATAGTTCATTGGAGAGGCAAGGTTTGAAATGGGAGCTGTTAAGAACCGTTCAGTTGGGACCCGTTGGGTTTCTACATATAACACTGCCCATATCCTGAAAGTAGCTTCCTATCGAAGGGTGACCCCCCCCCCCCCCGCCCCCCACACACACACACAAAAAGAAGGGGGGGACACATACAGCACAAATTTGAAATGAATGAACGGCTGTTTTAAATGTATTCAGTATTGGCAGCGTCTCGAATAAAACTCCTCAATAATTCTTCCACTGGTACCTCCGGGATTCTTTTATTTTACTTATTAAATAAGATTTTATCTTTTTTTTTAAATAAAACGAGCAAATCCCCCCCCCCTCTTTTTTGTGCCAATGCCATTGCGAGAGCAACAGTGTTAAGTTACTGCTGTGTGTCCCTGGCGGATTTGAACACAAGACCTGGAGGAGAAATTGGCCCCGGTTGGCGGGGATGTCACAACATCTGGACAGGTGGGTCCGTCACATCTGTTCGCAACACCTGCCCGCAGGTACTCGCAGCGGCTCCGTCGGAGTTGTGGTTGCAAAAATAAAAAAAGCATTATTGTACAAACAGCAGATATAGAAAGGACACACTGTGTGTTTCTGTTGCTGTCAAAAAGGTATTCTTGAATGCGAAACATTATACACTGACTCCCACACTCACAACCGCCGGTTAAGGGTTCCTTCCTTCCCTCTTCCCAAAAAAAGGAGGGTCTGTGTCTCTGTCTTCTGCGCCCTGCCCAATAAAATACCAGGCTGATTGCCTTAAAGCTGTTTATTGAAGGGAATCAAATGGTTTCAACCGAACCAACAAATCATTTTCTTAATTGGATTTTTTTTTTGCGGGGGGATGTGGTTGAGGGATGGGGGTGAGTAAGGTGGGTCTCTCTCTCTCTCTCTCTGATCCATCGCCACCTCCAGATGTTCACCCTTTATTCTAACCTGTACCTTTTGCCAGATGTTTTCCTTTCAAAAGCATTTACATATGTCAGATCACAGACACCAGACACAAGGTGTCAGTCACAATTTCAAACCGCAGATTTAAAAGTTTCAAAGGGACACGCTTGCCCCCCTTGGGGGGGGGGGGGGGGGTGAAGAGACAGGGTCCTCCCCTCGTCACCCTAATAAATCCACAACTTTTACAGCCGCTGTTTCTACCTCGGGCACGCTGCGTTTAAAGTTGGGCAACTCCTCAGTGCGTTAAAGTAACGAGGGCTCAGTCTCTCTCTGATGGACTTTAACCTGGTGTTGATAAACTTCTCTCCCCGATACACACACGGGACTCTCTCATCCCACTTTATTTAATGGGTCCCCGGTTATCCGATTTCTCACTCAAACCGGGCTCCATCTGCTTTGCAATCTTGGACTTGATGCACTTTCCCAGTCCAGTGTAGGGAGCACTTGATGAGTTAGTTAGCTCCGTAAGAGTTTTAACAACACTAGGTTAAAGTCCAACAGGTTTATTTGGTAGCAAATGCCATTAGCCTTTGGAGCACTGCTCCTTCGTCAGATGGAGTGGAAATCTGCTCACAAACAAGGCACAGAGACACAAAATCAAGTTACAGAATACTGATTAGAATGTGAATCCTTACAACTAATCAAGTCTTAAAGATACAGACAATGTGAGTAGAGGGAGCATTAGGCACAGGTTAAAGAAATGTGTATTGTCTCCAGACAGGACAGCCAGTGAGATTCTGCAAGTTCAGGAGGCAAGCTGTGGGGGTTACCAATAGTGTGACATGAACCCAAGATCCGGGTTTAGGCCATCCTCATGTGTGCGGAACTTGGCGATCAGTTAGCTCCAACAGTTCGCTGTCAGTGCCTTGCAAGTTTGTCTCGCTCCAGGTGGGAGCTGCACACCTCCACAAACCCAGTCCACAAATTCAGAACTTAACTATGGCCACAAGCTCCTCCACAAACCTCAATAAATTTACACCTCAATTTAATGTCACTTCAGAAATCTTTGGAGAGGGGGCGGGGACATTAATACCCTGTCTCTCTGAGATCATAGAATCCCTACAGTGCAGAAGGAGGCCATTCAGCCCATCGAGTCTGCACCAACTCTCCTAAAGAGTATCCGACCCAGGCCCTCTCCATCCGCAAACCCCCCCCCCCCCCCCCCCAAATCCAACGCATTTATCATGGCTACTCCACATAACCTGAACATCTTTGGACACTAAGGGACAATTTAGCATGGCCAATCCATCTAACCGACACGTTTTACAACACTAAGGTACAATTTAGCATAGCCAATCCACCTAACCTGCCCATCTTTCAACACTAAAGGACAATTTAGCATGGCCAATCCACCCAACCTGCACATCTTGGGACATTAAGGGACGATTTAGCATTGCCAATCCACCTAACCTGGACATCTTTGGACTGATTGCTTTTTCAAAAGTGTCGCCACAGAGTGGATGAGTCGAATGGCTTTGTGCGCTTGGATGAATTGGGGTTAATTTTTTAACCCTTCAGGGAGGACATGGGGCAGGTTTACATTGCAAAGCGGGGAAGGGAAGGGAAGGGGTGTCCGTCATGTTAATGAAGATGTATCGTTAAAGAGCATTCACTCAGGATAATATTCTCAGAACTAAATAGTCACACACAAACTTTTATTTTTAAAAATGGAGCAAGATCTGTGCGGGTACAAACCTTCTATCCTTTGCGTGTGAAACACGCATTCACCCAGAGACAGAAATTATTGGATAAAGAAAAGAAACAAAGCGCTTTGGACGGAATAAAATCAAACCCAGGATCCGATGCAAAGCCTTATCTTGTCTTGCTTGTCTGACTCCACGAATTGGATTCAATTCGAATCTGTTTTTTGGGACAAGAAGGTGGATTCAGTGTTCCTATCCACTCTGAGCATTGCAACTTTAAGAATGGAATCAATTTTTAAAAAATAATAATCCCCCCCACCGACCAAGAAACGGGGAGAAGGAAAAAAGGGGAGAGAGAGAAAGATTAAATTAAACTGTCTGAAAAAAGCACTCGTAACAATAGCTAGTGACAAAATAATGAGGCGCCGTAAGAATTGTGTCAATTCCCTGAATCCTGTACATTGGCAGTACCCTCTCCCCCATCCTGACTGATCTACATATTCCCGGGTGACTCCACCCCTGTCATTAGGGACCTGGACCACAATCACACCCACTGCACCAGCGGTCTGGGGCTGAGGGAAACTGCAGTTACTCTCCCCAAACAAACCCTCCTTTCGTTAAGTTTCTTTCGTTATTGAACGACAGCCGCTTCCACGGAAATAAATACTCAGGGTTTATTTTTCCATTTGTATTTTGGAGAACATTTACTATTTTTTTTAACTGTCTGCACCCCCCCCCCCCCCCCCGTTCTCCCCCCCCCCCCCCCCCACCCCTTCAGTCGTGACCTGTGTAGAGTTGAGATTGGGTCCGACAACACACGCCTGCAATGCTTGCTCACAGTTCCAGAGGCTCCCAGTCTGATGGCTCCCTTAAAGTGCCAGTAATCCGGACTCAGCAATTTTATTATTGTTGCTGAAATGTCTCTGTTGCGTCGGGCATTTGTGGGAATGAATATCCAATCCCACTCCCCCAACCCCCCCCCCTCCCGCCTCACCCCCCCCCCCCCCCCGACCCCAACCCCCCCTCCCCGCCCCCCAAAGGATTCGATAACCCGAGCTGGCTAGAATGGCATTTACCCCCAGACAGCAGAGACTGCACATTCTCAGACTTTCTCTCTCTTTCCTCTGACTCCACATTCCCCCTCTCTCTTCAATTCTCCTCTCGCCCCTTTCTGCCCCTTTCTTCTGTGCGTTTTACTAAATCTCCACCGAGTGGCATTTCCCCCCCTGTCGCTGTGTTTCCGTAGACACTCACTCCTCCCACTGCACCCCTTCCATTCTTACCTTTACTCTCCATTCGCACGCCTCTTCTCTTTCTGCCCTCTTTTATTCTCTAATCTCATTTTCCTTCCCTCTCTATCCTTTTACTCTCTATTATCACTATCCTCTCTCTATCATTTTACTCTTTAATCTCACTCCCCTTCTCTATTCTTTTACTCTCTATTCTCACTCCCCTTCCCTCTATCATTTTACTCTTTAATCTCACTCCCTTTCTCTCTATCATTTTACATTCTATTCTCATCCTCCTCTCTGTAACACTGCATTATTCCCCCTCTCCTTTCCTTCTCCCCTATGTATTCTATGAACGGTATGCTTTGCCTGTATAGCGTGCAAGAAACAATAATTTTCACTGTATCCCAATATATGTGACAATAATAAATCAAATCATACTCCTCTTATTATCCTATTTTATTCTCTATTCTCACTCCACTCTCTCTGTTCTCTTTTACCCTCTGTTCTCAGTCTCTATCTCTCTACCTCTTTATTCTCTATTTTCATTCACCCTCCTTCCTACTGTCCTTTTTATTTAAAAAATCTCTATTCTCACCTTCCTCCCTTCTCCGGCTCGAACACATTATTCACTTGTTTTTTTTTAAGTCTTCTTTTCCTCTCCAACTCACTTGTCCCCTCTATCTCTCTCTCACTCTTCTATACCCTATAGTTATGTGTGTCTCTCTCTCAGAAGATCCGACCTCTCTCTCTCTCATTCCTCTCTTGCTTCGAGGTCTGTTTCTCTCTCGTCTCAACATCCTTCATTGGGGGATTAAATCGTGTAAAACTTTCCCGCGTGATCCCAAAGCCTTCATTCTACAATTTCCGTGTTTCATTTTTGTTCTGTTATTTTTTTTTTGCCTTTTATAGCCCTGGAGAAATACATGGTGTTGCATTTGCCTTGGGAGCCTTACCAGAGCCTCGCCTCGCAGGGGAAAAGAGCAGCCCCCATATCGATTTACTGCCACCGTGTTAGTGAATAACTCGTTTACATAATTGTTGGGCAGAGATTTCAAAGCTAGCCAGGAGCTGACTTGGAGCCACATGGAGCCTATTCTGTCGTTCAGTTCAAAAAAAATGCAATGAATAAAAGTTTAACTAAGTCCTTCAGTGGCCCACGTCTCGCAAATTAGTGTGTCTGAAGCCCCAAACACAAACACAACTAACTCTTTGTAATCCTCCCCCCTTATCCCGGACACTGGGCGATTCTTCTCTCTCAGCCCCGGCTGAATCGAGCTGAAAGGCAAAATGCTTGCCTTCCCCCGAAATAAGATCACCGCACGCACATTTATATATATATATATATATATTTGTCCCCCCACCGCCCCCGCCACCACTTACAAATACACCCGGGCCTGTGATAAAACTCACAATTTGCCTGTGAGCAGTGAATGAATCAGGAGACTGGCTCTCTCTTTCCCCCCCAGCTAGGGCAAAAGCACAGACCCCCCCCCCCCCCCCCATTACAGCTGCTCTTTCATTGCTCAGTTTCAGGGGGGGGGATCAGGGGGAGGAGAAGGTCCAAAGATGTGCGGGTTAGGTTGATTGGCCATGCTAAAAATTGCCCTTAGTGTCCTGAGATGCATAGGTTAGAGGGATTAGTCGGTAAATATGTAGGGATATGGGAGTAGGGCCTGGGTGGGATTGTGGTCGGTGCAGACTCGATGGGCCGAATGGCCTCTTTCTGTACTGTAGGGTTTCTATGATTTCTATGATTTCTATGAAGGTGACTAGAGTTGCTTGGATTTAGACATCCTCTCTCTGGGGTTGTCCCTGCCCTGAGATCTTTTGAGTTGATGTGGAGATGCCAGCATTGGACTGGGGTGAACACAGTAAGAAGTCTTTTGAGTTGACAGAGAATCATAGAATCCCTACAGAAGGAGGCCATTTGGTCCATCGAGTCCGCACCGACCACAATCCCACCCAGGCACTATCCCCATAACCCCAGCATTTACCCTAGCTAGTCTCCCTGACACTAATGGGAAATTTAGCATGGCCAATCCACCTTATCCACACATCTTTGGACTGTGGGAGGAAACCGGAGCACCTGGAGGAAGCCCGCGCAGACACGGGGGGAACGTGCAGACTCCACACAGACAGTGACCCAAGCCGGGAATCAAACCCGGCTTCCTGGCGCTGTGAAGCAGCAACGCTAACCAGTGTGGCACCGTGCAGTCAGTAGACACCAGTGTACATCACACTAAGTCATAGAATCATAGAATCCTACAGTGCAGAAGGAGGCCATCGGCCCATTGAGTCTGCAATGGCCGCAATCCCACACACGCCCTACCCCCATAACTGGATGCATTTTCCCTAGCTAGTCCCCCTGACATTAATGGGCAATTTACCATGGCCAATCCACCTAACCCACACATCTATGGACTTTGGGGGGAAACCGGAGCACCTGGAGGAAACCCACGCAGACACAGGGAGAATGTGCAAACTCCACACAGACAGTGACCCAAGCCGGGAATCGAACCTGGGTCCCTGGCGCTGTGAGGCAGCAGTGTTAACCACTGTGCCACCATGCCACCCCTGTTTAGCTTGCCCCATGTACCTGGGGCAAGCTAAACAGGAGGGATTGCCAACCCAATCCCAAAACTTCTCGTGTCAAGAAGTGACCCAGAGATTTAGAAGCCAAGACTTGGCTGCAGTGCCGGATTTAGGCATAAGCTAAACAAGCTACAGCTTAGGGCCTCACAATCCGCAGGGGCCTCACAAAATTTCAGAAGGTTTACAATGAAGAGAACATTTAAGAGCGGATACCAGAAAAGAAAAAGAAAGCACCAGCTTGAAGAGCAACTCAAAAAATTACCAAAATTACCAAAATCTATGAGAGGGATCAAGCCAGCCAAATGATAAATACGTAATCAGTAAATGCATTCATTTGAAAATAATTTGTATTTTTCACTTTAAATACCTTGCTATTAAATAATTAAAAGGCATAATTATGTTTTCAATTTTTTTGTGGCGACCCAAAGTCCTGTTTTGGTATGCACCTTTGTGAGACCTTTTGGTGTAACTTTTTAACAAGGGGCCTCCAAGCTTTATATAGCTTAGGGTCTCACCAAGTCTAAATCCGGCACTGCTTGGCTGGCTTGAACTGTTCAATCAATGGCACCCATTAATTACGATGTGGAGATGCCGGCGTTGGACTGGGGTAAACACAGTAACAGTTTTAACAACACCAGGTTAAAGTCCAACAGGTTTATTTGGTAGCAAATACCATTCGCTTTCGGAGCGCTGCTTCTTCGTCAGATGGATTCCACTCCATCTGATGAAGGAGCAGCGCTCCGAAAGCTAATGGTATTTGCTACCAAATAAACCTGTTGGACTTTAACCTGGTGTTGTTAAAACTCTTACTGTGTTTACCCATTAATTACCACAGGAAATAGTTGATGCCAAAACATTGAATGTATTCAAGAGGCAGCTGGATATAGTGCTTGGGGCGAATCGGATCAAAGGTTATGGGGAGAAAGCAGGATTAGACTATTGAGTTGGATGATCAGCCATGATCGTAATGAATGGCGGAGCAGGCTCGAAGGGCCAACTGGCCTGGCCTCCTCCTGCTCCTATCTTCTATGTTTCTATGCTTCTAAAGCAGCGATTTGTGATTCCTGAACTCAAAAGCTCAGCTGCCAGGGTTGCAAGCTTTCAAGCCAATTTCTGAGCTTGCAATTTAATGCATAAATAGATAGTTGACCAATAAAGTGTATTTAGATGTCAAGAGTATTTTTTTAATTGGGTTGCTGAAACAATTGCATCTATGTAGAAAGAATTGTCTTCTTGTACCAGACCTGGATAGGGCCTGGGTGGGATTGTGGTTGGTGCAGACGCGATGGGCCTAATGGCCTCCTTCTGCACTGTAGGATTCTATGATTCTATGAATTGAGTAATAGGGGTCTCCCTCCCGGGGCATGGTGGGAGATGTAGTCTTTCAGGTTTCGCAACAAAGACTGTTGCGCATGTGCACTCGAACTACAAGTCCCGCCATGCTCTTCGCTTCCTTTAGCATTGCCACATAGCACCAAGGCACCTGTTTAAAAAGTTTGCTTTGGAAAGTCCAGCATTAGAGAGGGCAGATATCACTGTTTCCCAAGGAACAATGTGACATCCCATAAAAAGTAATTCGCTAATAATACATGAGCAATATATAGTGTTTACTATATATATAATTGATTTTCATGCATGGGATATGAGCGTCGTTGGCAAGGGCAGCATTTGTTACATCCCTAATTGCCCTAGAAAGCAGTTGAGACTCAGCCACATTTCTGTACACCTAGAGTTGCATTGAGTGGCACAGTGTTTAGCGCTGCTTCCTCACAGCGCCAGGGACCCAGGTTCGAGTCCCGGCTTGGGTCATTGTCTGTGCGGAGTCTGCACATTCTCCCCGTGTCTACGTGGGTTTCCTCCGGGTACTCTGCTTTCCTCCCACAGTCCGAAAGATGTGCTGGTTAGGTCTAAATTCTCCCTCAGTGTACCCAAACAGGCACCGGAGTGTGGTGACTAGGGGATTTTCACAGTAACTTCATTGCAGTGTTAATGTAAACCTACCTGTAACACTAATAAATAAACTTTAACTTTAACACTAAACTTTCAGGTAATGATGGCAGTAATGATGGTAATGATTTCCTGCCCTAAAGGAGCAGATGGGTTTTTTTTTAAAACAACAATCGATGATAGTTTCTTGATCACCATTACTGAGTCTAGTTTCCAATTGCAGATTTTTTTTTTAATTAATTGAATTTACATTACGTCAGCTCCTGTGATAGGATTTGAACCTGTGTCCTGTTCGTACATGCCTCTGGATTAGTAATCCAGTGATATTAATGTTCGGTCACCATTTATATATATATACTTTTTTTTATTTGTTCATGGGTGTCGCTGGCTGGGTCAGCATTTATTGCCCATCCCTGAGGGCAGTTGAAAGTCAACCACGTTGCTATGGCTCTGGAGTCACATGTAGGCCAGACCGGGTAAGGACGGCAGATTTCCTTCCCTAAAGGACATCAGTGAACCAGATCGGTTTTTACAACAAGAATTTTCTTGAATTCAGGTTTCACCATTTGGAATTCGAACCTGGGTCCCCAGAGCATTACTCTGGGTCTTTGGATTACTAGTAAGAAGTTTAACAACACCAGGTTAAAGTCCAACAGGTCTCTGGGTCTCTGGATTACTAGTCCAGTGACAATATCAGTATGCCATTGCCTCCCCATGTTTGAATGGGTAATATTGACAGGGTCATAGGGAGATGAATGAGGAAAATTGGGTAGTTTATTCAGAGAGCCAGTATAATGAGATGGACCAAATGGCCAATTAAATGGATAATGATCTGAAACATTATCTCCGTTTCTTTCTCCACAGATGCTGCCTGACCTGCTGAGTTAGTCCAGTTTTTTATTTCTTCTTATTGCAGATTCCCAGCATGGTTTTGCTTGTGTTTTAGTGGTCAGCTCCTCTGGGCTGCATTTTCCAAACCTGCGACCTCTACCATCTAGAAGGACAAGGGGAGCTGATACATGGGAACACCACCACCTTTAAGTTCCCCTTCGAACCGCTCACCATCCTGGTTTGAAAATGTATTGGCTATTTCTTCGCTGTCACTGGGTCAAAAATCTTGAAGCTCCCTCCCTTAAAGGCAGTAAGAAGTCTCACAACACCAGGTTAAAGTCCAACAGGTTTATTTGGAATCAACGAGCTTTCGGAGTGCTGCTCCTTCATCAGGTGAGACTTATTACTGTGCCCACCCCAGTCCAACGCTGGCATCTCCACATCATGCCTAACAGCAGTGTGGGTGTACCTACACCTCAGGGATTGCAGCAGTTCAAGAAGGCAGCTCACCACCACTTTCTCAAGGGGCAATTGGGGATGGGCAATAAATGCTGGCTGAGCCAGCAATGGCCACATCCGAAGAATTCTTTTAAAAATAAAAAAAAACTTTATCGAATCTTGGCAATTATTTGAAGTTTCCAAAAGGCATGGTGACACAATGATTGGGCCGCATGGTGGCACAGCGGTTAGCGCTGCTGCCTCACAGCACCAGGGACCCGGGTTCGATTCCCAGCTTGGGTCACTGTCTGTGTGGAGTCTGCACGTTCTCCCCGTGTCTGCGTGGGTTTCCTCCGGGCGCTCCGGTTTCCTCCCACAGTCCTAACGACATGCTGGTCAGGTGCATTGGCCGTGCTAAATTCTCCCTCAGTGTACCCGATCAGGCGCCGGAGTGTGGCGACTAGGGGATTTTCACAGTAACTTCAATGCGGTGTTAATGTAAGCCAACTTGTGACACCAATAAATAAAGTTAAAACAAAAACCGCAGTTACAACTGAGTGAAGACTTTGCTAAAGTAATGATCATTGTTTAAGGGGACAATTATAAATAAAGTGTGAGGAGTGCGAATGAGAGAGGGATAATTCTGGGTGTGGGGAGGGAAGGTGGTGGGAGGGGGGGGGTGGAGGAAAGAGACTAGGACCTCCCCCTACCCTCCAACAGGGGCCAATCAACGGGGAGAGGGCAGGGCCATGTGACCCAGGGAATGTATCAAGTTTGAAGAAAATGTGAATGAGGGAAAAACAGGAGCGTAATTTGAAGTGCGGCGCGATCAGGGAGACAGGAGAACACCTCACACAACACCAGAGTCTATTTCAAGCCCAGCAGTGGGCAAGGAGAACCCCCTCCTTCCTCCCCAATACTCCCTCTTCACCCGAAGGATGATGATGTCTGAAGCTCAAATCATCTGGGGCAATTGAGTTGAGTCCTGCATCTTGAAGGCTTGTTCCCCCTCCCCCTTCCCCCACCCCCCTCCTCCTCTCTCTGTGCACCCAGACTATTGAGTCCTAAGCCCCCCCCTTTCTTTAGTTTGTATGTTTGCCGACTTCAGCCCACTGACTGCGATGCAGCGACCACTGGGAACAAGCACCGCGTTCAGCATAGATTCACTGATAGGCAGCAGTCCCCAGAGCAGCGCCGGCCACTTTGTCTACACCGGCTACCCCATGTTCATGCCCTACCGGCCGGTGGTCTTGCCCCCGCCTGCCCTGCCTCAGCACAGCCTGCACGCCTTGCCAAGCACCCACCACCATCACCCCCACCAGCAGCAGCACCAGGTCAGCAACCTCGCCGGCTCTCTCTCCAACGGCTTCTGCACCAGCCTAGGCCAGGGGATGGCCGTCACCACACTCATGGCCACACTGCCGGGCACCGGGAAGGCAGCCGCAGCTACCCGAGCTCCCAGCACCAGGAGCCGGCCAGGAAGTTCATGCAGGCGCTGGTGACCCTGGACAAGGCTGAGAGCGGCACCCAGCAAGAGGGGGAGGAAGGCAAGGCGCTGGTCTGTAAGGATAACTCGGCTGTTTCATTTCCAGTGTCTGACACCGTGCACGCAGTGATCGGTAAGTGCAAACAAAATATCCAGTCAGCAATGTTTAGAGGCAGAGATTTATCAACAGTCAGTATCTATTTAATAACATCAAAGGCTGCATCCAGCTGTTCAGTTTCCCCCCGTTTCTTTGTTATTTTTTTCTTTTTGAAATGACTTGCAAGACAATACCGAGCGGCAGCCCCTCTCAACTTGCTCAGATCACATCTTTAAAGGGAGGGCGGGGAAGTGTTGGGGGGGGGAGAAGAATCTTTTTAAAAGTTCCACATTGTTATGCGCTGGGTGTTGAGGGCGGCTACAGTCCGCGGTTACAGGGCAACTCTCTCTCTCTATCCTCCAACTCAAATGGAAATAAGTCTCTGCAAATCTGATTGATCAAATCTTTATTTACCACATGAATTGCTCACAGGACATGTCTCTGTGTGTGTGTGTGAATCCCCCTCTCTCCCCATACTGAACACTCATTTTGAACTATGAATTGTTGATAGATGTGTTGGTGTTTTTCCTCTCTGTGTGCTTTTGTCAATTCCCGCAGACTGAAGTGTAATTTTGAACAATTTTACACTTAAGTTGTTAATAGAGGTGTTTGTGTGTGTGTGAGAGAGAGTTCCTCTTTACTGAAAATTAATGTTGAACCATTTTATACTTAGATTACAAATAGATGTGTATTTGATGTGTGTGCTTTGAGTTTTGTGTGTGTTATGTGTTGTGTGTGTTATATGTATGCTTTGTGTGCGTTACAGGTATGTTTTTGTGTGTTATATGTGTGTTTGTGTGTGTTTTATCTGTGTATTATATGTATGTTTTGTGTGTGTTTATCTGTGTGTTATGTGTGTTTTGTGTGTTGTGTTAGATGTGAGTTTTGTGTGTGATGTGTTGTGTGTTTTATGTTCGTTGTGTGTTTTATGTGTTTTTGCGTGTGATGTGTTATGTCCGTTGTGTGTGTGTGTTCTGTGTGTGTGTATGTTTATGTATCCGTTGCCCCCACATTGAACATTCTGTTGAACCATTCTATCAAGGTGTCTTTATTAACTAATTCCAATGATTTTTTTAAAACACAAGTAAGCTAGTTCATTCAAATTCGGCTAACGAATAAGTGAAAGTGATGAATAACAACTCAGCATGTTCTGAACTCCAGAAAAGGGTATTTTTAAAATTAAAATAATGAGCTGTGATCTAATTAGGCGGATGTATCAGGGATGGATTCGTTATTGGGGTTTAAAAATCTGCCTCTCTCTGTGTCTCACCTCCTCCCTCTCCCAGGTGCTGTCACCTCGAGTAGGGGCCAGGGGAAGGAAGACTTGAAGGCGGACGATGACTGCAGGAGCAAAGAGGAAAGTTTTTCCATGGAGAGTGACCTTGATTACAGCTCGGACGAGAACCTGGCGGCGCCGGGGCTGCAGCGGGGCGAGGACGGGTGCCCGGGGCTGGAGGAGAGCGCCCATCACGCCAACCCGGGCAACCCGACGGGCACGGCGTCCGGCAAGAACCGCCGGAGGAGAACGGCCTTCACCAGCGAGCAGCTGCTGGAGCTGGAAAAGGAGTTTCACTGCAAAAAGTACCTGTCGCTCACCGAGCGCTCACAGATCGCCCACTCCCTCAAGCTGAGCGAGGTCCAGGTCAAAATCTGGTTCCAGAACAGGAGGGCCAAGTGGAAACGGGTGAAAGCGGGCAATGCGAACTCCAAATCGGGGGAACCCTCCAGAAACCCCAAGATTGTGGTACCCATACCTGTCCACGTCAGCAGATTTGCCATCAGAAGTCAACACCAGCAGTTAGAACAGCCAAGACCTTGAAAGAGGAAGGGGGGGGGGGGGGGGGGGGAACCAAAAAACAAACAATTTAGCTACAAAATAAACTTTCAGACACTTTAAAAAAAACACACACACACCCACACAAAAAGGACAAACATCTCTTTTTTGAATGATTTGAAGACTTGCCAACGGACAGACTCCTATTTATTCTGAATAAATAATTATACTTGTTTATATATAAGTACTGAGAGAGACAAAAAATATACAGTATTTTGACTGATGTGGAAATACTTGTACAGTGCACGAATTTTACACTCCCGGAGGGGAAAAAAGGGGACCTCGATACTAACATTTAGCCCATCTCTTATATTGGTGTTTAACCACTTTTATGCTTTGTGTCATCAAATCCCACAAAGGTAAATTCCGTAAAGTATTGCTATTTAATATTTGTTTTTTTTTAAAAAATGTAACTGCAGATATTACCATTGTGATAAATCTTTTAAATATATATATCTATATATTACTTTTTTTTTCCCATGCCGGAATTTACTTTCCAAACTGTTTTTAACCAAGAGGGGACTGTGGCTATATATATATAAAAAACTATGGTGTTAATTTATTTTGCATTCTGTCCCTTTCAAGAGAAAACGAGAGTGGAGGACACTTCTTACAAATGATGACAATTCTCCCCCAGAACAGCAAAGAATGAGTGTTGAATAAATTCGAAGGGCACTCAATTCTTGCCAAGTCTATCTCTCTCTCTCTCTCCTTCCAGTTTAAGGCGCATCTTTATATATATATTGAGATTGTTTGGGGGCAGGCACAACAGAGTTGGGCGATTTCCTTGGGGGTCGGATTGCTGGTCTGGTTCTTTTAAAGAAAATACAACCTCAGAGCGTTGGGGGTGGGTTGAGAGGCGAGAAATGGCTTTGGGCATCAGGAGGTTGAATAGGGGCGGCGGATAGTCGATGAGGAATCGAGATGATCTGAACCTCCCATTAAGATCAAATTGTTGTCCATTCTAAAGCGGGGAGGATCGCACTTACTTCCCGGCTAAGTGCAAACCCAAATAGGGAATGAAACTGGGTTTGACCCAGTATTGTGGGTTCACTCACTATATATATATATAAAAATAGTGTTAATAGTCCTACATTAAGCAAAAGTATATCTTTCAACGGTGAAAATTCATGAGACTAACTACAGGAAGTAGAGCTAAAATATGAGGGATATATTTACTGGGGCAATTTCTTCTGTTCTGGGAGTCGATTCAACACTAAAAAAATTGGGAACAGTTAATCAAACGAACACTTTGGTGACACGTTTTTGTTTATTATAGAATTACCGCCGTTGATTTAATCTTCCTTACCGTCGAAAGGATGATACAACCGTTGGCCACCATTCCATGCAACAAGCGAATTAAAACAAACCCAGTTGAGTTGTCACAGTTGCCTGCGAGTAGGTGGTTGGGGAGTGGGTGAGGGAGGGAGGTTCAAAAAATGAGGAGCCCAAAGTTACTGAACAATGATAGTAAGGGGTGTTTTTTGTTGTCGTTGTTGCGAGGGGCGTTTTAAGGTGTGCAACTTGCGGTGTGGGTAAATTGGGTCAAGTGTTTATTTGCTCTCTGCTTTAGGATAGTAGTATTTTTTGCAGCCATGATTATTTCCCAAGAGTCATAACACCTCCAAATGGGCAAAAATTGAACACACACACAGACGAGAGAGACCCCCCCCCCCCCCCCCCCATCACTTGCCTCAAGAACTCACCAAGAATTCCCAATGCCCCTGTGGCTAAATCAAACAAGGTCGCAGGGGACTGAGGGTAAATCTCCCCCCACCCCCAACCCAACCCACCCCCACACCCCACAACAGATCATCCCACTCAAAATAAGAGCCCCTCTCCCACTCCAGCGACGGTGACAGCGTCGCATTGTTACTGACCCTTAATAAACGATACAAGTCGGGGGAAATGTAGGCACTGCAAGATAAACAACGGGACATTTGATCGCTGTCACTGCGGCCATCATCAGCGCTTTAATTTGGCTGCTTAATGAGTCAGATCGCGGGGAGAGATAAAAATTGCCAATCGCCGTGGCTTTTAATGAATTTTTTCGCAAATTGTAATCAAGCCCACACGTCCCAGTTCAGTGATTAATGGGCCCCAGGAGAGGAGACTAGCACCTCGCTTTTCATTACATCTCATACACGCCGCACTAAATTAACAGCAACTTGTCTGCGCTTAAAATTAAGTCCAAATGATTAATTTTGATGGGGAGGTTAAGAAATAGCTTGTCCTAATAGTCAGTGGCCCGCAATACTTCCTGGAATGAATAGAGTTTGGAGCTGAATCTCATTCCACTCCCCCCCCTCAACCCTTGTACAACTTGCTCATTTACATTCAGTAAATCAGGGGGGGTCCATATGTATTCGTCAGGAAACTATTAAAAATGACACTTGAGAATGCACGGTGACAACTTTTCATATATATGTTCGGAGGGGTGGATTAATATCAATATAATATTTAAATATAACTTAGTTCAAAAGCTATCTCCTTGCACTTTGCAGAGTCCATCCCAATACTTAATCCTTTATCCCCAAATAATTATTCATTATTTTACCCAAATATTTAATAATAATTTCCCCAAATATTTAATCATTCATACCCCCAAATAGTTAATATCTCCAAATACTTGATAATTTACCCGCCAAATATTTAATAATTATTTTCCCCAATATTTAACAATTATTTCCCCCAAATACTTAATCATTCATACCCCCAAATATTTAATAATTATTCCCCCTCCCTCCCCAGGACTATAATTCACATCCAATCCCCGGGATCATTGGCCAGTATAAAACCACCCTTTAGGTCACAATTAGTTCGTTAAGTGGGACTGGGAGGGGGTGCAGTGATTAGTGATTGCTTGGTAAGGATATTTATTAATTAATCTTAATTTCAGAAAGCCCCCATCGCGTGAAGGAAAGCATCTTTAGTGTTTGCAATGGTCAGAGCTGCGAGTTACACCACACAATATTTATTAACATCCCCCCTTTTGCTGCTAAGTGTGTTAGATAACGGGTTTAAAGAGGGGGTGCGGTGTCCACAATGCGGATACTCGTTAACTGAGAGAGGGAAAATACACTCAGAGTACCAAAGGATGTATAAGTACATTACAATGCTCAAGAACGCTAGCTGTCAGGTAGGGCGAGTCAACGCTGGGAGATTGGAAAGGTTGGCTCTATTCTCTCTCCACATCCGCTGCCAGACCCGCTGAGATTTTCCAGCAATTTCCGTTTTTGTTTGGGATTTCCAGCATTAGCTTTTATCTTAGGGGAATGTACAGACATTCAAACCGCGATTTACATCAGGATTCAGCGACAGACGCATTATGCAGTATTAGAAAGAGATGCTTCACTTTACCCAAGTTGATTTGTAACTCTCTTGGTGAGGTTGGTGAGTACTGAACAGCAACCACCCCTCCCACCCCCCCTCCCCCATCCTCCCTTCCCAGGTCTCTCTCTCCACCCCCCGCCCCCCTCCCCAAAAGAACAGGGAAATAGAGTCAGCATCTCCCATGTTGACAAGGGAGCAGAAACCAACTCCAGGAAGAATGTAAAACAAAAACAGAAAATGCTGCAAAATCTCTGCAGGTCTGACAGCATCTGTGGGGCGAGAATCTCCTCTTCACTAGTTCCTGTACACAGGGACGAAACTTTCGTTGGCTGTATTTTCTCTCTCTACAGATGCTGTTAGACCTGAGATTTTCCAGCATTTTCTGTTTTTGTTTCAGATTCCAGCATCCGCAGTATTTTTGATTTTATTTCAGGAAGAATATTAATTAATCAATTAATCATTAACGCATTCCTCTCCCCCGTCCCCCTCATACTAATTTCTGTCAATCACAGATAAAGATGAACTCAATTTTTTTTAAAATTCATTCGTGGGACATGGGTGTCGCTGGCTGGGCAGCATTTATTGCCCATCCCTAGTTTTGCCCGAGGGCAGTTGAGAGTCAACCACATTGCTGTGGCTCTGGAGTCACATATAGGCCAGACCAGGTAAGGATAGCAGATTTCCTTTCCGAAAGGACCCAGATGGATTTTCCCCACAATCGACAATGGTCATCAGTAGATTCTTAATTCCAGATAATTTTTTATCGAATTCAAATTCCACCATCTGCCGTGGGTGGGACTCGAACCCGGGTCCCCCAGAACATTAGTTGAGTTTCTGGATTAATAGTCTCGCGATCATACCACCCGGCCGTCGCCTCCTCTGTCTCCTTAATTACGGTCTCCTTAATTTTCTTTTAAAGTCGCTGTAAAATACACGTGAGGGTTAAGAAATTGCGTAAGAGGAATTAATCTTTGTGAAAGAAAATGTAAGTGTCCCTGATGTTGATGTGGACACAGGGTGGGCTTAGGGAGAGTGTCTTAATTTCTCGAATACAAATCGATCTTGATGTTGGAACGCAGTCTGATGTGCTGTCAGTGAGATATTTTGCCTTGCAAGTCGCCACGACGTGGGGTTAATAAGAGATGCTTAACTGTGGCCAGGCTGAGGTGCTACAAGAGGGTTTTAATATATGTGCGAGTGATATTCACTTTTAAAATGCAGTTAGATGGTACCTAATAAAAATCTATTAGTCAGCTAATAGCTAATGTTCTCCACCTCGCCTCCATTCCTGTCTGCAAGGACTGCACTGCTATCGAATGATCGTAAAACTCGGAGCTTGTCTCGGAGGGAGACCCACTGTGTCAAAAAAAGAATCCTTCCTTTAAAGATCCCGAAACTCGTTGTGTCAAAGTGATCAGAGGTGCTAATTTAAGATTCTCTCCTCTTCGCTGGCTCCTGTACCCAGGGACATCGCTGTTCCCAGGCGTCACTGTAGGATAGCAGTCAGGGTGAAAATCTCCACAATGGTTTGCTAGACGGTTTTAAAATGTGCCAGTTTCCCCCCCGTCACCCCCAACGAATAATTTAAGAGGGCTATTGTCCGGACTGGTTGTTGCAAGCGTTTATTTCAACCGCACTTTGCATTTTGACATCCAGTCACCCAAAGGTGTGAATGAAATAGGATAATGTCTCTCTTAAACGCCAGGTTTATTATCTGGGACACGCTGCTACAGGAGCTATAGGTCTGCAATGCCTCATATACCTTAGATTGCAAACTTCTGAGTTAACCCCTAGTTCATATATTTGGTAATGGAACTTGTGTGTGTGGGGAGGGGGTACAGGGTCTGAACCACCGCCCAATATTTCATGTCTACAAGAGTGACAATTCCACAGTAACTTCATTGCAATGTTAATGTAAGCCTTACTTGTGACTGACAAATACACTTTTTTAAAAAACTCAAATGAGCACCGAAGCTCCCAGGATGGACGTAAAACGAATTGGGGAGCAAGTTAATTTTTAAGCACGCCGATTATAAACGGGATTAAAGCAAATTTCTGTGGGTGCTGGAATCTGAAATCAAAAGAGAAAATGCTGGAAAATCTCAGCAGGTCTGGCAGCATCTGGAAGGAGAGAAAAAGAGCTGACAAAAGGATGACCTGGATTCGAAACGTCAGTTCATTTCCCTCCTTACAGATGCTGCCAGACCGGCTGAGATTTTCCAGCATTTTCTCCTTGGGGTTATAAAGGGGGAATGGCTGTAACACAGACACTGCTGCAGATCCCGTTAGTGGCAGTGCTGAAATCTCAGGGGCTGCTCCAGAATATTATACCACTCCCCCACCCCCCCCCCCCCCCCCAGCAGATGGGTTCTGTTACAGACACTCGGTGGCTGTTGCAGATGTTCACCAGCCGTCAGCAGTGCTCACAGCCGCCCTCAGTCCACGCCGCTGACTGCTGTGTTGGGAGCTCGCCTGTTGCAGATTTTCACTGACTGATCTGAAGATGTGCCCGCACAGTAACACACACTGAGCGATACAGATGCAGGGAGTTATTGGAATTGACAGCCGCAGATGTACACTGACTGGTACCGACATTGTTGCTGATTTACACTAAGTGTCACACTGACTGACTACAAAGCTCAAACTGATGCTGGTTCACACTCTGTTACAGGTGTACCTGGATTTATCATTGCACACGCTTACGGGCGGACAATGCTATGGTGAACACTGACTATTATTAAGACGTTCAGGGTGTCATTGAAATGTACTATTAGAGATATACACAATCTTAAAGATGTACACTGTTAGTTATGTATGCTAACTATTATACATCGACTATTAATGATGTACACTGACTATTAATGATGTACACTATTACAAGTGTGGACTGACTATTACAAGTGTGGACTGACTGTTACTGATATAAACTGACTTAGTGACATATACAAGTGTATACTGACTGTTAGTGGTGCACACTGATCTATACTGACTGTGCACGGTGGCACAGTGGTTAGCACTGCTGCCTCACAGCGCCAGGGACCCGGGTTCGATTCCCGGCTTGGGTCACTGTCTGTGCAGAGTCTGCACGTTCTCCCCGTGTCTGCGTGGGTTTCCTCCGGGTGCTCCGGTTTCCTCCCACAGGCCGAAAGACGTGCTGGTTAGGTGCATTGGCCATGCTAAATTCTCCCTTGGTGTACCCGAACAGGTGCCGGAGTGTGGCAACTCGGGGATTTTCACACTAACTTCATTGCAGTGTTAATGTAAGCCTATTTGTGACACTAATAAATAAACTTACATCTGTTACATCAGCACTCTGACTGTGACCAATGTACACTGACTGCTAATGGTGTGCACTGATTGTTACAGATTTCCATTGAATATTTCATGTGTACATTGACTCTTACAGGTCTAAACATATTGATACAGATGTGCAGTGTGTGTTAAGAGTTTACACTAAGTATTCCAATTGTATACTGACTGCTAATAATGTACAATAACTGTTAGTGTTGTGCACTGACTGTTACAGATGTAGACAGTAGTACGAGTACATTGACTCTTATAGGTGTACACTGAATTTTACTGACCAGTACTTGTGTGCATTGACTACATCAGGCTTACAGTGACTATACCAGTTGTACATTAATTATTACTGAGATACAGTGACTGTCATTTGTGTACACTGACAATTACTCAGAGGTGTCCACTGACAGTTATAGGTGTATACTAGTGTATACTGACTCACTGATGTACACTGACTGTCACTGAAGTACACTGCTACGGCTGTATACTGGGTGCCTCAGATGTAAGCTGATAGTTACAGGTCTACATTATTACAAGTATCCACAGACTGTTACAGTTGTACACAGGTATATACTGACTTCTCCCAATGTACAATGACCCTCGCAGGCTGTGACAGGCGGGCACCGGCTGTTACTGGTGTACACTGGTACAGATGTACACTGACATTGACTGGAACCTGTGTTCACAAATGTAAGTGTGCATTGTTGCAGGTGTACGCTATTACGGATATACACTGATTGGTACATACTGACTGCTACTAATGTAGAATTACTCTTGCAGATGTGCACTGACTGTTACAGGTAGATATTGACTGTTTTGATGCTCAGAGACTAATAATGATTTACACTTTGTGTTTCTATACTGTTACCATTGTACAGTAACAGGTCTATACTGACTTTTACTGATGTACACTGGTGGACACTCTTAAAGGTGTACAGTCACTGTCACAGGTATACACTAACTATTACAGGCATGCATTGACTGTTACTGTGTAAACTGAATGTCACAGACTGTGGGAGGAAGCTGGAGCACCCGGAGGAAACCCACGCAGATACAGGGAGAACATGCAAATTCCAAACAGACAGTGACCCAAGCCAGGAATCGAACCCAGGTCCCTGATGCTGTGAGGCAGCAGTGCTAACCACTGTGCCACCGTGCCTCCCCATTACCTCAGTATACTGAGTATTTTGGGTGTACACTGACTGCCACAGGTATACATTGACTCTTATTAATGGTGTATACTGACTGTTACTGATGACCATTGACTGTTATGGCTGTGGAATGATAGTTAGTAATGTGCTCTGACTTTTACAGGTATATACGGACTGTCAGTGATGTATATTGTGAAGGTGCTGACTTTACAATTTTAGCGGCCCACTCGGGTGGATGGAAGTGGATCCTCATGGCGCTATTGCCAAGATGAGCAGGGGGGAGTCATCCTGGGTGTGCTGGCCACTATTTCTCCCCCATTTAATAGCAGAAAAACAGGTTATCTGATCATTATCACACTGCTGTTTGTGGGAGTGTGCTGTCTGCAAATTGGCTGCCACAGTTCCGAGAACAGTGAAGGCACTCCAAAAGCTTTGAAGCACTTGGAAACCTCCAGTGTTTGTTAAAAATGTTATATCAATGCCAATCTTGCTTCTTCCTTTCCTGTTGACTGTTAATGAGGTGCACTGAATGTTACAGATGTGCATCGAGTGTTGCAGGTGTACAAATGACACTTAAAAATGTATTAGTGTCACAAGTAGGCTTACATTAACACTGCAATGAAACTATGCAATGAAAATCCCCTAGTCACCACACTCCGGCACCTGTTCAGGTACACTGAGGGAGAATTTAGCGTGGCCAATGTCTTTGGGACTGTAGGGGGAGACCAGAGCACCCGGAGGAAACCCATGCAGACACGGGGAGAATGTGCAGGCTCCGCACAGACAGTGACCCAAGCCGGGAATCGAACCCGGGTCCCTGGCACTGCGAGGCAGCAGTGCTAACCACTGTGCCACCGTGCAAGTCATATGCTGATGGGTTGCACAAAAAGAGGGTGGAAGGAGGTTCATTTGCAAAACCAGAGGTACAGGTGAGGCCAAAGGGTGTGTTTCTGTAAATGTGACCCAATCTGGGAACTGAACCCAGGTCCCTGGTGCTGTGAGGCAGCAGTGCTAACCACTGTGCCACCGTGCCGCCCACACTGTACACTGACTATTCCAGTATCACCCAGAGTATTTTCCCATTGTTGCACATTAGCCGGTACTCACCAATATACACACACTTACTATAATAACTCGTGAAATATTGAACTTGACAGGAAACAATTAAAAAGTTGTCAATCACAGAGTGGTTATAGCACCGAAGAAGGCCATTTGGCCCTTGGCACCTGTGCTGGCTCTCCACAAGAACAATTTAGCTGGCCTGACTCCCGGGCCTTCAATTCTTTTCCCTATTATCCAGTTCGCCTTTCAGAGGCAGGATCGAATCTGCCTTCGGTCGAGGCAACCCAAACGCAAATCACTTCCTGGATAAAAAAAAACTTTCCCAGGTGTCACCTGGGATTCTTGTAACCAATCACGTTTGAGCTCCTGGTTCTTGGTCCTTTCTTCAAATGGAGACAGTTTCTCTCTCCCACCGTGTCCACCTCCATCAAGCCTCCTCTCAACCCATTCCTCAGACAGAACAGCTCCGGCCTCTCCAATCTAACACCACAAGACGAGCTTGAAGTTGTAATTATCCTCGCCCCAGTAGAATATAGACGGTGATACAATGACCAGTGATCTCCTCTTAGTCTTTGCCTCCCAGGGCAAACTAGAGTGATAAGGGTCAAAAAATAGATAGCAATAGGTCAGAATCAGGTCAAAAGCGCATACAAAGACCACACCACCATTCCTGAGGAGGCACTGTCACACCCGCCTTATTAAGTTCATAAAATATAGGAGAGAATTAGGTCATTCGGCCCATTGAGTCCGCTCCGCCATTCGATCATGGCTGATATGCTCCTCATCCCCATTTTCCTGCCTTCACCCCATAGCCCTTCAACCCATTACCAATTAAAAATCTGTCTAACTCCTCCTTAAATTTACTCACTGTCCCAGCATCCACCGCACTTTGGGGTAGCGAATTCCACAGATTCACAACCCTTTGGGAGAAGTAGTTTCTCCCCAACTCTGTTTTAAATTTGCTGCCCCTTATCCTAAGGCAGTGACCTCTCGTCCTAGAATGTCCCACAAGAGGAAGCATCCGCTCCACGTCTACTTTATCCATCACCTTTTATCATTAACCTGTCTACATCCCAAGAACAGTTTGCAAATGATAGTCAAGTTGATACAGGAAGCAAGAGGAAACAGTCTAATCCATGGTCATAGAATCATAGAATCCTACAGTGCAGAAGGAGGCCATTCAGCCCATTGAGTCTTCACTGACCACAATACCACCCAGGCCCCATCCCCGTAACCCCACTCGGGGAGAATGCGCAATCTCCACACCACAGTGACCCAAGCCGGGAATCAAACCTGGGTCCCTGGCGCTGTGAGGCAGCAGTGCTACCCACTGTGCCACCCTGCCACCCAAGACCCTAGGATAGAATCCCTACAGTGCATTCGGCCCATCGAATCTGCACCAACTCTCCAGACGAGCATCTTCCCTAACCCCGCAACCTCACATATTTATACCACTAATTCACCTAACCTATACATCACTCACCTGATGAAGGAGCAGCTCGTGATACCAAATAAACCTGTTGGACTTTAACCTGGTGTTGTGAGGCTTCTTACTGTATACATCTTGGGGACTCTAAGAAGCAATTTATCATGACCAATCCACCTAACCTGCACATCCTTGGACATTAAGGGGCAATTTAGCATGGCCAATCTCCCTAACCTGCACATCTTGGGACACTAAAGGGCAATTTAGCATGGCCAATCCACCTAACCTGCACATCTTTAAACACTAAGGGGCAATTTAGCATGGCCAATCCACCTAACCTACACATCTTTGGACACTAAAGGGCAATTTAGCATGGCTGATCCACCTAACCTGCACATCTTTGGACACTAAGGGGCAATTTAGCATGGCTGATCCACCTAACCTGCACATCTTTGGACACTAAGGGGCAATCTAGTATGGCTGATCCACCTAACCCGCACATCTTTGGACACTAAGGGGCAATTTAGTATGGCCAATCCACCTAAGCTGCACATCTGTGGACTTGGGCGAGTGTTAGATCTGCCGTGATCTTGTTAAATGATGGAGCAGGTTCGATGGGCTGAATGGCCTGTTCCAGTTCCTAGTTCTTTTGGTTACGATGGAGACTGTGGTCCCATGAAACAGACTATGGAAGTGTGGTCGGTTTCAATCGAGCAGCAAAACACACATGTCCAAGGACATGGGGAGATGCCAAGGCCTGAACTCCTTTCGCTGTCTTGTTTCCTCCTCTACGACCAGCAGCCCCCCCCCCCCCCCCCCTCCCCGCCACCCCCCAGCAACCCCGGGGGTGCATTGACTGTGACTCTCTCTAAACAGCTTTGGGACTTCATTCTGCCCTGCTGCCTTTGTGCCACAGACAGCGCTGCCTTTGTGAAGTGACCGCCACTTGTTTAAGGAGCCCCTTCCCCTCTGGTTTGTGTCTATGGCTATGTGAGGCATTGCTAGCATTACAATGGATCAGGCAGGATTACACTAAACTGAGACCCATTACTGGCTGGAATCAAGCTGCATGATGTTCCACGCCTGATTTGCAGACTCACTTAACGGAGGGAGAGAGAGAAAAGACACTGCTTGTAGTCAAAATGCAGGCACACCAGTCACACTGAGCTAGCTCCCTGTACGGGAAGTTCAGGGATTCCACTGCAGCATTTACCCAGCTAGAGACTGTGGTTGTAACTCTGAACATTTCATAGTCAGGTGTGTGTGTGTATGGGGTTGTTTCTGTGTGTATGTTTGTGTGTCTGTGGGGGGGTGGGGTGGGGGGGCGTGTGTGTCTGTGTGTGCGTGTGAGAGTGTGTGTGTGAGGGTGTATGTGTGTGTGTGTGTGGGGTGTGAGTGTGGGTGTGTGTGTCTGTGTATGTCAGTGTGCGTGTGAGAGTGTGTGAGTGTGTGTGAGAGTGTGTGGGTGTGTGTGTGTGGGTGTAGGTGTGTGTGTCTGTGTATGTCAGTGTGTGTGTGTGTGTGTGTGTGAGAGTGTGTGTGTGTGTGAGAGTGTGTGAGTGCGTGTGAGAGTGTGTGTGAGTGTGTGTGTGGGTGTGTGAGTGTGTGTGTGGGTGTGTGTGTGGGTGTATGTGTGTGTGTGTGGGTGTGTGAGTGTGTGTGTGGGTGTATGTGTGTGTGTGTGGGTGTGTGTGTGTGCAGACCATTGGAGTTTGATTTACCCTCTTGAATGATTTACTTTGAGGGGTAATGGCCCTTCAGTCAGAGAGGATGTTGTAAAATCAATGACTAGCAGAACAGAAGGAGGCCATTCAGCCCCTCTAACCCATTCAGCCACTTCATTGGATCATGGCGGACCTGTGTATTGACTCCATTTACTTGTCTTTGCTCCATGTTCTCTGATACTCTGATCCAACAATAATCAGTCAATCGCAGGAATGAAAGTTCCGACTGACACACCATCCCGAGCGTTTTGGGGGGCGTTCCAGTTTCCCACTCCCCTTTCTGTGGAAAAACTGATTGCACTGTTGCTAAGTGACTGCGTTCTAATTTGAAGATGATCTCTTCTCGATTCCCTCGCCAGAGGCAATAATTCCCCAACATGTGAATCATTTTAAACACCTCGATTAGAATACCCCTCAACTCGGGGGAACAACTGGTTTAATGAACCTGGCCTTGTAATTTAACCCTTCAAGCTTTGATAGATTTCAAAAGGAGATGGACAAGAAAGGATGGACACGTGGCAGATAAAACCTAGAATCATAGATATATACAGCACAGAAGAGGCCCTTCAGCCCATCCAGTCCGCACCGACACACGAGAAACACCTGAACTCCCACCTAATCCCAGCATTTGGCCCATTGCCCTGAATGTTATGATGTGCCAAGTACTCATCCAGGTACTTTTTAAAGGATGTGAGGCATCCCGCCTCCACCACCCTCCCAGGCAGCGCAGTCCAGACCCTCACCACCCTCTGGGTAAAAAAGCTTTTCCTCACATCCCCCTTAAACCTCCTGCCCCTCACCTTGAACCTATGTCCCCTCGTGACTGACCCTCCAATTAAGGGGAACAGCCGTTCCTTATCCAGTCTGTCCATGCCCCTCATAATCCTGTACACCTCGATCTAATGCAGAAAAGTGCAAAGTGAGACATTTTGGAGGAAGGATAAGGAGAGACAGTGTGAAATAAAGGATGCAATTCTAAAGGAGGTGCAGCAGCAGAGAGATTGAGGTTTATATGGACACAAATCATAGAAGAACAGGTTGATTTTGAATTGATTTATTATTAGTATACAGTGAAAAGTATTGTTTCTTTTGTGCTATACAGACAAAGCATACCATAGAATCATAGAATCCCCACAGTGCAGAAGGCCATTCGGCCCATCAAGTCTGCACTGACAACAATCCCACCTGTGCCCTATATATCCCCTAACCCCACATATTTCCCCTGCTAATTACCCTGACACTCAGGGGGTGCTCCGGTTTCCGCCCGCACATCTTTGAGGTGTGGGCGGAAACCGGAGCACCCAGAGGAATACTGTTCATCGAGAAGGAAAGGAGAGTGCAGGATGTAGTGTTACAGTCATAGCTCGGGTGTAGAGAAAGATCAACTTAATGCAAGGTCGGTCCATTCAAAAGTCTGACGGCAGCAGGGAAGAAGCTGTTCTTGAGTCGGTTGGTACGTGACCTCAGACTTCTGTATCTTTTCCTGACGTAAGAAGGTGGAAGAGAGAATATCTGGGATGCGTGGGGTCCTTGATTTATGCTGGCTGCTTTTCCGAGGCAGCAGGAAGTGTAGACAGAGTCAATGGATGGGAGTCTGGTTTGCGTGATGGACCGGGCTACATTCATGACCCTTTGTGGTTTCTTGCAGTCATGGGCAGAGCAGGAGCCAGACCAAGCTGTGATACATCCAGAAAGAATGAATTCTATGGTGCATCTGTAAAAGTTGGTGACAGTCGTAGTGGACATGCCAAATTTCCTTAGTCTTCTAGGTGTACAAGATTATGAAGGGGATAGATAGGGTGAACAGTGGGAAGCTTTTTCCCAGGTCAGAGGTGACGATCACGAGGGGTCACGGGCTCAAGGTGAGAGGGGCGAGGTATAACTCAGATATCAGAGGGACATTTTTTACACAGAGAGTGGTGGGGGCCTGGAATGCGCTGCCAAGTAGGGTGGTGGAGGCAGACATGCTGGCATCGTTTAAGACTTACCTGGATAGTCACATGAGCAGCCTGGGAATGGAGGGATACAAACGAATGGTTTAGTTGGACCAAGGAGCGGCACAGGCTTGGAGGGCCGAAGGGCCTGTTTCCTGTGCTGTACTGTTCTTTGTTCTAAGAAAGTAGAAGCGTTGGTGGGGTTTGTGAGCGGTGATGCTTAGGGATGGGCTTTCTTAACTATAGTGTTAGCATGAGGGGACCAGGACAGGTTGTTGGTGATCTGGACACCTAAAAACCTGAAGCTCTCGACCCTTTCTCCTTCGTCCCCATTGATGTAGACAGGGGCATGTTCTCCACTACACTTCCTGAAATCGATGACGATCTCATTCGTTTTGTTGACATTGAGGGAGAGATTATTGTTGCCGCACCAGTTCACCAGATTCTCTATCTCATTCCTGTACTCTGTCTCGTCATTGTTTGAGATCCGACCCACTACGGTGATGTCGTCAGCAAACTTGAAAATCAAATTGGAGGGGAATTTGGCCACACAGTCATAAGTGTATAAGGAGTATAGTAGGGGGCTGGGAACACAGTCTAGTGGGGCACCGGTGTTGAGGATGATCATGGAGGAGGTGTTGCTGCCTATCCTTACTGGTGTAGGTTAGGAAGTCTCGGATCCAGTCGCAGAGGGAAGAGACGAGCCCCAGGGCAGGGATTGGAGATGAGATTTGTAGGAATGATGGCTGAGCTGTAGTCGATAAATAGGAGAGAAAAAATGACTCATGAAGCATATGGAATCCTAGGCTTTATGAAGCAGGGATGTGACGATGGAGTTTTGATCCGGCCGCAGTTGGGATATCATCTCCAATTCCAGACACTACACTTTTGGAAGAATGTGAAGACTTTAGGGACGGTTCGGTATCGGTTCCAGGAAGAAGGGACTTAATCTCGGTTGATAAATTAGTGGAGGTGAATTTGTTGTTGATGGAGGAGGGGAGAGGAGATTTGATAGAGGTGTTCGAAGTGATGAGGGACCTGGACAGAGTGGAGAGGGAGAAACTGTTCCCATTGGCAAGAAAGGTCAAAAGCCAAAGGACATAAATGCCAATGATTAGGGGGACATAGGTTTACGGTAAGAGGGAAAAAGCTTAAAGGAGATGTGAGAGGCAAGTTTTTAACACAGAGGGTGGTAAGTGCCTGGAATGCGCTGCCAGAGGAGGTGGTAGAAGCAGATACAATAGTGACAGATACAAGAACAGATAGGCAAAGATACTGACCGTGTAGAGGCAAAAGGTTTACAGAGGCGTCATGTGTCGGCGCAAGCTTGATGGGCCGAAAGGCCTGTTTCTGTGCTGTACTGTCCTTTGTTCTTTGACACCGATATAAGGTAATTGACAAACGGATCAGTGCTAACCTGAGGAAGAGCTTGTTCTTTTACACTGTTAGTAGTTACGATCCAGAAAGTTCTGCATGAGGGCATGGTACGGGTAAGTTTCATTATGGTTTTCGATAGGAAATAGGATAATTACCTGAAGGGGGAAGAAAGATTTCTCAGGATAATGGAGAGATGGCAGGACCTGAGGCTGTCGTTCTTACAGAGCTAGCATGGGAAAAGCAGGCTGTCTGGCCTCCCTCAGTGCTGTAACCATTCTATGATTCTTAGGTGAGTTGATCTTATGCCATAGATCATAGAATCCCTACAGTGCAGAAGGAGGCCATTCGGTCCATTGAGTCTGCACCAACCACAATCCCACCCAAGCCCTAGCCACATAACTACATGCATTTATCCTAGCTAGTCCCCCTGGCACTAAGGGGCAATTCAGCATGGTCAATCCACCTAACCTGCACACCTTTGGAGGAAACCGGAGCACCCGGAGGAAACCCACGCAGACACGGGGAGAATGTGCAAACTCCACACAGACAGTGGCCCAAGCTGGGAATCGAACTCGGGTCCCTGGCGCTGTGAGGCAGCAGTGCTAACCACTGTGCCACCATGCTTATAGAGCTAGCATAGGCAAAGCAGGCTGAGTGGTCCCCTTCTGTGCTGTATCCATTCTATGACTCTAAGTCCTGGAATCATTCTCACTCAGGAAGTTTCCCACACAGTGTTAGGAATGGGATCTCCCAACATTACATTGGAACCAGTAAGTCAGTCCAGTTGACTCGTCAGTGCTTGTTTCCCTAAAGCAAGTAGCTATCAACACCATCTTTATCGTCAGTGACATAACAGCCCTAATAAGAATGGCAGGAGTAGGACATTCATAGAATTATAGTGTAGAAGGAGACCATTTTGCCTATCGAGTCTGCACCGACCACAATCCCACCCAGGCCCTATTCCCCGTAACCCCACATATTTACCCTGCTAATCCCCTGACACTAAGGGGCAATTTAGCATGGCCAATCACCTAACCCACACATCTTTGGACGTTCTTTATTTACACTCACTCTTTCATGGGACGTGGGCTGTTGCCCATCCCTAATTGCCCCTTGAACTGAGCGTCTCACTCGGCCATTTCAGAGGGGCAGTCAAGAGTCAACCACATTGCTGTGGATCTTGAGTCTCACGTAGGCCAGACCGGGTAAGGGTGGCAGATTTCCTTCCCTGAAGGACATTAATTAGGGTGAGCTTTTTATAACAATCGATGGTAGTTTCTGAAATGCTGGCCCAGCCAGCGACACCCACATCCTATAAATGAATACAGAAAATTGATTTGATTTGATTTATTATTGTCACATGTATTAACATACAGTGAAAAGTATTGTTTCTTGTGCGCTATACAGACAAAGCATACTGTTCATAGAGAAGGAAAGGAGAGAGTGCTGAATGTGTTGTTACAATCACAGTTAGGGTGTAGAGAAAGATCAACTTAATGCGAGGTAGGTCCATTCAATAGTCTGATGGCAGCAGGGGAGAAGTTGTTCTTGAGTCAGTTGGTACTTGACCTCAGACTTTTGTATCTTTTTCCCGACGGAAGAAGGTGGAAGAGAGAATGTCCTGGGTGCGTGGGGTCCTTGATTATGCTGGCTGCTTTTCGGAGGCAGCGGCAAGTGTAGACAGAGTCAATGGATGGGAGGCTGGTTTGCGTGATGGATTGGGCTACATTCACTTTTATACAATTTATGCAACTTCCGTACAATTTATATACATTGTGGATTCTGGAATATATAGACGTGTGAAAATATAGACGTGTGAATATATAGATGTGAGTCTGGGATGACAGGCCATCGTTAAAGGTTAGTGATCCATGGAAAAAGGCACATCTTTTAAGATGTCTTAAAATTGACTTTCTGCGGATGCTGAGCAGGGGGAGAGTCCAAACTGTGGGTCAGTGAGTGTTCTCAATGGCTACGGCTGAGTAAGATCGCAGTAAAGATCAAAAATAAAACAGCATCAAGAATTAAAGGGAGAGGAACGAGAAATGGATGCAGGACCGGCGAGGGATGTAAACATCAGGAAAATTTATCCCGGTAATTTGTTGAGCAACAGGTGTCTGACAGGGAAAAGATATCAGCTTGCCTGTTCCATCCTGGGACACTGTGTCACAGGAAAGGCAGAGAAGCTAAGGAACATGAGAGGAGAATCATTAGGAAAATTCCTCCCTGATCCTTCCAGGGGGTCACCTCTTTATAGAATTATCATAGAGTCCTGACAGTGCAGAAGGAGGCCATTCAGCCCATCGAGCCTGCACCGACAACAAACGCCTCCAGGCAGGCCTCTATCCTCGTAACTCCATGTATTTGCCCCACTAATCCTCTTGACACTAAGGGGCAATTTAGTAAGCCCATTCCACCTAACCTACACATTTCTGGACACTAAGGGCAATTTAGCATGGTCAATCCACCTATCCTACACATTTTTGGACACTAGGGGCAATTTAGCATGGCCAATCCACCTAACCTACATATCTTTGGACACTAAGGGGCAATTTAGCAAGGCCAACCCACCTAACCTGCACATCTTTGGACACTGAGGGCAATTTAACATGGCCAATCCACCTAACCTATACATCTTTGGACACTAAGGAGCAATTTAGCATGGGTAATCCACCTAATCATTTGGCCCATTGAGCCTGCGCTGACAATACGCTGTCCCACATATTTACCCTGCTAATCCCCCTGAAACTAAGGGGCAATTTAGCATGGCCAATCCTCCTAACCCGCACATCTTTGGAGTGTGGGAGGAAACCAGAGCACCCGGAGGAAACCCACGCTGACACGGGGAGAATGTGCAAACTGCGCACAGTCAGCGACCCAAGCCGGGAATCGAACCCGGGTTCCTGGCGCTGTGAGGCAGCAGTGCTAACCACTGTGCTACTTTAGCCAGGAAACAGCACCATGGTGCGTACTGGCTTATTCCCAGTACGCACCATGGCGGGTGCCAGGTGCACAACTAGAAATTCAAACCAGGGAGAGCTACACTCAGCCCTGTAGCCGCTTCTTACATTTCTCCCTCACTCTGTGAGCTTCATGCCACACTAAGCCCTGCTGAATGATTTCTAGAAGCTAAGATATATTATACCGTCAATATTACCCTCATCCACTATTTTATTCTGAAATAAATATACCAGTAAAATCATTGCACAAGCTGTCTTTGCTAAATCCACGAAGGTTCAGAGTCATTGGTTCTTCCCACTCTTGATTTGTTTCATTTTAATGGTCTCCAATATTTTTGCACTCTAACAGGTCTCTACTTCCAAGCATCGTATGTTCCTTTATTGTCAGCCTTGTGTCTGAGTGTTGAAATATTCCTGCAACAATTCGCCCCCTTACCACCCTCATTTCTTATCATTCTCTCAGACCCATTGTGAATTTCCAATGACTTCATGCTCTTAATGACTATTGTAATGGAAAATGTATTTTTCCACCACACTATCCAATGGATGGCCACTGTTTTCACCATGGGTACAACAACAACTTGCATTTAAAAAGGGCCTTTCTTTCCTTGGCCTCCTTCCTGTCTCAAGAGAGAATTAATGACCACTCAAGAGCTGTTTCCCACCCAGCCTCGATTTTTCAGGCTGGCGGTAGAGGTTCAAGGGCAAGGGGTGGGGGGGGGTGGGGGGGGGGGGCAGAGTACTGAAAGTGGCAGCACGATGGCACAGTGGTTAGCACTGCTGCCTCACAGTGCGGGGGACCTGGGTTCAATTCCCGGCCTCGGGTCACTGTCTGCGTGGAGTTTGCATGTTTTCCCTGTGTCTGCATGGGTTTCCTTTGGGTGCTCCGGTTTCCTCCCACAGTCCAAAGATGTGCGGTTTAGGTGGATTGGCCATGATAAATTGACCCTTAGTATCAGGAGATTAGCAGGGTAAATATGTGGGGTTAAGGGGGCAGGGTCTGTGTGGGATTATTGTCAGCGCAGACTCGATGGGCCGAGTGGTTAGGTGGATTGGCCATGCTAAACTGCCTCTCATTGTCCAAAGATGTGCAGGTTAGGTGGATTGGCCATGCTAAATTGCCCCTCAGTGTCCAAAGATGTGCAGGTTAGGTGGATTGGCCATGCTAAATTGCCCCTCAGTGTCCAAAAATGTGCAGGTTAGGTGGATCATCGGCTATGCTAAATTGCTCCTTAGTGTCCAAAGATATGTGGTTAGCACTGCTGCCTCACAGAACCAGGGACCTGGGTTTGATTCTGGCCTCGGGTCACTGTCTGTGTGGAGTCTGCACATTCTCCCCGTGCCTGCGTGGGTTTCCTCTGGGTGCTCCGATTTCCTCCCACAGTCCAAAGATGTGCGGATTAGGTTGATTGGCCATGCTAAATTGCCCCTTAGTGTCAGGGGGATTAGCAAATACCTGGGGTAGGGGGATAGGACCTCGGTGAGATTGTTGTTAGTGCAGGCTCGATGGGCCTCCTTCTGCACTATAGGGATTATATTTCTGACCCCACTCAGGTCTCAGGCAGGAGGTTGTAGAGGCACATCCAATCCATCTACGACTTCCATTTTAACTTTGGAACCCCCCCCCTCCCTTGCAATCATCTGCCCAATGGGGGTGCTTCCTCCCACCTTGGTGCTCTCCACCAACATCTCTACCCCTCTGTGCCCACCACCCCCAGGCTTCACCTGTTGTGAAACTTACTTGGTCCTGGACCAGTTCGTTTGGCCAGTAATGCCAACTCGATGGCAAACTCCGCCATCTGACCAGATCTGGCCAATGGTACGTTTCTGCTCCTGTGTTGTCAGCCACAGCTCAGTTGGTAGCAGTCTTAATTCTGATTGTGGGTTCGAGCCCCACTCCGCAGACCTGAAGACATCATTGAGGCTGACACTCCATTGCAGTGCCGAGGGGATGCTGTCCTGCCGGAGGTGCTGTCTTTCCGATTAGACCTTCCCCCATCTGGCCTCTTGGGTGACAGCTCTTCCGACAATCTTTCAAAGGAGAGGCGGGGGCGTTCTCCCCAGTATCCTGGTCAACGGTCTATCCCTTAACCAACCTCACTGTAAGAAACAAACACTCGGGTCACTGCCACACTGACTTCTGTGGGAGCTTGCTGTGCGTAAATTGGTTGCCAATGTTTCAGGAGTGACTACATAGAATCATAGAATCCCTATCATGCAGAAGGAGGCTATTCGGCCCATCGAGTCTATACTGACTCTCCAATAGAGCATCTCACCCAGGCCTTCTCCCTTGCCCTATCCCCGTAACCACACACACTTAGCATGGCCAATCCACCTTACCTGCACATCTTTGGAGTGTGGGAAGAAACCGGAGCACCCGGAGGAAACACATGCAGATACGGAGAGAATGTGCAGACTCCGCACAGACAGTGATCCAAGCTGGGAATCAAACCCGGATCCTTGGTGCTGTGTGGCAGCCGTGCTAACCACTGTGCCACCATGCCGCCCCTCAAAGTGTCTGGATGATAACAACAACAACCTTCATTGAGCTAGCACCTTCAATACAGCTGAACATTCTAACGCACTTCACAGGGTCACCAAGACACATCCGGAGATGATTAGATAGTTGAGCAACAGCCCAGTTACAGATGTAGGTTTTAATGAGCATCTTCAAGATGGAAAGCAAGGTGGAGAGATTGAGGGAGGTCCGAGATGACTGAAGACAACTTGGAACGATTAAAATCAAGAATGTTCACGTGGTCAGAATTAGAGGAACACAGATATTTCAGAGGATTGTAGGGTTGTAAGTGATTACAGAGATAGGGAGGGGGTGAGGAAATGAAGAGAGTTGGAAACATGGTGAGAATTTTAACATTGCTGTGTTGGGAGCCAATGTAGGCCAATGCTTACAGGGGTGAAGGTGGGGGGGACATCGGGACTATGGTGTAACTCTGAGCAGTCTGTAGGGTTTTGAATGATCTCAGGTTGTGGTGAGGGAAGCATATGGCTCGATGAGGTGACGGTGACTGTGATGCTACAACACTTTAATAGCTTTCCGCTAATCGCAGGATAGATTGTCCAGTATAAAGCTTGAAGGCAGAACCTTTTCTGCCCATTAATTGGAACAGTGGGGGAGGCGGTGGCCTAGTGGTATTATCACGAGACTATTAATCCAGAAAGTCAGTTGATGTTCTGGGGACCTGGGTTCGAATCCCGCCATGGCAGATGGTGGAATTTGAATTCAATAAAAAATATCTGGAATTAAGAATTTACTGATGACCACGAAACCATTACCTATTCGGTGGCACAGTGGTTAGCACTGCTGCCTCACAGTGCCAGGGACTTGGGTTCAATTCTGGCCTCAGGTCACTGTGTGTGTGGAGTTTTCACATTCTCCCTGTGGTTGCGTGGGTTTCCTCCGGGTGCTCCGATTTCCTCAAAGATGTGCGGGTTAGGTGGATTGGGCATGCTAAATTGCCCCTTAGTGTCAGAGGGACTAGTTATGGGGATAGGGCCTGGGTGGGGTTGTTGTCAGTGCAGGCTCAATGGGCCAAATGGCCTCCTTCTGCACTGTAGATATTCTATGATTGTCAGAAAAACCCATCTGGTTCACTAATGTCCTTTAGGGAAGGAAATCTGCCATCCTTACCCATCTGGGCTACATGCGACTTCAGAGCCACAGCAATGTGGTTGACTTGCAACTGCCCTCGGCACCTAGGGATGGGCAATAAATGCTGGCCAGCCAGTGACACCCATGTCCCACAAATGAATAAGAAATGTGATCCTGACAGCTCTGTGGGGGTGAGTGGTTGAGTGAGGGTGAATGGGTAATTGCTGAGAATTTCCTTCTAGTACCAACTAAAGACATCATTGGAAAAAGAATTAGAGACCATCAAACTGGCTCCTTGAAAGAGTTATCCAGTCAATCCCACCTCCCTTCTCTTCCCAGCAAATCTTTCTTCACCAAACATTCCCTTTGAAAGTTGCTTTTGAATTTGCTTCCACCAATCCTTCAGCCAGTGTATCTCAGACCGTAATAACTCGCTGCGCAATAAATTTCTCCTGAACTGTCCTCTGATTCTTTACCCAATTACTTTAAATCCATGCCCTCTTGTTACTGGCCCTCCCACCAGCGGAAACAATTTCTCTCCATCTACTCTATCGAAGCCCCTCATAACACATCATTTTCAATTTTAATTACAAAGGATCGCTCTTACTACCAGGGATGCCTGGAACATTACAGCGAGCCGGAGGTACGTAAAACCCAATGGTACGTGTTTTAGAAGCTGGCAGAATGGATATTGTCTCTTGCAGTCATGTGTGGGGCCGTTTAAAGTTCCTGGAGTGTGTCTGCTCATAATTGATGTAATCCTGTCGCTATACAACCTCATGAAATAAAGTGATTGGAAGCAGCAACACAACACATGGTCCAGAGCAACACTTTTGAGCGACACAAGCTCTCGCCCCCCCCAACTATTGCCTGTGGGAGGAAAGTGGAGCACCCGCAGGAAACCCACGCAGACACGGGGAGAATGTGCAAACTCCACACAGACAGTGACCCCAGCCAGGAATCGAACCCGGGTCCCTGGTGCTGAGGCAGCAGTGCTGTACCACCGTGCCAGCCAGGCTGACAGCAGGAAACATTAAGATTTGATTTAATTTATTATTGTCACATGTATTAGTATACAGTGAAAAGTATTGCTTCTTGCGCGCTATACAGACAAAACATACCATTCATAGAGAAGGCAACGAGAGAGTGCAGAATGTAGAGTAACAGTAATAGCTAGGGTGTAGAGAAAGATTAACTTAATGCAAGATAGGTCCATTCAAAAGTCTGATGGTAAAATTTGAATTCAATGAAAGTCTCATGATTGTCGGAAACATCTGGTTCACTAATGTCCTTTAGGAAAGGAAATCTGCCGTCCTTACCCGGTCTGGCCTACTTGTGACTCCAGAGCCACAGCAATGTGGTTGACTCTTACAAAATGGCCTAGAAATCCACTCAGTTCAAGGGGCAATTAGGGATGGACAAATGCTGGCCTGGCCAGCGACGCCTGCATCCCAGGAAAGAATACAAAATATAAAAAGGCCATTTATGGTCACATACAAGGAAGCACGGGGGTGGCATGGTAGCACAGTGGTTAGCACTGTTGCTTCATGGTGCCAGGGACCCGGGTTCGAAAAAAACAAACCCTGCACTCCTCCCATTCTGACCCTGAGCACCCACAATTCCCATCGTTCCACCATTGGTGGCCATACCTTCAGCTGCCTGGGCCCTAAGCTCTGGAATTCCCTCCCTAAACCTCTCCGACTCTCCAATGCTTTCTCCTGCTTTTAAGATGCCTTTAAAAATGGCCTCTTTGATCGATCTTTTGGCCCCTGCCCTATTGTCTCCTTGTACGTTTCGGTGTCAACTTTTATCTGATTATCCTGGTGATGATTTACTATATTGAAGATTCTACCTAAATGCAAATTGTTGCTGTGCAATACCTGGAATATAGTAGGTAACCAAACAGTCTGTTCAAAAAGAGTGAATTATTGAATGCTTGTCATGGTAAGGCTTTTAGCAATGGCATATCAAGGGAGGGTAATATTGAGAAGATGGCTGTGATGCTGACAGACTTTGTCAGAAACACAAAGGAAAAACTCTCCAGAGACTGGGAGCCCCTTGGCTGCCCCAGTCCCTACATGACCTCTGCCTCAGTCCCTACATGACCTCTGGAGTTTAGAAGAATGAGAGGGGATCTCATCGAAACGTATAAAATTCAGGATTAGACAGTGTAGATTTAGAAAGAACGCTCCTGATGGCGGGGGAATCCAGAACCAGGGGGTCATAGTTTGAAGATAAGGGATTGAGGTGAGGAAAAATTCCTTTACCCAGAGGGTGATGAATGTATGGAATTCACTACCACAGAATGTATTAGAGGCCAAAACGTGGTGTGATTTCAAGAAGAAATTAGATATAGCTTTTGGGGCTAAAGGGATCAAGGGATATGAGGGGGGTGGAGGGAAAGGTGGGATCAGGATATTGAATTTGATGATCAGCCATGATCAAAATGAATGGTGGAGCTGGATCAAAGGGCTGAATGGCCTTCCCCTGTTTCTATTTCTTTGTTTCTAAGTAACCTGAGGCCCCATTTGGCCAAAGATCCTTGAGAAGAGCGGGAAAGTAATCCTGTGTGTCCCGGACAATATTTATCCCTCAACCAATATCACCACGAAATGGATTATCTGGTCATTGTCACATTGCTGTTTGTGGGAGCTTGCTGTGTAGAAATTGGCCCCGTACTTTCTTGCATTACAACAGCAACCACATAATCGACAAAACACTTCATTGGCCATAAAGAGCATCGATACATCCTGAGCCAAGGAAAGGTGCTGATATAAATGTAAGTCTTTTCTTAGTGTTGTATCTGTGCAGTCTGACACTGCATCTTGAGGTGAATTTGTTAAGATTTTTGTGTTGCAAAGAAACCAGAGACAGTTTGTGGCGATGGAAATGACAAGAGAAGAACTGCCTTTGCTGCATGTGACTGCAGGTGGGGTTAGGAGCAGAGAGGGGAAGGATAGATTAGAAAAACTCCAAACGAGACAGGAAATCAGATCAGAGGCTTGCCCACATTGAGCAGAGTCTTGGGA
Organism: Mustelus asterias; assembly: GCF_964213995.1. Taxonomy (NCBI): domain Eukaryota; kingdom Metazoa; phylum Chordata; class Chondrichthyes; order Carcharhiniformes; family Triakidae; genus Mustelus; species Mustelus asterias. Next base: position 100,420,782 of record NC_135814.1, on the reverse strand, counting down.
ATGATCATTTCTCCATGTATCCCAATGGGCTGTGTTATAATAAGGAATCTGGGGGGAGGGGGGGGGTGGTGATTTCTACTGTCTGCTCTTGGCCTTGGAGTAATCTGATTAGCAAAAGAATCACCCAATGAGTTATAATTAGAGCCCCATGGATTTCATGAAACTTTTTCCTGAATTTTAGACACATCATCCTTCATATATTTCTTATCGAGTCCTAGGCTGGAAATGTGAAGTAAACAATAGCACTCTGATATCTAGCGAGTACAGCAATTATTCTCATCATATATCATAATACTCATCATAAATGTTAAATACACAATGATAATTAAAAGTTGGCATTATGTTTCCAGCTTACTCATCTCTCAAACTGTCCACTATTCTGTATCAAAGCTAAATACTCTTGGGAATCTGAAATCATAGAATCCCGTAGAATCCCTACAGTGCAGAAGGAGGCCATTCAGCCCATTGAGTTTGCACCAACCACAATTCCATCCAGGCCGTATTCCCGTAACCCCACATATTTACCCTGCTAATCCCCCTGACACTAAGGTCAATTTAGCATGGCCAATCCACCAAACTTGCATATCTTTGGACTGTGAAGGGAAACCGGAGCACCGGGAGGAAATCCATGCAGACAAGGGGAGAACGTGCAGACTCCACACAGACAGTCACCCAAGCCGGGAATCGAACCCGGGTCCCTGGAGCCGAGAAGCAGCAGTGCTAACCACCGTGCCGCCCGTATAAGAACGAAAAAAGCTGCAGAAGCTCAGCAAGTCAAACAGCACCCACAGGGGGGAACAGAGGCCAGGATTTTCCAGCCCTTTCCCGTCGATAGGATTTTCCAGCTCTTCCCTGTCGGCGAGACGGGCGAGCCATGCAAAATGGTGTAGACATCGACGGGACTGGAAGATCCTGCCGGCAGCCAATGGTGAGCTACCTCTGTCACTGGAAAGTCCCCCCCCGAGTTCACATTCCGAGTCGATGACCTTTCACCAGAACTTTGGGATGGTGGGATTTGTTTTTTAAAAAATTCAGGGTATCCGGACATTGCTGGCTGAGTATTTGTTACCCATCCCTATTTGCCCTTGAACTGAGTGGTTCACTTGGTCATTTTCAGAGGGCATTTAAGAGCCAATCACATTGCTGTGGCTCTGGAGTCACAAGTAGGCCAGATCATTTAAGGACAGCAGATTTCCTTCCCTAAAGGACGTTAGTGAACCAGATGAGTTTTTACAATTGTTGACAATGGTTTCATGGTCATCATTAGACTTTTATTTCCAGATTTTTTGTGAATTCAAATTTCACCATCTGCTGTAGCGGGATTCGAACCCAGGTCCCCAGAACATTACCCTGGATCTCTGGATAACTAGTCCAGTGACAATACGGGGGAAAAGGCAGGGGAATAACACTAAGCCATGATGCTCGTTTGGATAGCTGGTGCAGAGGCGATGGCCAAATGGCCTCATTCTGCACCCATTAACAATCATGTGATTCTTGGCCTGTGTGGAATTAGTCCGATAGCTGGGATCAGAAAGCAGAGCGGTATGAGGGGGAGGTGGGATTCATCCAGCCGGGGTTTCCTCAGACCTGTTGGGAGTCGGATAATGGACCGGGAGGAGTCTAGGCAGCTAATTGTATCTAAATTTATGTCTCTTCATGGACCAAGAAATGCAGTGGTGTTCTACAAAGAAATTTAGACCTTCCTTGCCCTGGGCTTCCTCACTCAGGATACAAGATAATCTGATGATGGTAGTGAAGGGATAACTATTGGCGGCACGGCAGCACAGTGGTTAGCACTGCTGCCTCACAGCTCCAGGGACCCAGGTTCGATTCGTGGCTTGGGTCACTGTCTGTGTGGAGTCTGCACGTTCTCCCTGTGTCTGCGTGGGTTTCCTCCGGGTGCTCCAGTTTCCTCCCACACTCCAAAGATGTGCAGGTTAGGTGCATTGGCCGTGCTAAATTCTCCCTCATTGTACCTGAACCGGCGCTGGAATGTGGTGACTAGGGAATTTTCACAGTAATTTCATTGCAGTGTTAATGTAAACCTACTTGTGACAAACAAATAAACTTTACTTTACTTTATTGGCCAGGACAATACTTTGCGTTCTATGAGGCAAGAAGTTAACAATGCTGTCATGTTGTTTGCAATCAGATGCTCTAAGACCAATGTATTAAGAAGCTTTTCTTTTATTGAAAAGAGACATTTTACAATTACAGAGTTTAGTCTCCTTGCATTACTTTACAGTCTGGAACAGAGTACTGTACAGTTGACCCACAAAATCATAATACATACTGGTATGGTCAATCATAACTCAACCTAACAAAGTTCACTGGCAAATTGCAGGCAACGTCACACAGCTTTCTTTATCATTACAAACATATAAATAAAGCATCTAGTCATTGCAAAACATGAACTGCCAAATGAGGTAATATTAAAACCGAAACCATTCATTCTGATAGTGTCCATATTATACCTATTTACATTGACATATGACTGCCAGTTAACAGCTCTTTACAGATACATTCCAGGTTAGTGTAACAGCAGATAAACTGATTCCAGGCACAGTAATGACTGGCACAGTTTATAAAGCACGATTAGGAATACGTTTATAGTTAGGCTTGGCACTCTTTAGGGACTTACTTCCCTAAACAAACCAGAAACACAGTATTACAAAGCAGGAATGTGGAGAATATACACATCAGTATTCCAAAAGAGCAATCCAAACAGGGCGTTTGGATGACGACAAACTATTAAACAGCTCAGATTGCCAACTGTCAGTGAGAAATATTTACTGTGTATATACATGGCAGTAACTTTGTCAAACGTTCTTTTCACCGATGTCATTTCCAGATGGAGGACCCAAAGGAGTGTTGAATTAATAACTTGATTCATTGAGTTGCGCCAGATTTATCATACAAAATCTGAAGAGATTGTTGAAGCAATGATTCCAGATTGGAGGGAGTGTTAGAGCGATGATTCAGGATTGGAGGGAGTGTTAGAGCAATGATTCCAGATTGGAGGGAGTGTTAGAGCGATGATTCCAGATTGGAGGGAGTGTTAGAGCGATGATTCAGGATTGGAGGGAGTGTTAGAGCAATGATTCCAGATTGGAGGGAGTGTTAGAACAATGATTCAGGATTGGAGGAGTGTTAGAGCGATGATTCCAGATTGGAGGGAGTGTTAGAGCGATGATTCCAGATTGGAGGGCGTGTTAGAGCAATAATTCGTGTTTGGAGAGGGTATTAGAGCAATGATTCGAGATTGGAGGGTGTGTTAGAGCAATGATTCGGGATTGGAGGGAGTGTTAGAGCAATGATTCAGGATTGGAGGGAGTGTTAGAGCGATGATTCTGGATTGGAGGGAGTGTTAAGAGCAATGATTTGGGATTGGAGCGAGTGTTAGAGCAATGATTCCCGATTGGAGGGAGTGTTAGGGTGATGATTTAGGATTGGAGGGGGTGTTAGAGCAATGATTTGGGATTGGAGGAGTGTTAGAGCAATGATTCCGGATTGGAGGAGTGTTAGAACAATGATTCCAGATTGGAGGGAGTGTTAGAGCAATGATTCAGGATTGGAGGGAGTGTTAGAGCAATAATTCGGGATTGGAGGGAGTGTTAGAGCAATGATTCCAGATTGGAGGGAGTGTTAGAGCAATGATTCAGAATTGGAGGGGGTGTTAGAGCAATGATTCGGGATTGGAGGAGTTTTAGAGTGATGATTTGGGATTTTAGACAGTGTTAGAGCGATGATTCAGGATTGGAGGAGTGTTAGAGCGATGATTCAGGATTGGAGGAGTGTTAGATCAATGATTCCGGATTTGGAGGAGTATTAGAATGATGATTCGGGATTTTAGAGAGTGTTAGAGTGATGATTCTAGATTGGAGGGAGTGTTAGAGCAATGATTCTGGATTGGAGAAATGTTAGAGAATGATTCTGGATTGGAGGAGTGTCAGAGCAATGATTCGGGATTGGAGGGAGTGTTAAAGCAATGATTCTGGATTGGAGGAGTGTTAGAGCAATGATTCGGGATTGGAGCGAGTGATAGAGCAATGATTCGGGATTGTAGGAGTGTCAGTTAATAATTCAGGATTAATGAGATGCTTTGGATTTACTTCACAGGATCTGATGGGCTATTGAATCGTAACACAGGGTCTGAAGATGTAATCTGATCTTTGATGCACCACCTACAAATATTAACATGTTTTTAAGAGTGAATTGCAGGAAAGCAAATTCTCTTGTACGTTGTATTACAATTGTAGTAATTTAGTAAAGCGGTCAGCTCTTATACCAGGGCGTCAATTTGGAACCAAGATGAACTGGATTCTAAATACACAAATACACTGCTGAAAGCCACTCAGCCCTGTTAACAGATTACCGGCGGTGTGTGAATCCTGTGACTCTTCCATACAGAAATGTGCATGTTTGTGTTTCATTTGTAGGATCTGAGGGAAATCCATTGAGGCACAAAGTTACCCAGGCCTGTGGCAGCCTGGCATCGATTTTAGCTTGGATGTTTCGACTGACACCAATCCAACTTGGCCAGGCTGCGTATGAGCAACATGTGATTCCAGGATTCAGACCAGTGGTTAGGTGGTGAACAGTTTGTTGCCGAAGGTCTCTTTCTTTCTGTCTAGAATCCATGATCAATAAACGACACCCCAATTTTACAAAGCTGTGCGTTGGAACTAACACATCATGGTCTCCACATGTGCCAGTCTACCATGGTAGGAGATAGGAAAGACACACACAAGAAAAATATTTCTGATTGTACTGACGGTGTCCGCACCTCTCCGCTATTTTTCATCAATTAGAAGGAAATGCTAAGGAGCACGCATCTCCCACCTCTCTCCTCTATCTTCCCTTACCTCTTTTTGCAAAAAAATAAGACTTTCGCCTGGGGAGGATAGGACAGAGCACAGTGTGTACGTTTCCGAGATAGGAGGACTCTAGACGTTAAAAGGTTTGAGGGCCACGACAACTTGACCCTCTGATTTGCCGCCAGAATCAATCACCTCCCCACCTTTCGGCAGGGGGGAGGAGGGGGGCCGGCGGCTGGCAGGAGTGTGGATAAAAGGTGAGGAAGTGGGTGTATTGCAACACCAGACAGGAAACGTGGAATTGAAAACACACAAAGCACCGAAAACTGACAAGCCAAAATATTCATCATTTAAATCATACAGGAGGGACAAATGTAAAATCAATTTCTCGCTCTCAAACAGTGTAGTGACGTTGGTAGTCATTTAGAAGGAAGTCTAGGTCTGTCAAAGGTAGTCAGACTCTTCTTGTTAAAACACATCAGTGCCAGGGATCTAATACATGGGATGCACAAGAAAGGACTAGAAAAATACATCTTATTTGGACTCAATGCTGGATTGTAAAAGTGACTGGAGTTTAAATTGTGCATCTCTGGCGAATAACTCAATTTCCAACCCCCCCCCCCCCCTCCCCCCCCCCACTCCACCCCCACCAGAAGGACATACAGCTAATAACTCTTGGACAAGATCAGCCATTTCACTGTGGCCAGAGTAAAGAACAACCGTCGGGTCTTTCAAACAATCCCCCTTTCCCCTCCCTGCAAAGTCAAAGGCAAAATCCAATGGAATGAACAAGATTATGTACAGCATATAAATAGTATAGCGTCAAGAGTTTACATCATACTTACAAACAGAACAGAGAATTCTTTCAGGAAAGGCTTGCTTGGACAAGAGCACCGTCCTATCCACTTTGGAAGATGTTGCCAGTGAGGGTGAGGGTCAGAGGGGCTGTGTGCTAATGACTGAGGAATAAAACTTAGAGTGATCAATTCCCTTTCTTTCCTTAAAACCTGCACGCTACATAAATGCTTACAACCTTTTAATCGTACGCGGCCCACACTTCTGTCAACAGCACAGCACCCGACTCAACAGCAAGCAGTCTCTGCATTCAGTAAACAGTTTGCACCTGGGGAGAATGGTGTGGAGTGAAGGCTGCAGGGGTGGGGCGGAGGTGGGGGGGAGGGGGGAAGAAGAAGGACCCCCTTTCCTTTGAATAGGGAGAGGACTAAAAATTAAATAGACACTAAATTATGACAGGGAATTTAGGAAGGAAGGCTCAGAGGACTGGAAAGAATGTGACTGAGATAATGTGCTTCTTGTGTGAATATTGCAATCACATCCAAGCAGTCATTGAACCGTGCCATGTAACTACCTCCTCAGCTAATATGCTTTTCTCTATTATGACTAATCATGTTCTATTAAACAGTGGTAATGCTGGAAGAACTGAACTATACAAGTGTAATGAAGCCCGTATTCTCCCCGGACAGATTAGCCACAACTGATTTGACACATACCATCATAGGAGCTTCAAACCTGACAAACTCTGAGCTCTGGGCTGATTTATGTCAGCAATGGCCCTCCACAGAAGAGCTGAATCAACCTGTTTGGTAGAGGTGAAACGTACTGACAGCTAATTGCCAATGCCTGAAAGTTCCATTTCCCTTCTCCGCAGTCCCAGGTCTGCCCTGTTGGTCCAGTGTTGCAAAAGCACTCAGCTTTTTTTCACCCCCGACTACTGGGTTCTTCCAAAGTGGACAATTCCTGGTCCTTTTAAATCTTTTAATGTTTTTTTTTTGACGGCACAGAACCTCGTCTCATTTGTCGAATGAGCTGATCCGCGACTGGTCATCTTCGTTCTCCCTGCCTCTCCGGCTCTTCACGTTGCTACCAGAACTTAATCAGGGGTGGAATGAGATTTCACAGATACGAGGCTGTAAAGGGCGAGGTTCAGCGCTGCTCTCGAGACACGACAGTGTGATGCGCACCTCCTCAAATGACAGTGGGCAGTTTGGTGTCCATCCTTCCGCCGCTGTTGTTGTTGTTGTTGCTGCGGTTGCCACTCTTGCGGGACAGGTTGGGCGTTGCCACAAGGATGAAGTGCTCCTCGGGGCAGCCGTACTGGAGGAGGATATCGCTGCACTCCTGACTCATCGCTTGCCTGGCATACGCCAGCGCAGTGTTCCCATGGGCGTCGCGTGCCATGATGTCAACTCCATACTGTAAGATCAAGGGAAAGGGTTAGAACATTGTGACCACAGGAGGCCATTCGGCCCCCTCAAGCCTGGCACGCCATTCAATTAGATTGAGGCTGACCTGCATCTCAACTCCATTTACCCACCTCGGTTCCATAATCCTTAATAGACTTTAAAACATGGGAGCAGACGTAGGCCCATTTGGCCTATCACTCATACCGTTGTGCAAAAAAAGTCCTCTGACCACCAGACCTGAATCTCCTGGTTCAAATTTTAAGGTAAAGCACTGAATTAGATTTTGACTGGGTCTGTTATAATTTCGTTCTTTATTAGAAGCTGAAAATCTGGGTTGTTGAGCTGGACTTGTGATAAACGTCAGTCCTGACATTTTCCCCTTCTCCAAAGGAAATCTTCTTTTCCAAAAAAGTTTAGAAACTTAGTCAAAGTCTCTTCTCTATCTCTTCTCTAACTTTTCCCATGGAGCTGTCAGCTCCCAGTTATTAGCTTACTTTGAGTAAAGTCTTTAATATGAAAGAATTTAAAAAACAACTATACAAGCTATCGATCCCCACTGTCACTGGGAGCTTGCTTGGCACAGTGAAACTGGTTCACCCATTTGCTTGATTTTACTTCTCATCTGAGTTGCAACTCTGATTGGACGGAATTGTCACCAAATGACTTTCACCTCCAACTGCCCCCAGACTCTTGAGACACCATCTTGCTTTGCCAATGAGGGGAGGTGATGGCCTAGAAGTGTTATCACTAGACTATTAATCCAGAAACTCAGCTAATGTTCTGGGGACCCAGGTTCAAATCCCACCACAGCAGATGGTGGAATTTGAGTTCAATAAAAAATATCTAACTTAAGAATCTACTGATGACCATGAAACCATTGTCAATTATCGAAAAAAGCCATCTGGGTCCTAATGTCCTTCAGGGAAGGAAATCTGCTATCCTTACCTTATCTGGCCTATATGTGACTCTCAACTGCCCTTGGGCAACTAGGGATGGGCAATAAATGCTGGCCAGCCAGCGACACCCATGTCCCACAAAAGAATAAAAGGAAACAAAAAGACCCTCCATTCTTATAAGAAGTCAGCTTCATATCCAATATCTGATGGCTCCATATGTCACGAGGATACTGAATGACACAGCAAACTCGAAGAGACAAATGGCCTCCTCTTAAACCTAATTCTTTTAGCCAATACACAAAAGTGTTCAATATAAATTTAATGTTTTCATGCCCCTGTAATTTTTCTCCCCAATTGCTCCTAGCACTTTCCAGGAATTAAAATCTGACCTGTAGGAAAGTTGGAAGCCATTGATGTGATATCAAAATCACTACTTGTTATAAAGTGTACAGCCAGCTGACGAAGGGGGAACAAAAGGTGTGGAATGCTCCCATTTTCTCTTTTGTGATGTGGAGAGGGAGAGGAGCTTCCCGAATCTCTGCCCTCATCTTGCACGAGGCGGATCCTGTGGCTGTGTGCAAACCTGGTTAAGTCGGATGTCCCAATTCTAGAGCAAAGGCTTGGCACGAGGGAATCACAGGCCCTCTCCAGCTGCTGCAGGTCCTATAATGGGGTGTACCCAGGCCAAATCTCCGCTCTTAAACAATGGCTTTTCCTCTCGAAACACCTGCTCTTCAACTGAATGTACCATTCCTCAGCAGGAACTGGAGGTCCCTGACGAATCTGTGGGTGAATAAATATTCCCAGCTCCTCCCCCACACTCCAGCATGGTTTTGTGCTATATACATAAAGCTAAGGCCTGGGTTCTGCTCTGTGCTCATATTATAGAAAGTTAGCGTGCAGATATAGCCAGCAGTGTGGAGGACAAATGGATTATTGCAGGGAGAATGGAGTACAAGAACCAGATAGGCTTGCTACAATTGTATATGGCTTTGGTGAGACCACACTTGCAATACTATGCACAATGTCTCCATATCTAATAAAGGATATAGTTGCACTGGAGGCAACACAGCAAAGAGCCACAAGATTGTTTCCTGGCAAGAGAAGGTTGTGCTGTGGGTCTAAGTAATTAGGGTCAATATTCTCTGGGGGTTTAGATGAATGAGATTCTGGACACGAGATTTTGGAGGGAAATGATTGAATAGACACTGAGAGATTGTTTCCTCAGTCTGAGATATCGAGAACATGGATCACCGTCTCAGGATAATGATAATCTAAGGCTGAGATGAGGAGAATTTCCTTTACCCAAACTATTCTGAATTTTTCAAATTCTCTATCCAAAGGTTTGTGGATGTGTTACATTCAAGGCTGAGGTGCATAGATTTCTGGTCTCTCATGGAATCTAGGGGAGGTTTTGATGCAGAAGATCAGGCCATGACTACACCGAATGATGCAGCAGCCTTGGGGAGACATATTGGCCACTCCTGCTCCAATTTCCTAAATACTCACTCCCACTCGATGGCTTCAGTTGATGGTGACTAGTGTTCAACTCCCTCTACGGACTCGCCTCTCCCTATTCCTGTAACCTCCAACTCTCCAAGAGCCTGGAACACTTTACAACTTTGGCTTCCTCGTGCACGGCTGACTTCCTTCAGCCAGCTTTCCAAGACTCCCAATCTCTGGAATTCTCTTCCAAGATTCTCTGCCTCTCTTCTTTTAAGAGGCTCCTTAAAGCCTGCCGAGCTTACGGCATCCTGTTGTAATATCTCATGTGGCTCAGGGTCAAACTTTGTTTCATAACGGATCCTGCTAAGCCCCTTGGGACATTTGATGAAGTTCAAGGTGCTATATAAATGCAAGTTGTTGTTGCTGTAGCTGTTGCTAGTTAGATGGGGAAACACTAGTTGGGAGTCAGCTGATTACTATCCATTGGCTTCCCTGCTGGGTGTCAGGTAAAGGCAGTCTTGCCTCCAGCAATTCCATTGCAGAACAGGAAGGTGGAACAGGACCCGTGTGTGGATCAACAGGAATACAGCAGGGGAGCACAATGGGTAGAAAAGCATGCATCGATCCCTCAGCTATTAGTCATGGCTCAGTGGGTAAGAACTCTTGTCTAAAAGTCAAAAGACTATGGGTTCAAGTCACATTCCTGTGCAGTAATGAGGGGGTGCTGTAATGCTGGATGTAATCACAGAATCCCAACAGTGCAGCATGAGGCCATTCGGCCCATCGAGTTTGCTCCGACTCTCTGACAGAGCAGCTTATCCAGACCCACCACCCCACTCTATCCCATAGCTAATGCCTCTAACCTATGGGCGGCATGATGGCACAGTGATTAGCACTGCTGCCTCATAGCGCCAGGGACCCGGTTCAATTCCCGGCTTGGGTCACTGTCTGCAGGGGGTTCCACCAAGTGCTCCGGTTTCCTCCCACAGTCCCAAAGACGTGCTGGTTAGGTGCACTGGCCATGCTAAATTGCCCCTCAGTGTATCCGAACAGGCACCGGAGTGTGGCGACAAGGGGATTTTCACAGGAACTTCATTGAGGGGTTAATGTAAGCCTACTTTTGATACTAGTAAATAACCTTTAAACTTTAACCTACACATGTTGGGACACTAAGGGGCCATTTAGCGTGGTTAATCCACCTAACCTGCTCACCTTCGGAGTGTGGGAGGAAACCGGAGCACCCGGAGGAAACCTACGCAGACATGGGGAGAACACACAGACTCCACACAAACAGTGTCCCAAGGCTGGAATTGAACCTGGGTCCCTGGCGCTGTGAGGCAGCAGTGCTAACAACTGTGCACCGTGCCCCCCCGTCTTTCAGACGAGATATTAAAACTTGTCTGCCCTCTCAGGCGGATGTTATTATTTGAAGAAGAACAGGGGAGTTCTCTCCAGCAGCTCTGGCCAATATTAATCCTGATGTGGAGATGCCGGCGTTGGACTGGGGTAAACACAGTAAGAGTTTTAACACTACCAGGTTAAAGTCCAAGGGGTTTATTTGGTAGCAAATGCCATTAGCTTTCGGTGCGCTGCTCCTTTGTCAGATGGAGTGGATATCTGCTCTCAAACAGGGCATACAGAGACACAAAATCAAGTTACAGAATACTGATTAGAATGCGAATCTTTACAGCTAATCAGGTCTTAAAGATACAGACAATGTGCTCCACTCACATTGTCTGTATCTTTAAGACCTGATTAGCTGTAAAGATTCACATTTTAATCAATATTCTGTAACTTGATTTTGTGTCTCTGTATGCCCTGTTTGAGAGCAGATATCCACTCCATCTGACAAAGGAGCAGTGCTCCGAAAGCTAATGGCATTTGCTACCAAATAAACCCGTTGGACTTTAACCTGGTGGTGTTAAAACTCTTATAATATTAATCCAACATTACAAAGGCAGATGATCTGTTTATTTATTGCTGTAGGTGGGACGTTACTGGAACCCGACATCACAACAGTGACAACACTCGAAAGATACTTCATTGGCTATAAAGTGCTTGGGGATGCTGAGGTTGTGAAGGGTGCTAAAGAAATGCAAGTCTGCCTTTTCTTTTGAAATTGTCACACATTCACCTACCCAGATCAAGAGCTGAGTGAGGACGACATTCCCTTTTCTACAGGCCAGGTGCAGGGATGTGCGACCGTCTCCCTCTCCGTAAGTCTCGTTCACTTCATCCTTGGAGCCGTGGGCCAGCAGCAGAATGACTGCCCGCAAGTTCTCCTCAGCTGTGGCACGTAGCAGCTGTTGTCCCAAGGGAACGTCCGAGCACGGCGGTGGGATCAGGAACAGTTTCTGTTCATACTTAGCACGGATCCAACGCTCCTTCTCTTCTCTGTGAGATACAGGGGGGAAAAAAACAAAAGTTTTATAAGTTTTATCCAGTATATTTACACTATTTCTTATCTGTATCTCCATCACAGTGGCTGCTGCATGCACTACCTTAGGGTGCAACTCTCCCAGGTTCCTTCACCACCCAGACATCTGTCAGAAGGACAAGGGTAGCAGGTGCATGGGAACACCACAACCTGCAAGGACCCCTCCAGGTCACACACCAACCCAACTTACGCCTGTTGCTGGGTCAAAAACCTGGAACTCGCTGTGGGGAATCTCCCCTCCATCAAATGACCCAAGGCCACCTCCTCAGGGGCAACTGTTGATGGGCAATAAACACAATGGCTATATGGCGAGAATAAATTAATTTATAAAGTGGAAATATTGAAAGGATTTAGACAAGATTAATACCTAAGGTCAATTCAATCCATTGTTTGCTGAAAATTTCTAATTAACAGATTGCTAATACAGTTATGAACTGGATGAACAATTCTTTACATGTTATCCATTCATCTATTTATTTTGCGTTTGTACGAACGTATAGTTCCAACTTGCTTGGGTCACGCAGCTCCTTGGCAGAAAGGGGTTCATGACCATGTTTGTGGAAGGTCTGAAACTCAGACATGTAGCAAATATTGAAGATAACAAGACTAGATTTCAGGAAACTGGTGAAATGGGCAGAGATGTGGCAAATTGAATTAGATGCAGAGGGCTGTGAAGTGCTTCATATGAACAGGGAGGAGGATAGTGAACACTAGCTAAATGGACAGTTTTAAAGGAAGGTGCAGCAGTAGAGGTGAGTGCGCGCACAAGTCTTTGAAGGTTGCAGGACGATTGAGAATGCTGTTAAAAAAGTAGAAACCAATCTTGGCTTTCTAAGTAAAGGTGTTGAATACATGGCAGGCAAAATATGTTAAACCTTTACAAAACACTGGGTAGGGTCCCAGATACGATATTACATCTAATGTTGGGCACAAGGCCTCAGAAAGGGCACAGGGGAGATTTACTAGAATGACATCAGGGGTAAGAGACTTCAGTTTTATAAAGAAATTCGAGTCTTTCCCTTACAGCAGAGAAGGTTAGGGGGATGTCACTGAAAAGCTTGAAACCTTTTGAAAGCGTGAATAAAGAGACTCTGCTTCCAGTGGCAAGAGGGCTGGTAAACCAAAGGTAATTGGAAAAAGCTCCAGAGGCCAGAGGAGGAGATTTCTTTACACAACAAATGGTGATCTGGAATGGGCTGTCTGATAGAGTGGTGGAAGCAGATTCAATAATAATTCTCAAAAAGAAATTGGACACATACCTGAAGGGGAAGAATTTGCAGGGCTATAGGGGAAAGGGAGGGAGGAGTGGGTCTAATTGGATAGCTAATTCAAAAGGCTGGCACAGGCCCTGTCTGTTCTGCATGATTCTCCTCCCCTCTTTCATTAAATGATCAATTCCAATCTCAATGATGTAGCCGGGAGAAGCCATTCACAAAGGGGGGGAAACCGGAGTCAAAATCAACATGAGGCTTAGAGAGATCCTGATGTCCACTCACTTCCTGGCAGAAGGTTAGAAATTAAATACTCTTTTTGTACCTTGAGGGATGCTAACAGGAGATTGAAAATTCAAGAGGATGATGTTCCAATTTTTTCTCTATAGAATCCAGGAAGGTTTGCTTTGGGTGTGGAAGGGATACAAGCTGACTTTGCGATGACCCTAACTCCCACATTCCATTTGTTCTCGAGTGGAAAGGTAACACAGGATTTGTACTGTGAGCATCTAAGGGCCTGTTTACACACTTATCTGTAATCCAGTGTTGTGTTCACTCTAATCTGAATTAAAATGCGAAGGTAAATAGATTAACTGGATTAGTTGTGCATCATTTCCTGGTGGGTTGGAATGACACTTCAGTGACCTCAGGTTCACCTGGAGCCCCAGTTTAACAGCTCCTTTAGTCTTGTTCTACCCATGGCTCCACAGAACAATGCCAATGTAATGCACTGACTCCCAACATAACAGGTCAAATCAGGGTACTTTTGCAATAGGTAGCAGGAACATAAAACATATTTTGTTTATATGCTGCTTCTGTTTTTGCCACGGTGTTTAACCATGCATGTTTACAATGCAATCAGATAACTACATAGAACTTAAAGCAAAGAAATAGGCCATTTGGCCCAACTGGTCTATGCTGGTGCTAATGCTCTTCATGAGTCTCCTCCCATCCTACTTCAGCTCAGTTGATCAGCCTATCCTATTTCTTTCTCCCTAATGAATTTTGAGCTTCCCCCTAAATGCATCAATGCCAATTGTCTCAACTACTCCACGTGGCAGCAAGTTTCCCTTTCTCACCACTCTGACTAAATAAGTTACTTTAAGTAAATAATAGATCATAGAATCCTACAGTGCAGGAGGAGGCCATTCAGCCCATCAAGTCTGCACTGACAATAATCCCACCCACGCCCTATCCCCTTAGCCCCTTGCATTTAGCTGAGCTAGTCCCCCTGGCACTAGGGGGCAATTTAGCATGGCCAATCCACCTAACCTGCACATCTTTGGACTGTGGAAGGAAACCAGAGCACCCGGAAGAAACCCACGCAGACATGGGAAGAATGTGCAGACTCCGCACAGACAGTGACCCAAGCCGCGAATCAAACCTGGGTCCCTGGTGCTGTGAGGCAGCAGTGCTGACCACTGAGCCACCGTACCGCCCCCATTTCCCATTAGATTCATCGGTTTGCATCTGTCATTGGTGCCTCTAATTTTGGATTCTTCCACAAGTTCTCTCATGTACAATCCTTCATAATTTGAACCTCTTTGTATTAATTATTAGGTAAATGTGCAGTCATCTCTTATCTGGAGAGAAGAGCCCTCGGCTTGTTCAGTCTTTCCCCATTGGTTAGAGTGATGGGACAATGTGTTGTGGTGATGTTGGTTGAGATATAAATATTGCCAAGCCACTGGGGAGAACTTAATCTTCTCCAAAATAGTGTCATGGGATCGTTCATATTCACCTATGAGGACAAATGTGTCCTCGGTCCAACACCTAAATTTGAAAGATGGCACCTCCAGCTGTGTAGCACTCCCTCAGTACTGCACTGGGAGTGTCTGCCTAAATTTTGTGCTCAAGTCTCTGGCTGATTCAGTGGTGAGAGTGTTACCAACGGAGCCATGGCAGAGGGCTAATTTCCTAATCAGAGTAAGAAGTTTAACAACACCAGGTTAACACCTGGTGTTGTTAAACTTCTTACTGTGTTTACCCCAGTCCAACGCCGGCATCTCCACATCATTCCTAATCAGAAGCAGCTGATTGGCGTTTAAAATGCTTCACAAAGTCCTGTGATCATGAAAGGCGCTATATGAATGCAAGTCCTTTTTTTTCTTATTTTGCTGAAGTAGGTTTCCTTATCTCAATGACACAATCTCAAATTTAAAACCTTCTACATCTGCCACTCGCCTGCAGAGAAATGTTTCTGACTGTCAATTTGGAGAGGGAGTGACACAAATTTCAGAAACATCAAACAGCACGTTCACCACCACAAGAAGAAGTCTCACAACACCAGGTTAAAGTCCAACAGGTTTATCTGGAATCACGAGTTTCAGAGCGCTGCTCCTTCATCAGGTGAGTCCACATCATGGCCACCGTCAACAAGGCATGAGTCAAGAGTGTGATGGAACACTCTCCATTTGCCTGGATGAGTGAGGCTCCAACAACACTCAAGAAGCTCGACACCATCCAGGGCACCACATGTAATTGGCACCACATCCAGCACTTTTAATATAAGAACATAAGAAATAGGAGCAGGAGTAGGCCATTTAGCCCCTCTAGCCTGCCCCGCCATTCAATAAGATCATGGCTGATCTGAAGTGAATCAGTTCCACTTACCCGCCTGCTCCCCATAACCCTTAATTCCCTTACCGATCAGAAATCCATCTATCCGTGACTTAAACATATTCAACGAGGTAGCCTCCACCACTTCAGTGGGCAGAGAATTCCAGAGATTCACCACCCTCTGAGAGAAGAAGTTCCTCCTCAACTCTGTCCTAAACTGACCCCCCTTTATTTTAAGGCTGTGCCCTCTAGTTCTGGTTTCCTTTCTAAGTGGAAAGAATCTCTCCACTTCTACCCTATCCAGCCCCTTCATTATCTTATATGCCTCTATAAGATCACCCCTCAACCTTCTAAACTCCAACGAGTACAAACCTAATCTGCTCAATCTCTCCTCATAATCTACACCCCTCATCTCCAGTATCAACCTGGTGAACCTTCTCTACACTCCCTCCAAGGCCAATATATCCTTTCGCAAGTAAGGGGACCAAAACTGCACACAGTATTCCAGCTGCGGCCTCACCAATGCCTTGTACAGATGCAGCAAGACTTCTCTGCTTTTATATTCTATCCCCCTCGCGATAAATGCCAACATCCCATTTGCCTTCTTGATCACCTATTGTACTTGCAGACTGAGTTTTTGCGACTCATGCACAAGGACCCCCAGGTCCCTTTGCACAGTAGCATGTTGTAATTTTTTTCCATTTAAATAATAATCCAATATGCTATTATTTCTTCCAAAGTGAATAACCTCGTATTTGCCAATGTTATACTCCATCTGCCAGATCCTCGCCCACTCACTCAGCTTATTCAAATCTCTCTGTAGACCTTCCGCTTCCTCCACACAATTCACTTTCCCACTTATCTTCATGTCGTCAGCAAACTTTGTACCCTACACTCAGTCCCCTCCTCCAGATCATCTATGTAAATATAAGTTGAGGCCCCTGTACCGATCCCTGCGGCACGCCACTAGTCACCATCTGCCAACCAGAAAAGCACCCATTTATTCCAACTCTCTGCTTCCTGTCGGATAGCCAATCCCCAATCCACGCTAACACCCTACCCCCAACTCCGTGTGCCCCAATCTTCTGCAGCAACCTTTTGTGAGGCACCTTATCGAATGCCTTTTGGAAATCCAAAAACACCACATCTACCGGTTCCCCTCCATCAACCGCACTAGTCACATCTTCATAAAAATCCAGTAAGTTCGTCAAACACGACTTTCCTCTCATGAATCCATGCTGCGTCTGTTTGATCGAACCATTCTTATCCAGATGGCCTGCTATTTTTTCTTTAATGATGGATTCCAGCATTTTCCCAACTACAGACGTTAAGCTAACCGGCCTGTAGTTACCCGCCTTTTGTCTACTTCCTTTTTTAAACAGCGGCGTAACAGTAGCCGTTTTCCAATCAGCTGGCACTACCCCAGAGTCCAGTGAATTTTGATAAATAACCACTAACGCCTCCGCTATTACCTCTGACATTTCTTTCAGTACCCTGGGATGCATTCCATCCGGGCCCGGGGACTTGTCCACCTTCAGTCCCGTTAGTCTATCAAGCACTGCCTCTCTAGTAACAATAATTGTACCTCTCCCCCTACCAACACTCGATCGTTAATATTCGGTAAACTATTTGTGTCTTCCACCGTGAAGACCGACACAAAAAACCTATTTAAAGTCTCAGCCATTTCCTCGTTTTCCACTATTAAATCCCCCTTCTCGTCCTCCAAGGGTCCAACATTCACTCTAGCCACTCTATTCCTTTTTATATATTTGTAAAAACTTTTACTATTATTTTTTATGTTTAGAGCTAGTTTAGTTTCATAATCTATCTTTCCTTTCTTTATCACTTTCTTAATCATTCTTTGTTGTTTTTTAAAGCTTTCCCAATCTTCTAAGTCTCCACTATTTTTGGCCACTCTGTACGCATCGGTTTTTAATTTAATACTCTCCTTTATTTCCTTCATTATCCACGGCTGGCTATCCCTTTTCTTACAGTCCTTCTTTATCACCGGAATATATTTTTGCTGAGTACTGAAAAAGATCTCCTTAAAAATCCTCCATTGTTCCTCAGCTGTCCTACCTACCAGTCTGCTCTCCCAGTCCACCCCAGCCAATTCAGCCCTCATCCTATCGTACTCCCCTCTGTTCAAGCAGAGGACATTGGTTTGGGACCCTACTTTCTCCCCCTCCAACTGCACCCGAAATTCGACCATATTGTGGTCACTCGACCCAAGAGGGTCCTTCACAAGATGATCCTTAATTCTACCTGTCTCGTTACACATTACCAGATCTAAGATAACTCGTTCCCTCGTTGGTTCTGTAACATACTGTTCAAGGAAACTATCCCGACAGCATTATAAGAACTCTTCCTCCATCACACCATGTCCAACTTGAGTCAGCCAATCAATATGCAGGCTAAAATCCCCCATGATTATTGCCATTCCGTTTTTGCACGCATCCATTATTTGTTTGTTTATAGCCCTCCCCACCTCAACATTATTATTTGGGGGCCTATAGACCACGCCTACTAGTGTCTTTCTCCCCCTACTATTCCTTATCTCCACCCATAATGATTCCACGTTTTGCTCCTTAGAGCCTACGTCGTCCCTCACTACTACCCTGATATTATCCTTTATTCAGGTTTATTTGGTAGCAAAAGCCACACAAGCTTTCGGAGCTCCAAGCCCCTTCTTCAGGTGAATATGAGTGTGAGGCCAGTTTGTTGTTCTGGGTGTATGATGTGGGAGGTCCTGGAGACTCCTAGCCTCCCGGACGCCCATATCTGCGCCAGGTGCATTGAGTTGCAGCACCTACAGGACCGGGTAATTGAGCTGGAGCTCCAGCACTCACCTGAAGAAGGGGCTTGGAGCTCCGAAAGCTTGTGTGGCTTGTGTGGCTTTTGCTACCAAATAAACCTGTTGGACTTTAACCTGGTGTTGTTAAACTTCTTACTGTGTTTACCCCAGTCCAACGCCGGCATCTCCACATCATTATCCTTTATTAACAGAGTTACCCCACCACCTTTTCCATCCTGTCTATCCTTCCTAAATGCCTGATACCCCTGGATATTCATTTCCCAGTCCTGGTCACCCTGTAACCACGTTTCTGTAATGGCCACTAGATCATACCCATTTGTGCTGATTTGTGCCATCAACTCATTTACTTTGTTCCGAATGCTTCGTGCATTCAGGCAGTGTCCTTATTCCAGCTTTTATCTGGACCCGAATTGTTGAAATGTTATTAACCTTCTCCCTCTTACACTGTCTATAACCCTTCTCTGTTTGCGAGCTAACTTCCTCGCTCCCAGTCACCTCGTCTTGATCCCCTCCCCCCAACCTATCTAGTTTAAATTCTCCCCAGTAGCCTTAGCCAACCTTCCCGCCAGGACATTGGTCCCCCTGGGATTCAAGTGCCACCCGTTTTTTGTGTACAGGTCACACCTGCCCCTGAAGAGGTCCCAATAGTCCAGGAACCTGAATCCCTGCCCCCTGCACCAGTCCCTCAGCCACACATTCATCCTCCACCTTACTCCATTTCTGTCCTCACCTTCCCGTGGCACAGGCAGCAATCCTGAGATTACTACCTTTGCTTTCCTCCTTCTCAGCTGTCTTCCTAATTCCCTATACTCTCTTTTCATGACCCCTTCCCCCTTCCTACCCACATCAGCGGTACCAATATGTACCGCTACCTCCGGCTCTTCTCCCTCCCACCTCAGGATTTCTGGGACTCGCCCAGCGACATCCTGGATCCCGGCCCCAGGGAGGCAGACCACCATCCGAGACTCGCGCCTGCCTCCACAAAAACATCTGTCCGTCCCCCTTACTGTCGAGTCCCCGATCAACACTGCCGTCCTCCGCTTTTCCTTAGCCCTCTGAGTTACAGGGCTGGCCTCCACTCTGGAGACACGGCCACTGCTGCTTCCCCCAGGCGGGCTGTCCCCCCCAGCAGTACTCAGGCAGGAGTACTTGTTGTGTAGGGGCACATCCACTGGGGTGCTCTCTGTCACCCGAGCTTTCCCCTTCCTGGCTGTTACCCACTTGTCTGACTCCCGTGGCCCCGGTGTAACCATGTTTCTGTAACTGGTATCAATTGCCTGCTTAATCTCCCTCACCAGACGAAGGTCATCGAGCTCCAGCTCCAGCTCAATTACCCGGTCCTGTAGGTGCTGCAACTCAATGCACCTGGCGCAGATATGGGCGTCCGGGAGGCTAGGAGTCTCCAGGACCTCTCACATCATACACCCGGAACAACAAACTGGCCTCACACTCATATTTGACCCTTTTTAACAAGGCACACAGAGAAAAGTTAAGAATTAAAAAACTAAGATTTGAAACTCACCCTTGCTCGTCCTTACCCCGAAGCCCTGTGACTTATTCACTCCGTGACTTATTCACTCCCTGTGACTTATTCACTCCCTCCACCAGGGACACACAGTGGCAGCAGTGTGTACCATCTACAACTTGCCAAGGATCCTTTGACAGCACCTTCCAAACCCATGAACTGTACCATTTAGAAGGAAAAAGGCACCAGATACATGGGAACACCACCATCCTGACTTGGGATTTGCCATTTTTTCACTGTTGATGGATCATAATCCTGGAACTCCCTCGCTAACATCACTATGGACATATCTCCACTACATGGACTGCAGTGGTTCATGACTTATTAGGGATGGGCAATAATTGCTGGCCTATCCAGCGATGTCCTCATCCCGTGAACAAAGAAAGTAAGAGCCTACTATCCCCCAGTACGGCAGAATGCAGGGACCCTCGGACCTTGCTAGTTTAGTTTTGCAGAAAGACTCAGTCAGTCGGTATAATGACATATGGAGGGTTGGTCAACCAGCTAGCACAGAGAGAAAGGGGGGGAGAGGGAGAGAGAGAAACAGAGACAGAGACAGGCAGTCACTGCAGTAAGTGAGTATTAGTCATTCAATACAGACAGAGTGTGGTTCAGTCAGTACAGAGACACAGTGAGTGTGGGTCAGTCAGTACAGAGACACAGAGTGAGTGTGGGTCAGTCAGTACAGAGACACAGTGAGTGTGGGTCAGTCAGCACAGAGACACAGAGTGAGTGTGGGTCAGTCAGTACAGAGACACAGTGAGTGTGGGTCAGTCAGTACAGAGACACAGTGAGTGTGGGTCAGTCAGTACAGACACAGAGTGAGTGTGGGTCAGTCAGTACAGAGACACAGAGTGAGTGTGGGTCAGTCAGCACAGAGACACAGTGAGTGTGGGTCAGTCAGCACAGAGACAGAGTGAGTGTGGGTCAGTCAGTACAGAGACACAGAGTGAGTGTGGGTCAGTCAGTACAGAGACACAGTGAGTGTGGGTCAGTCAGCACAGAGACAGAGTGAGTGTGGGTCAGTCAGTACAGAGACACAGAGTGAGTGTGGGTCAGTCAGTACAGAGACACAGAGTGAGTGTGGGTCAGTCAGTACAGAGACACAGAGTGAGTGTGGGTCAGTCAGTACAGAGACACAGTGAGTGTGGGTCAGTCAGTACAGAGACACAGTGAGTGTGGGTCAGTCAGCACAGAGACACAGTGAGTGAGGGCCAGTCAGTACAGAGACACAGTGAGTGTGGGTCAGTCAGTACAGAGACACAGAGTGAGTGTGGGTCAGTCAGTACAGAGACACAGTGAGTGTGGGTCAGTCAGCACAGAGACACAGTGAGTGAGGGCCAGTCAGTACAGAGACAGAGTGAGTGTGGGTCAGTCAGTACAGAGACACAGAGTGAGTGTGGGTCAGTCAGTACAGAGACACAGTGAGTGTGGGTCAGTCAGTACAGAGACACAGAGTGAGTGTGGGTCAGTCAGTACAGAGACACAGAGTGAGTGTGGGTCAGTCAGTACAGAGACACAGTGAGTGTGGGTCAGTCAGTACAGAGACACAGTGAGTGTGGGTCAGTCAGTACAGAGACACAGAGTGAGTGTGGGTCAGTCAGCACAGAGACACAGTGAGTGTGGGTCAGTCAGTACAGACACAGAGTGAGTGTGGGTCAGTCAGCACAGAGACAGAGTGAGTGTGGGTCAGTCAGTACAGAGACACAGTGAGTGTGGGTCAGTCAGCACAGAGACACAGTGAGTGTGGGTCAGTCAGTACAGAGCCACAGAGTGAGTGTGGGTCAGTCAGTACAGAGACACAGAGTGAGTGTGGGTCAGTCAGTACAGAGACACAGTGAGTGTGGGTCAGTCAGCACAGAGACACAGTGAGTGTGGGTCAGTCAGCACAGAGACACAGTGAGTGTGGGTCAGTCAGTACAGAGACACAGAGTGAGTGTGGGTCAGTCAGCACAGAGACAGAGTGAGTGTGGGTCAGTCAGTACAGAGACACAGTGAGTGTGGGTCAGTCAGTACAGAGACACAGTGAGTGTGGGTCAGTCAGTACAGAGACACAGTTCGTGTGGGTCAGTCAGTACAGAGACACAGTGAGTGTGGGTCAGTCAGCACAGAGACAGAGTGAGTGTGGGTCAGTCAGTACAGAGACACAGAGTGAGTGTGGGTCAGTCAGTACAGAGACACAGTGAGTGTGGGTCAGTCAGTACAGAGACACAGAGTGAGTGTGGGTCAGTCAGCACAGAGACAGAGTGAGTGTGGGTCAGTCAGTACAGAGACACAGTGAGTGTGGGTCAGTCAGCACAGAGACACAGTGAGTGTGGGTCAGTCAGTACAGAGACACAGAGTGAGTGTGGGTCAGTCAGTACAGAGACAGAGTGAGTGTGGGTCAGTCAGTACAGAGACACAGTGAGTGTGGGTCAGTCAGCACAGAGACACAGTGAGTGTGGGTCAGTCAGTACAGAGACACAGAGTGAGTGTGGGTCAGTCAGTACAGAGACACAGTGAGTGTGGGTCAGTCAGTACAGAGACACAGTGAGTGTGGGTCAGTCAGTACAGAGACACAGTGAGTGTGGGTCAGTCAGCACAGAGACACAGTGAGTGTGGGTCAGTCAGTACAGAGACACAGTGAGTGTGGGTCAGTCAGTACAGAGACACAGAGTGAGTGTGGGTCAGTCAGTACAGAGACAGAGTGAGTTTACGCTGAAGGAACAAATAGGAAGATGCCTGGAGAAGATTGTCCATCTGAGGATTGGAAGGTAACAGGAAATGAGAACAAATGATGCACATCTTTTGGTCTCCTTTCATCCAATTTCCTGTTTTCAGATGGACAAGCTGTGGTCGGCCACACACGTGACACATGCACTGATAGAGGTGTTGAAGAATTTTGGCTATCGGTGTATCGATTAACTGAGAGAAATTGAACTCTGACCATACACATTTCCCTGCAAACTGATTCAACAGTCCAGAATATCCCCCAAAACTGCCCTAATATCTCAATCTGAGTCAATGTTAGTGAGCAATTAATATAATAAGCTGTCGCTGATAAAAGCTGCCTTCGCTGGAACATAATATCTAGAAATAAAAAACAGAATAGGAAGAGAAAATGCTGGAAATGCACAGCCCGTCAGGCAGCATGGAATTAAAGATGATTGGCTGAATGAAATGATAAATAGTGCAGGTATTTACGAAAAGTTAACTTTGTAAACTCCAGATTGTGTGTTCGATTCAGCTGGGAAGAAAATGTTAAGTACTTTTTCCCAACAGGGCAATGGGTCAACGCCAAGTTGATGCTCTTGATTGTTGGGAATTGGACATAAAGTCTTCACTTGTGGAGATATAGTCAATGTGGCACCAAAAAAGAGAGTGGGTTGCTGGGTTAAATAAACATCTATTGTTGATGTCTTATCAAATCCCCATTGTGGTCTGTCACCAAAGGCTGTTGATTCATGGTCAGGCGTTCAATGCACCTGGCAGATTAAGCTGCTGTTATCCAAATATTGCACCGAGCCCAATTCCGCTACTTAAATGGGAAGGGGTTTTTCTTCAAAATAAAAAAAAAATGCACCAATGACATGATGAAGGAGTTCTCCCAGTAAAGAGCTGATGTGGTACAGAGCAACAACTGCAAGAATGATCTAGGTTCAATCCCTGCATGGTAGTGTATCCACTGACCCATATTTAGCAACAGCCTGAGCAGGTGATATATATTACATAGAATTACAGAGAGTACAGCATGCAAACAGGCCATTCGGCCCACACAGTTTCCCCTAAATCCATCCGTGCTATTTGCTAAGAATTTAAACATAAGAATTACAAGGAGGAGTGGTTCATTCAGCCCACTGAGCCTGTTCGGCCATTCAGTAAGATCATGGCTGAATAGATTGTGGCTTTAACTCCAATTTCCACATCTGTCCCTCGTAACTTTTGACTCCCTTGCCTATCAAAAACTGTCTAACTCGGCCTTGAATGTATTCAATGACCCTGTCCCTACTGCTCGCTTGGGGAGAGAATTCCAAAGATTAGCAATCTCAACTCCCCTTCTGGTAGCTTCCACACGTTTACCACTGGTTTGGGTGAAGAGGTTTCTTGATGAGATTGATATGAAGTCTAGTAGTTCCTCTCTCCTATGTTTGCATTGCTCAAATGGCACCTATTAAATAAAACATTTCTGTACCCGCTTGATTGGCAGATGGATTGTCTTTGTAGTATGGGTAGCCTGAATTGCCGTTATCCTCCATCTTAAAAAAGCAAACAGCAACCAGTAGTCAGAAACCTCTGATCCCATGAACCAGCTGCCGTGAATTGATGGAGAGTATGGGTGGTACAGTGGTTAGCACTGCTGCCTCGCAGCGCCAGGACCCGGGTTCGATAGGGTGACTGGTTGTGTGAAGTCTGCACATTCTCCCCATGTCTGTGTGGGTTTCCTCCGGGTGCCCCCGTTTCCTCCCACACTCCAAAGATGTGCAGGTTAGATGGATTGGCCATGCTAAATTGTTCCTTAGTGTCCCAAGATTTATAGGTTAGGGGCATTAGTGGGGTAAACAAACACGTGGGGCTACAGGGATAGGGCCTGGATAAAGGTGCTCTGTTGGAGAGTCAGTGCAGACTCAATGGGCCAAATGGCCTCCTTCTGCACTGTGGGGATTCCATGATATGGGGGGGCTGGTGACATAATGTGCAGGGACCAGCTCCTCAAACCATAGCAGGATACATCTCAGAAAATGTTCAAAGTCATGACAGGTCTGGATAATGTAGATAGAGAGAAAGTGTAGGTGATGGGCAAAGAAGCAATGGTGACATTTTTTCCATTATTCTTTCATGGGATGTGGGTGTCGCTGGAAAGTCAGTATCCCTAATTGCCCTTGAACTAAGTGACAGTTAAGAGTCAACCACATTGCTCTGGGACTGGGCAGCACGGTGACACAGTAGTTGGCACTGCTGCCACACAGTGCTAGGGACCTGGGTTCGATTCCCGGCTTGGGTCACTGTCTGTGTGGAGTCTGCACATTCTCCCTGTGTCTGCATGGGTTTCCTCCAGGTGCTCCGGTTTCCTCCTATGGTCCAAAAGATGTGCAGGTAGATGAATTGGCCAACTCTCCCTCAGTGTACCCGAACAGGCACTGGTATGTGGTGACTAGGAGATTTTCACAGTAACTTCATTACAGTGTTAACGTAAGCCTGCTTGTGACTAATAAATATGTTAAACTTTTACTTTTTTGGAGTCACATGTAGGCCAGACCAGGTAAGGACGGCAGATTTCCTTCCCTAAAGGACATTAGTGAACTGAATGGGTTTTATTTTTACAACAATCAATGATAGTTTCATGGTTTAGATTTTACTAATTGAATTTAAACTCCACCAGCTACTGCGGTGGGATTTGAACCTGTGTCCCCAGAGTATCAGCCTGGCCTGCTGGATTATTAATACACTGACATTACCACTATGCCACTGCCTCCCCTGAGAAGCGGAGAACATTTTTCTTTCAATGCAGTTAATGGTTAGGATCTGGACTGCACTGTCTGAAGAGTTAGTTGTGGAAGGTTCAATTGGGACTGTCAAAAGAAAATTGGATAATTACCCAAAGAGAAAAGTATATTGCAGGGCTGCAGGAACAGGCAGGGAGAGTGGGACTAGTCAAATTGCTCTTGCAGAGGGCAGGCATAGACATGATGGACTGAATGGCCTCTTTCTGTACTATAATCATGCTGTGATGTTGTGACACTGTGTCAACCAGGGCCGAGTTGGCTGCAATCTCATGAGGGAACTTGACATGGCAGATGCTGCAAGGATGCTTTCCCTTGTCTTAGGACACTAAGGGGTAATTTAGCTTGGCCAATCCACCTAACCTGCACATCTTTGGGGGAGACTTAGGGGATACATTTTAAAATTAAGGGATGTGTCATTTAAGACAGAGATGAGGAGATTGTTTTTCTCTGAGAGTTGTGAATCTTTGGAACTCTCTTCCCCAGAGAATAGTGGAGTCAGGGTCAATGAGGATTTTTAAGTCAGAGGTAGATTGCCCCTTGACTGACAAAGGAGCTAAAGGTTATCAGAGGTAGTCGGGAATGTGGAGTTGAGACCACAATCAGATCAGCCACATCTTACTGGATGGTGGAGCAGGCTCGAGGGGCTGAATGACCTACTCCTGCTCCTAATGTGTATGTTCACTGAATCAGAAGGTAGTGTATTTATGTCCCACTCCAAAGATGTGAGCACAAAAGCCAACTCCATGCAATAAAGGACTTAAATTGGATTTCAGGACTTTTATTTTTAGGGTCATGCTCTGCAGTTCAGTGGCCTCAACTTCAGCCAGGTTCTAGTGGTATTTCCAACACCATTTGCCCCAAATTGTCCAAACCAGTGTAAAGGCTGAGAAGTCTCAAGTGCAAATTTACTTTTTATTTTAAACACAAGAGCAAATAGAATCATAGAATCCCTAGAATGCAGAAGGAGGCCATTTGGCCCATCTAACCTGCACCAACAACAATCCCACCCAGGCCCTATCCACATAACCCTCACGTATTTGCCCTGCTAATCCCCCTGACACTAAGGGCAATTTAGCATGGCCAATCCACCTAACTCGTACATCTTTGTGGAGTGTGGGAGGAAACTGGAGCACCCGGAGGAAACTCACGTGGATACAGGGAGAACGTGCAAACACAACACAGACACAGTCACCCTCGGCCAGATTTGAACCCGGGTTCCTGGCGCTGTGAAGCAACAGTGCTAACCATTGTGCCACTGAGACACTTGATAGGCTTATAATTAAAAAAATTAAGAGACTGACTACTTACACCAGTGTAACTGCTAAAAGCTGCTGCATAGGTTTCTTAAAGTCACTTTCGCTTCTTTCTGCAGGCAGTGAACTAGGCACTAATTAAATGTGTATTTTTGCGATAAACACATTTTCAGCACAGTTAATCAAACTACACCCAGCTCTCACGTATAAATATGCCAAGCAGCATTTATGAATGCAATTTACATTGCAAAATCCTGCCCAACTGTGCTGCTTTGTCAAATATTTTACATTCGGTGGTGTTTGAATGAAATTGAATGACTATTTGAGGAAATAAAAAATCACTTTACAAAACTAATTAATGCAATTTTGAGCACAATTTGCGGTTGATTTGCCAAACACACCCAAGGTGGGAATTCTTGGCCAGTGTTTTCTGATGAAAATTGAAACAATTTTGAGGTCTCATATGACACAATATAGCCTGGGGCTGTTTTGCCTGTTTGGGAAAGGCTGAGAACTGACCCGATAGAGTTGTCAAGATGAAGAACAAGTTTGGTAGATTAGACAGAGAGAAGATGGTGCCACAACTGGAGGAATCTAATATGAAACCAAAAGAGAAAATGCTGGAAAATCTCAGCAGGTCTGGCAGCATCTGTGTGGAGAGAAAAGAGCTGACGTTTTGAGTCCAGATGACCCTTTGTCAAAGCTAAAAGGCATAGAAAGTGGGAGATATTTATACTGCAAGGTGAGGGAATGAAAGATGAGTCATAGCCACAGAAACCAGGGGAAAAGACTGCTAATGGCAGTCCACAGAGAGAATAAAGGGTATGAATGGCCAAACGGCATCTAATATGAGCGGCCACAAGTATAAGATAATCACAAATAAGCCCAATAAGTGCAGCAATTGTGGTCGTGTTGCTAAACCAGCAATCCAAGAGCTAATCATAAGACCATAAGACCATAAGACATAGGAGCGGAAGTAAGGCCATTCGGCCCATCGAGTCCACTCCACCATTCAATCATGGTTGATTTCAACTCCATTTACCCGCTCTCTCCCCATAGCCCTTTATTCCTCGAGAAATCAAGAATTTATCAATTTCTGTCTTGAAGACGCTCAACGTCTCGGCCTCCACAGCCCTCTGTGGCAATGAATTCCACAGACCCACCACTCTCTGGCTGAAGAAATTTCTCCTCATCTCTGTTCTAAAGTGACTCCCTTTTATTCTAAGGCTGTGCCCCCGCGTCCTAGTCTCCCCTGTTAATGGAAACAACTTCCCTACGTCCATCCTATCTAAGCCGTTCATTATCTTGTAAGTTTCTATCAGATCTCCCCTCAACCTCCTAAACTCCAATGAATATAATCCCACGATCCTCAGACGTTCATCGTATGTCAGGCCTACCATTCCTGGGATCATCCGTGTGAATCTCAGCTGGACCCGCTCCAGTGCCAGTATGTCCTTCCTGAGGTGTGGGGCCCAAAATTGCTCACAGTACTCCAAATGGGGCCTAACCAGTGCTTTATAAAGCCTCAGAAGTACATCCCTGCTTTTGTATTCCAAGCCTCTTGAGATAAATGACAACATTACATTTGCTTTCTTAATTACGGACTCAACCTGCAAGTTTACCTTTAGAGAATCCTGGACTAGGACTCCCAAGTCCCTTTGCACTTTAGCATTATGAATTTTGTCACCGTTTAGAAAATAGTCCATGCCTCTATTCTTTTTTCCAAAGTGTACGACCTCGCACTTGCCCACGTTGAATTTCATCAGCCACTTCTTGGACCACTCTCCTAAACTGTCTAAATCTTTCTGCAGCCTCCCCACCTCCTCAATACTACCTGCCCCTCCACCTATCTTTGTATCATCGGCAAACTTGGCCAGAATGCTCCCAGTCCCGTCATCTAGATCGTTAATATATAAAGAGAACAGCTGTGGCCCCAACACTGAACCCTGCGGGACACCACTTGTCACCGGTTGCCATTCTGAGAAAGAACCTTTTATCCCAACTCTCTGCCTTCTGTCTGACAGCCAATCGTCAATCCATGTTAGTACCTTGCCTCGAATACCATGGGCCCTTATTTTACTCAGCAGTCTCCCGTGAGGCACCTTGTCAAAGGCCTTTTGGAAGTCAAGATAGATAACATCCATTGGCTCTCCTTGGTCTAACCTATTTGTTATCTCTTCAAAGAACTCTAACAGGTTTGTCAGGCACGACCTCCCCTTACTAAATCCATGCTGACTTGTCTTAATCCGACCCTGCACTTCCAAGAATTTAGAAATCTCATCCTTAACGATGGATTCTAGAATTTTGCCAACAACTGAGGTTAGGCTAATTGGCCTATAATTTTCCATCTTTTTTCTTGTTCCCTTCTTGAACAGTGGGGTTACAACAGCGATTTTCCAATCCTCTGGGACTTTCCCTGACTCCAGTGACTTTTGAAAGATCATAACTAACGCCTCCACTATTTCTTCAGCTATCTCCTTTAGAACTCTAGGATGTAGCCCATCTGGGCCCGGAGATTTATCAATTTTCAGACCTTTTAGTTTCTCTAGCACTTTCTCCTTTGTGATGGCAACCATATTCAACTCTGCCCCCTGACTTTCCTGAATTGTTGGGATATTACTCATGTCTTCTACTAATCGAGTTCAAATCCCACCATGGCAGGAAATTTAGAAATAATGCATGTCCTGCATTTATATGGTGCCTTTCACATCCACAGGACGCCTGATGGTGGAGTATTTTTTCACATGTATCCACACTGTGGGAAACGCAGCAGCCAATTTTCACACAGTATACTCCCACAAACAGCAATGAAGAGGTGTGTTAATAAAATGTGCTAATAAAAAAATTTACTTTTTCTAATGTTATTTGAGGGAGGGATATTAACCAGGACACTGTGGGGGAAACATCTTCTTTGAAGTAGTGCTGCGATTTTTTTTACATCCACCTGAGACACGTCCTCAGTTAGAGGTGGAATTCTCCTCCTGAAGGTCCCAGGAAACCGTACAGGGGGTAAGTAAGAGCCTGACTGGATTTAAGTCACATCAGGGCTCCTAGAGATGGCCGTGGCGGGGTTACCACTGGCTCTCCAGCCACTGGACAGGCCCAGTGGTGAGGCCATTGACCATGGCCCAGTGTCTGGGCATGCAAACAAGCAATGGGGCAATTGCCGTTTGATTAAGGTACTGGGGAGCAAGCAGAAACAGAAGTGAAATTATATTGGCTAGGGCTGGGATATGTTCTTTAGAGCAGAGAAGATTAAAGTGAGAGGTATTCAGAAGTCATCAGGAGTGTTGATGGAGTAAATCAGGAGAAACTGTTTCCACTGGCAGATGGTTCGTTCAGTAAGCAGAGGACACAGTTTAATGTAATTGGAAAAAGAAACAGAAGTGACATGAGGAGATTTTTTTTTACACAGTGAATGGCTATGAACTGGAACACACAGTCTGAAAGGGTGGCGGAAGCAGATTCAACAGGAACGTTTGAAAGGGAATTGGATAAATATTTCTGAGGGGGTAAAATTTCATGGGTTGGGGGAAAGAACAGGGGAGTCAGACTAATTGGATAATTCTTTCAATAAGCCAATACAGGAATGATGGCGGGAAGGGCCTCCTTTGATGCTTCACAGTTCCATGTTATTAATGGGTTTTACAGTAGAACATCACCCACCCAATCACTACTCACTCTGATATCTTGTCTTAGGAGTTTAAGGAAGAGATGCTTATATTTTAAGGGATAATTCCAACCTTTTCTCATGAGAAAGATACAAGGCTGGGGTTAATTCGACAGTGTTACATATTCTGGTCTCGCTCTGTCTCCACGGCCCAAACCCCAGTTTAACTGTACGAGTTAGTCTGGCTGCTGGTGTTGTGAATGGTGCAGCCTTGAGTGGCCCTCCTAATCAGGGGTTAACATGCATTCATTTGACTTGTTCCAACCTCTAACCTTGCATAAAGGGCCCTGCCAGTGGTTAATTAAAAGTGAGTGTCCACTGGACCTCAGCACCGCTGGGGTTGGGCCGTCACACAAAACTGCTGTGTGCGACCCCAGAGACCGACCCATCACTTTAGCACTTTGCTTATCTCCATAATAATCAGGAAAGAATAAAACCCTTCTCCCTCCCAACAGCCCCCCCTGCAACCCAACCCATCCCAAACCCCAAAAACAGACAGTTTTTCTTTAAATGGTAACCTCTGACATGTACACAGCATCCAGGAGAAGAGGAGACAAAAAGCAAACCCAACAAAAGTTCACTCAATTCCCAGAGTGTCACCGTGCCCACTGTGATTGACAGGACATTACGACACGATGAAAGGGCCGCGGAACACCCCCCCCCCCCCCCCCCCCCCCCCCAACCACCCTGCCAGAGACCGTCCCTCCGGTGCAATCAGGAAACTGTCCCATCGACCTTTTTGCTTCTCAGGAGCGCTGATAATCTTTGGATAACTTACCAAGACGGCAGCATCTATGTTATCCAGCGACGTGGTGGAGAAGCAAAATAAACAATGGATTAAAACAGTTCCCGGAGGGAGGGAAAGGACATCTGACATTTTACACCCCGCCCAATTTTCTTGGCATTGAAGTCACATCAACACATAGAGGGGGGGAGGGGGGGGGGGGGGGGGAGGCAGTTAAAATCCAACCCCTTGGTGATACAGTCATTGGCCTACTATGAAAGTCTGTCGATATCATCCTGAACTCCTTCCCTCCTCTCCTCAATTCACTGTGTCAGTCTGTACTTTTGTGTTGTCAGCAAGTATCAAAGTTGACAACATGCCTGTGGTACGCCACTTCCAATTTATCTCCTATCTGAACAACACTCATTTCCCCAAACCCTTGTTCCCTGTCTGAAAGCAAACCTTTTATCTGTGCTACTTCACCTTTTCTTGTACAACGTATCTGATTTTTTGTAATAAATGTCTTGTGTTCAAATTCCTCCATGGCGTTATCCATCCCCATCTCTGCATCCTTGCTAGGTAGTCATGATGTGGAGATGCCGGCGTTGGACTGGGGTAAACACAGTAAGAAGTCTAACAACACCAGGTTAAAGTCCAACAGGTACCAAATAAACCTGTTGGACTTTAACCTGGTGTTGTTGGACTTCTTACTGTCCTTGCTAGGTATCCATTCTCCTACAATCTTACCTCTTGTGCATCTCTGATTTTCATCACTACACCATTGGAGGCTGTGTCTTCAGCTGGCTAGACCCTAAATTCCATCCCTAAACCTCTCCCCAATTCTACCCTCCTTCAAATTTACCTTTCTAACCCAGCATTTGGTCATATTGACACAAGTGGACCATAAAGCCTGTAGATCCTGACCCAACATTCAATACGATCATGGCTGACCTTGGGTTCCAACTTCACTTTCCCGGCAGCTCCTCTCATCCCTTGATCCCCTGAGACTCCAAAGATCTGTCTATCTCAGCCTTAAATATATTCAATGATGGAGCATCCACAATCCTTTGAGGTAAGGAATTCAAAATTCCCAACCCTTTGAATCAACAAATCTCTCCTTATCTCAGTCCTAAACGATCCTGAGACCACATCTCTCTGTCTTAGATAATCCAGCCGTTGGAAATAACCTCTCAATGTCTACCCTGTCAAGCTTCTTCACAATCTTGTATGTTTTAATATACTCCAGGGTTTAAACTCATTCTACTCAATTTCCCCTCATTGGTCAACCCTCTCATCCCAGGGACTAATCCAATGAACCTTTGTAAACCAAACATATTTTTCCTTAAAAATGAGACCAAAACTACGCACAGTATTCCTGGAGTGGTCTCACTGAAGCCCTATGCACCCCCTCCCTATCTCTGCAATCTCCTCCATCCTTACAACCCTCCGAGATAGCAGCATTCCTCTTAATATTGGTCTGCTTCTCATTCACTCATTTGGTATCTTTTGACTTTGTCAAATACCACGTCACGCAGGAATACAACACAGCCAACATTTATTGGTTCAACGGAAACTATCAACACTGGGGTCGTGGGACAGCAGGCGAGGGACCACCAGGTAACTGCTGCTCATGTCCCACCTTACAGCAAGTCCCATTACCCCCTCACCTCCGTGTTGGTTGACCTACATAGGCTCCTGGTTAAACAACGCCTTGGTTTTAAAATTCTCACCCTTTGTTTCCAGGTCTCTGCAGCCCTCCACCCATGCACTCCCTCCCTACTCCTGTAATCTCCTGCATCTCTACAACCCTTTGAGATATCAGCGCTCCTCGTAATTCTAATCTTATAAGCATCCTTGCTATTAATCATTTCACCATTGGTGGCTGTGCCTTCAGCAGAAAGTAAATATTTTTTTAAAAATATGAAATGGTTTGCATTGGCACAAAAGGATGCTATTGTATCAAACAGGCTACAGAGCAACCTACACAATGTGTGAACAGGTCGCGGCTGTGTCTATAAAATGCCTGAACCTTGACCCGACATTGTGCCAATTCTTTCAACACAATGAACCAAGTAGGCCTGGTGAATTGGAGCAATGCCCTCCCGCCTCTTCGCTCGCATTCAAACCAACGACAGACTTCTCTTTTTAAAGGAACAGTACAATCCCTGCCTGAGTCTTTTAAAGGCATAGAAAGTACAACAGGTCCCCCCCTCCTCAAATCCAAGCCCGTGTGTGATTAAATGTACATTGTTTATGGTCCCCTTAGTAACTGAGAATTCCGCCGTAAAACATTCCTCCTGCACTCCCTAGTGCTGCAATACACAACTTCCACAGGTAACATAACCGAGATGCAATGAGGTTTCTAAGTACACATCCAAACAAAGAATAGAAACTCCAGCTCGTATTTTCAGATTATCACTGGGATTCCACGTTATCTTTGCTGTGGTAGTCCACTCACCAACAATCCCCAATATCTAAATCTGCCTGAAAACAAGCAGGACTAGGGGCTATTTGATTGGCATTAGGTGAATGTTACTTGAAAGTGATGAATACTGTTGGGCGGGGCATTGTGCAGGTTTGAGCCCTGTCCAGGGAAGGCACTGGTTCAATTTTTAACACCCAAAGCTGCACGCGATTTTGTTTCAACCCAAAGTGTTGATGACATCGCTGAATGAACAGAGGGGTTTACTGATCCTGACAGGGGGAAGAGGCTAAATTAACAGATGGACACTGGGTTGACAACTGCGTCGCTCCTAATGTTAATTCCATGTCCTCGTGTCCTCAGCCACACATCCCAAAGCGGCTTGTTCTCCTGTCCCCTCCAAAACGTGGAGACTCAAACAAAATCATTTCATCAGGGAAACACAATATGGAAAGCACCAGAAGCAGGGCCTTGATATCAAGACCCCATCGACACACCAATACTGAAAATCAATGGTGTCCAATTAATTACAAAGCACACCTTTTGACAATGGGACATTTTTGTATTGGAAGTTCTTCTGTTTAAAGATTATACGGAACATTTCCCGGACATAAATTAAACATGGAAAACACGCAGTAATTTCATTCAGGTGTTGTAGTATTTAATAGGGTCTTCTATTTTTTAAATGCCCGAATGAATTAGTGCCTCAGGCCATATAAACGCTACGCTGCTTTTCAACAATGATATTATTGCCATAATAATCCTAAATTAGCTCTATACCGAATTTCATTCTAACCTTTACACAGGCTCTTAGTTCATTATGGAGCTGGGCACATAGCGATAGCAAATCAATAGCTTTCTGATCAATGATGCTGTAACATCCTTCACAATAATGTTTCGCTGGTTCAAACCACAGCTTGTAAAGGGGCTACATTTTTTTGTGTGTGTGTGTTGCAGTCACCTTGAACGCAATGTATCTATCGTGTAAATAGTTGTCATCCTGGTGCTGCTGGGGCCCAGCCCGGAGACCTGCGTCTAATTCTTCAAAATAGAGGTTTTAATTTTCCCAGAGGAAGCTTTGTCCCAGGGCTCAGTCATCAGCTGCAGATTGCTTAACTGTTTCCCAAATCTCTAGAGTATGGAGGTTTATATCCCTGTCAGCTAATGAGCTAGAGATCAAATTACTGAAGCAACGAGAATTGGGGAGGGGGGAGGGATGGGGAGGGTGAAAAAAGCAAGGCCCAAAGATTAAGCTCTTTTTCTTCTGTCATACACCATCATCTCCTCCTGCAATCTGTTAGTAATCGAGGCTGGATGAGACAATGGGACAAAGAGATAAAAAATAAATCGACACAAACAAGGTGTGTTGAACAAAATGAGAAAAAAAATATGGGGCTGAACTGGCTTCACACTAATGGGTGATGGTTTTATTTTCAAAGCTTTCTATCTGTGGTCTGGGAACAGTAAGTCAATCCAGACTCTGTTTCCAATTTGCTTTGCAGACACGGGTGACAGGTATGGAATCACACCCCTGGTTGACAAACCCAGTCCTATTTATCCCATAAACCACTCGGTTAAGGGTGTTGTACAGTTCAAAGCCTAGGATGGATGGGCATTTTAAACCGGTATCGGCAACTGACAATTCCCTGGTTCTACCAGAGTGCAAAAGGTTTTCTTCCAAGCAATACAGTCTTAGCTTGATCCGTCACCTGCTCGACTAAACAACGGTTTAGGATAATATATAGAAAAAGATCTTAGCTATCTCAATGTCCTCCCTGGTTGTAGGATTCTTAGCTGCAATCGCTCTCACGTTCTCAATATCAGGCAGATTGCTGGTGAGAGTGCAGCAAGTGAAGACAATGCTTTGACCCAAGCAGAATCAAATATGGGCAGGTTATCCACACTTCTTTCATCTACCCATTTATAGAAGTTAGTTGTTTTCAGGTTGCCAATTATCCAGGATGGGGGCATTCACTCACTCCAACAGTTCAGAATTCTGCTGAGGCCGGAACATGTGGAACCCAGATGCTACAGCCTAAGGTCCAAAGGGTATATGGACAGTCAGGGTGATTCTTGAAAGACACATTTCTCTAACCTTTGTTGTGAATATCTAGTTCGCAATTCATAAGTTTAAGAATACAACATTTAGTTTTAGGAATTGGAAATCTAACTGTAGACAGTGGGGGGGAATCTGACTGAGAAACTGATAAACAACCCTGAAGTTAATGTACTTCAAACAAACTTGGAATCTATTACACTTAAAAGGTGTATTGATTTTAAGAGGTCAGAGCTAGTATTACTGGGAACGAGGGTTGTAAAACTCAATTAGAGATGGAAATTATTCATATAGTTTCTTAGAATCAAGGAAAACTTTGGAATGAAAAGGTAGTCTATCTGAGAAGAGGCCATGTGTCTCATGCTGCCTTGGAGATCGTGATTCAGAGTGCAGCCTTAGTTAGAAGTCTCTTTTGTTTTATTTTCTGGGTGTATCTGCTGACAGACAGAGGTAGCTGTAACTTTGCTCGAGTGAAGAATCCATCTCACCGGATTTAGAGTGTTAGTTAAGCCTGCATTTCAAGCAGAGAAAATAGTAAATTCATTGTTCACCGCATGGAATGCACTATCACTGTTTGAACTTTGTAAAGGAAAAGCAGCTCGTGAATTTACTCTAGCTTGCAGCCAGTGGAAGAAATCTACAGTGGTCTTCACAGAGCCTTGTGGCAAAAAGCAGCCAGCAGAATTAGCTTCGGAAGCTGTGGAAAGGCAGTTGAATATCGGTTGGTTCTACCAAAATCGACATTTTGAATCATACATTTCTTTCCATTAGTGTTCAAAAATGTAAGGTTACAAACAACGCTTCAGTTTTGCATCACATTTTTTGTGGCGCTTTACTGAGTGCAGATTTGAGAGAAGACGTTGGCACAGCAGCAAACTTGATCTGGATGGGGGGCCCATGTCTCTGGTTTGCTGCTGGTTACCATTCCTCTTTACCAAATCTTTCCTGAGCTGGAAACGGCAGCTCCCTAAAGAATGAAAGGATCAGGAAAAGTGGCAGCTATGGCTCAGTGACAGCACTCTTGCTTCTGAGTCAGAAAGTTGTGGGTTCAAATCCCAATCCAGGCACCTGAACACAGAAACCTAGGTCGACACTCTCAGTATTGAGCAAGTACTGCACAGTCGGAGTTGCTATCTTTCAAAAACCTGCTCGTCATCTCACATGGATATGGTTCACACTATTCCAAAAAGAGGAAGTGAGTTTTCCTCACTGCCCTGCCCAATATTTATCCCTCAACCAAAAATAATTTTAAAAACACACTAACCAGTCGTTATCACATTGCTGTTTGTGCCATCTTGCCATGTCAGATTGGTTGCTACATTGACTACACTTTACGGAGTATGCAACTGGCTGCAATGCACTTTGAGACATCCTGAAGTTGTGAAAAGCGCTCTATAATGCAAATCTTTCTTCAATGTCAGTCCAACGCTGAGGGTGAGCGATGGTGTAGGTGGGGAGGTGCAGTGGCTCTACATGGAGGGATTTAGGCTGATACCACCCTCACACATTCTGACAGAACAACAGTAGGGAACTAAGTAACCAGCAAAGTCGCTGGCCATGCTTGGCTCTGCTGGATGGGGTGCCTAGATTAGTCCTCATTTAAGTGATAACTATTCCATAGCGAGTTTTGCAATTTAGCTGGAATCTCCTGTACACATTTCCTGAATAAATACCATTTTGTTAAACTATAAAATGAATAAAGCAAGATATGCTTGAACAGAAATCAACTAAAGTGACAGATCAGTACATAATGGAGGGGCCTCAAACAAGTCCCAAAAGAACACAGGAGATAATAATCCATTAATCTTCCTATATTCCCACATTATTGGAGGTTATAATGAATACACGACTCTTTAAAGAATATTTCTTAATACCTTCTTCCCTCCATCTTCACACGGAAACTTACCTCAAAGTGTATATATAGTGTTTTGGCCCCTGCAGTCTAGACTAACAGACTGTAAACTTTTGGCCAAAGAGAAGGGTTTATAGGAAGTGGCTAATTAGAAGGATCTTAATGATAGGAATTAATTTAAGACAAATTAGTTCAGTTCTGTATTAGCTTTTTTGCAGCCATCCTTTCCGATATTAGTATATATTCAAAATGTTCAGTTGCTTCCTGCCAGAACTAATTATGTGATCTGTTTAATTCTCAACCTGTTTTCCTTAATTGTACTGATACAGCTATGGAACATAATAGAATAATGTAATAAGCACGCCATACAATGCCATATACACCAATCACTCATGCCAACTCCTGAAAATAATTGGGGCATATCGAGGGATTATCACAAGGGATGTTGGACTGAAAATATTCCCAAACGGGATTTGGACACCGGATCAGAACAACATTTCAGTTGGGAGAAAAAAAAACTCGATAAGTCACGATGCAAGAGGCAAAGTGCGCTGTGGGTGACAGCGCAGATAGCTAACAGCGCAGATAGCTAACAGCGCAGATAGCTAACAGCGCAGATAGCTAACAGCGCAGATAGCTAACATGAACACCAACAGGCTTAGAACTCCTATGCAAAACACTGGGAGGAGAAAAAGCCACGAGTGCCAAAAATAAGCAGCATTTGAATAATGGTGAATATTCTAACATTGTAGTGAATTAGTTCTTCCTGCATCCCACATAGCTGCACATTCTACAGGCTCGAGCTCCAAAACATACGGGGTACAGCTTTTAATTCTCAGTTTTTGCCTGCATCACGAGCAGCCAATAACCTAGGACTAACATAAAATAGAAAGTAATGATCAGACTATATGAAATCTTAATAAGATCTCAGTTGGTGTGGACGGTGCTGAGTTCCACACTAAGAGGATGCAACACACACACACACTTGGACAATGTCTGATATGAAAAAATACAAACAGAAAAAAAAAGGAAAATTAGAGGCTTCAATTCCAACCGTGGAAGGAGGGGGACAGGATTAATAGCAGATTGGTTCTAGTGGTTAAGGGAATGAGATGCTATAGATACATGATTCTATGTAAGAGACTGAGGTCTGTGATCAAGGGAACTCTTTTTTTTTACATAAGTTGTGAGGTTGTGAAATCCACTTCCAGAATTAGAGGTGAGGCCGAAATGTGCCCAGAATGTCCTGTGAAGTTTCAGCCTAACTATAAGAGTTGTCCCTTTGTGTTAGAAAGAGCCGGTGAAATAAAATAATTTCTTCTTTGTGCCAATTTTTTTCCCCCTTTGTAATTCATTTTGATACATGAACTTTGTCTCAGAAGAGGATAGTTTGCATGGTGTTGGTCAACTCCGTGTCCAGCATCGCCTGCTGTGGCTCAGGAGCCCCGCTCTGGCCTGACAGCCCCTGTCGTATTTGTTGCAGAGGAAGACAATGGCCTGAGAAGGTGCACGAGAAGAGTGGCATGGTGGCACAGTGGTTAGCACTGCTGCCTCACAGCGCCAGGGACCCGGGTTCGATTCCTGGCTTGGGTCACTGTCTGTGTGGAGTTTGCACATTCTCCCCGTGTCTGCGTGGGTTTCCTCCGGGTGCTCCGGTTTCCTTCCATAGTCCGAAGATGTGCGGGTCAGGTTGAATGGCCATGCTAAATTGCCACTTAGTGTCAGGAAGACTAACAGCGTAAATACATGGGGCTACGGGGATAGGGGCTGGGTGGGATTGTGGTCAGTGCAGACTCGATAGGTCGAATGGCCTCCTTCTGCACTGTAGGATTCTATGTTTCTATGATTCGCTGGCTTCTGTTTTCTCTTACCTCTGCCAAACAATCAGCCTCCAGTGTTCACGGCCACCGGCGACCGTCTCCCAGTTGCCGGTGCCATGTCCATCGTATCTCACTTGCAGGTGACCTTATGGCATTGTTATGGGCAGCTGAGAGGTCATGACCTAGTGGCCAATTCATCGTCTTTTGTATATGGTGGTCATCCATTTGGCAAACATGACTGAGCCAATGCAAAGTTGTTGGTTCAGCAATGAGCTAAGGTACATACAGAGCAACCTAGGTAAGTACCATAGCTGAACACCAGCCTCCAAAGAGCTAACACAACATAGTTGTGGGTGAGGAAAGCCATTTGTCCCAGGCTAGTACAACAACTCAGAAAGATCCCATGCACTTGCTATTTTAATATCTAATTATTCTTGTTTTTAAAGTAACTATTGCTGGGTCTTGGCCTCTGCCTGAGACACTCGTACATGTACTGGGACAGGATGAGCTGTCCCACTGGAATGGGACGTGCATTAACTCAAAAGGGACTGAGGTTCCAGCAGAAAATATAATTGGGTGGTTGATAAGACGTTTACTTGTGAATGTGCTTTGAATACTCTTTGCATAAAGACTAATTTTCTAACATCAGCCCTCTTAATAATTTGTAACCCCTGTCCCTTTGGCCTTCTCTCACCATTCAACTTAAACTTCCTGATTTATACTTTCCATTCCTTCAACCATCTTAGATCAGTTCTTGAATGCTGCCATTCCAGGTTGAAAAACCATTAGGCTGAACTTTACCCTGCCCCGCTGGCGGATTTGAAGACAGGGGACACATGAAACCCAGCGGGCAGCCTTTCTGCCTCCCACCCACTCCTGATCTGACTGAAATTTTACTGGGGAGGGAGTCATCAGGTTACCTCTTGCCCTTGGGGCTGCTCAGGCCCTCAGATGGCCATTTAATAGCTAATGAGGGGCTCATTCCTCCCCTGTCAGTATTATACTCACAGCAGGAAAAGTTCATGCCTTGCAAGAAGCCTGGCAACTTTAGCTGTCGGGCTGGGTGGGAGGAAGTGGGGAAGGAAACCTCATTTAGGGAGCAGCCTTGGCGTACAGGAGATACTCTGCCCCACAGTTATCCCCCCTTTACCAGTCCCCTCCCCCTTCCCTCTTGAACCTGCCTCCTCACCCTCCCTGCTCATCCATCCATGTCTCAACTCCCTCCCCCTTGTTGTGACCCCCAACTCTGAATTTATCAATCTGGTCACTTCAGCAATGGGCTCTGTTTCCAGTCAATTTTACTGGCTGGCGACTCTCTAAGGTGGGGACTTCCTCCCGGGAAAGAGATGGATTGCCCATCTTAAAACAACAGACGCTGCTTTTAGCATTAAATTGCTGCTGGGCAGCCGTCAGGATTTTGGGTGAATTCCTCCCTCCTACCTTTTGAATCAGTGACCAATGGACCCCCTCATGATTCAGAGAAACTGGGAACTCTGAATAGGAAAGATCTCGGGGTCCAAAGACAGAAATCGTTGAAAGCTACTCCAATTGATGGGATGCTGAGGTTACTGTCCAGAGGACTGGAATTACGTTACATTTACATATATCCCACTCGAATACTGTACTCATTCTGGGCACTGCATCTTAGGAAGAATAAACTAACCTTGGAGGCTCGAGGATTAAATTGTGAGGGGAGGTTGCATGGATTGGACTTGTATTCCTCGAGGTGTAGAAAATTAAGGGGTTGTCTGATTGAGATGTTTAAGATGATTGAGGGACGTAGGGTAGAAAGTCCAGATCGGGGGGGGGGGGGGGGGGGGGGCCTGCCAAAAGCTGTTGGAGGTCAGGGTCAACTAAAAATTCCAAAGCTGAGATTGGTTTAAGTTTTGTTAGATACCAGGTAGTTAGGGATAGGGAACGAAGGTGGGTAAATGGAGTTGGGATACAGATCAGCCACAATTTAATTGAAGGGCAGAACACATTTGAGGGGCTGAATGGCCTACTGCTGTCTCTACACTCTGTCTTATGCTAGCATGAGGGATCAGCCTTGTGGCTCTTTCCTGCTCCGTCTCCAGTCCTTGAATATTTCACTTGCTCCCCCTCCCTCCGCCCACCTGTGAATTAAAAACTGAAAATGGATGTTCAAAAGTTGACAACTGATGGAAGGTGCCGAGGAGTGGGACCAGGTCTGAGAGCTGCCTTTTTGATGAAAACGCAGAGAACATTAAGAAAACCTCCATAAAGAATGGTCCAATATAATGATATACGATAAATGTTACTTTAAAAAAAAGTCATTTTCCAGAATTCTCTGCCCAATCCAAGATCCGACAGGTTGCGGTCCTTGTTCAACATTACCTGCATGAATTAATCCATACAAACGTTTGCACTTTCTTAACTCAGCATAGCCCAACTCAGTTCCAATTATGTTTCCACACTTCCGAGTTGAATAAATGGCATTAATTCCTCAGAGCAACAATTCGATATGTAATCGTCGAAAAGGCGAGAATGATTTCCCTGCCCGTTCTGATCCTCCTGTAATCGCCGCACTGCCCTTTTCTAGCATTTTCCACACACAGAATGTAAATAAGACATTGTGCTAACACTCCGCATGCAA
Source organism: Mustelus asterias (assembly GCF_964213995.1). NCBI lineage: Eukaryota > Metazoa > Chordata > Chondrichthyes > Carcharhiniformes > Triakidae > Mustelus > Mustelus asterias. The sequence goes on along the minus strand of NC_135814.1, from coordinate 100,378,978 downwards.
GGTGTTAAGCACTCTTTGCAGAGCACCAGAGCACAGAATGAATTACCTGGTGACCCAGAGAACAGGATGGCACACAGCCATACAATTCCTACTGGAAGGAAGAAAAGGCTAGCAGCAAGGAATTTCCCAAGAGCCTTCCGGCCCTGGGCAAAGTGAGAACTGTTCTGGAAGCATGGAAGAGGAGCTAGAAACAATGTACGAAGAAAACAGAGGGTCCCTTCCTCTCCGCAGGAGCAGGCCTCTGAATAAGGCGCAGGAAGTTCTTAGCAGTTGACTGACTTCTCACATGCATGCCTTCCCTCCCAAGCAAGGTTGCTAGGGGGAAGCACAGGCAGCTGGAGACATAGGCCCGTGAACAATCAGCAAGAGATAGTGCACAACATTACATGGATATTTATTCCTTAATTACTGAAATCTTCCCGATAGCTCGCTGCCGTAAATCTCATCTTCACGGCAGCCTCGGGGAAAAAAGTCAAGATTTATGAACAATTGGTTACAGCAGAAATAAATATCCCAGCTGCTCTCAATCGATATTGGGAATATTTTCTTCAAACTAGTCAGGTGTTTTATGAGGTACAAAGAATAAGAGTCTTAATAGCCACACAAACCAAACCAATGGAGCTAATTGTCCAATTAACCTTCACTCCAAAACCCCAGCATCTGGGCTTTGAAGCGTTTTACATATACTTGTTCTCCCTAAAACAATTGCCACCCACAAGATTGCGTGGGAAATAAGAAAAATGCAGTAAGAAAGTCGGAACGTGTTCATATTAATTTGGAATTATATTTAAGCATCATAAATACTTCCTCACACATTTGAATTAGGCCCATAATATCACTTCAGCAATCTCTATTTTGCCTTTGAACAGTCCAACCAACATTCGCCATTCTAGGTGACAATCCAATCTGTACATATTGTGAAGCAGTTACTCTTTTCTTATTTACTTTTGTCTCCCCAGATCATAATTTCCCTCCAAGCCCAATTATTTTGAAGTCGTGAGGCCTGAAGGACCGCACATGAAAGAGGCCCTACCTCAGGCCATAGCCTTGCATACACTCTACACAGATGCAAGAGGGCCACACAGACAATAACACAGCGCTGTTAGAAGGTATCACTGTCCGTTCTCAAATATGCATTGGCAGAAAGTAGAGTTTACAAACGCCATTTTCCTCCCAGCAAGGGATACTGGGAAAGAGCAGGGAAGTGGAGCCAATTAGCTATCTTGCTCTTTAAAGAGCTGGCACACACACAATGGCCTGAATGGCCTCCTTCTGTGCTGTAAGATTCCATGATTCTAAGCATTAGACTCTTGATTGCGGTGGCGTCCCTACCTCTGGACCTTAAGCTCTGGATTCATGTCCAATGCCAAGACTTGTTGGTTACAGAAGGAGCATCAATAATGCGGTTCAGCAGGCTGATAATCAGCTCGGGAATCTTTCCACTGCTATTCCCCAAAGGGAGAAAAAGTGCGTGTGTGAAAATACACTAGAATTTATAAATTTAGGAATATGGAAAAAGCAAAGAACTTGGAAAGGATAGAATGACCAATCCCACACTTCAGCTGCAACCTCCTTTATAATACTATATTTGTACTATATTTACACCATAATCTTGCAAGAGTACACTTCTGATAAAAAAAAATTCCTGATTCTGAGAACACTCATCCCCTCACTAACCCATCCCAATCCTGGTCAGCTCTCCTCCACATATAACAATCTCAGCCTTTCCCATCAGAGGTTTTGCAATGCAGGATGGTGATGTTTAACACAAAAGGTGTACAGCATGGACTGCACACACCAGTTTCCTCCCCCTCCAGTAGAATATCGGACCGTGCACAATCTAGTGGGAAGCAGAATGTAAATGTCTAATGCCAGACGTTGTAATGCATTCCTGACCCCCTTCCTTACATGAAAGCTTGATATAGGCATTCAATCAAAATAAGTGGACATGCATTCATTTATAGGAAATTAACATTTGCACATGTACACACGGTAATAGGCCAGATGCTGCCCCATTAGAGTCTTAGTAGTGCGATTCCCTCATATATTCTGGCTTCAGCTGCTTGTGTGCATGACAACCTAAGGCTAGGCTCTTTTCCAACTGTCGGGTTACGCACCTAACCTGCCCAATGGTTTCGACTCACTTGCTCAGATCATTTTCAACTCCTTCTTTGCCTGCGATTTGCTGTTCCCTATGGAATCAGAAATCTGTCCCTTCAATTTTGTTTTGAATGATTCAACTAAGGTTGCATCTGCTGTACCCTGGCCGCAGTTAAACCACTCTGACGCAACCACTCCGACTTGGTTTTAGCCTTCCTTCATTTCTGATCACGTCCCTCTGTTCTTTACCGTGTCACATAAATGCATCACAATCAGAGGAACCACACAAGCCAATCGAAGGCCATTCGGCCCACTATGCCTGTGCCCACTCTTTGGAACAGCTAATCCAGCTCTTTCTCCATTGCCCTGCAATTTTATTTTTGTCCAAGTATTTTTTCTGGGTTTAGACACCTCCACCTTTAAGAAGCTCCTTCAAACCTAACTCTTTGACGAAGTTTTTGGCCACCTGTCCCAATGCCACCTTGCACACTCGGTATCGATTGTACCTCTTGTGAAGTTGTAGTCTCGAGAGTGGGACATGTGAACAAATCACAACTTTACAACCAAAGACGCGAGAATATTACTGATCGAGCCTTGGCCGGTATTTGTAGGCTGGGATTCCTCGGCTACGCCGGGAAAAACAAATTCCATTCGGTCTTCATCGCAGTCTTGACTGTGATCTTCCCTCCCCTCCATTCGCAACCTCCCCCATCCCACCCCCAAAACCTCCCAATCTGCAATGGTGCACAGATTTCACTGCCTGAGCTCAAACTTGCTCGAGAGAGTGCTATGCAGTGTGGACAGACTTGGGAGGTAGCTGTTCAACAATTTAAAAGGCCGACAGGTAGCGAGAAATGGGAAGAAGTCAGATGAAGCATTAAATCAATATGTCCAAGTGTGTTTTGGACGGTTGACATTCTAATTGGAAATCAGAATGGAGCAAAGATATCCATATTAGACAACCTATCACTATAACAAAAATAAAGTTTGATGCAGTATTGATGGTCTGCCGAGATGTCACTAACGCATTTCAATAAATACCACTGGGTAATTTCTTTTCTGGTGCGGAGGCTCAGTCAATTGGATTGCCAATGTGAAAGAGAAACTGAAGGGCAGAACTCGAATTTACTGCAGATTTTCAATATACATCAGAAAAGAAAGAATCGGTATTTACATGCTGGCATTCACCACCTCAAGACGTGTTACACCAAAAGAAGCACTTTTTCTGACGTGTATTCATTGTTCTAATGTAGGAATCACAGCAACCAAATTGCTCACAGCAAGCCCCAAAAACAGCACTGAGATAATGACCAGATAATTGACTGTCCTGAACCAAAAGCAGAAAATGCTGGAAAATCTCAGCACGTCTGACAGCATCTGTGGAGGGAGAATAGAGCCAATGTTAAAATATTGTGTGCTCAGGTCTCCGGAGTGGGATTTCATAGAATCCCTACAGTGCAGAAGGAGGCCATTCAGCCCATCGAGTCTGCACCGACAACAATCCCACCCAGGCCCTATCCCCATAACTCCCACATATTTACCCTACAAATCCCCCTGACACTAAAGGGCAATTTAGCATGGCCAATCAACCTAACCTGCACATCTTTGGACTTTGGGCCCCTGGCGCTGTGATTTGAACCTTCTAACTCGAGAGCTGAGCGTGCTGCCCACTGATCCTCACTGTCTTGATCACAATCTGGCAAAGTAGATCAGCCGTCCATTATGGAAGCCATGAATTCAACTCTCCTCTTGAATTCGGATAGACAGAACATAACAACAGTTTTGGGCGAGTGGCGGCTACCAAAAACCTCGCGGCTAGGAAGATCATTGTGTACACAGATTCAAATCTTTTCTCTCCAGAATTATGGAGAGCTGCCCCAATTTATCATGGTCAATCCACCTAACGTGCACATCTTTGGAGTGTGTGAGGAAATCGGAACATCCAGAGGAAACCCATGCAGACATGGGGAGAACATGTTAACTCTACACAGACAGTCACCCGAGGCCAGAATTGAATCTGGGTCCCTGGTGCTGTGAGGCAGCAATTCTAACCACTGTGCCACAATGCTGCCCCAAAGTGTTATGAAGGCGTTGATAGTTAGAGAAGCACTGTGAATAAACTCAGGGACTAGGGACTATTTATGTAATTACTGTAAGTAATCAGTAATGACCAGTTATCATTGACCTGAAACATTAAAGCTCTTTCTCTCCACAGGTTTTACCTGACCTGCTGAGTATTTCCAGCATTTTCTGTTTTGATTTCTGTTCATTATGCTGTTGGGATTTGCTTATTTACCCACTTTAAAAATGTTTTCATATTTATTGAGTGTTTTGCATTCATCAGTCATATTACAATTATATGGGATTTCGGGAGAGTACATAGGAAGAAATTGGTACCATGGGCTGGAAGGTTGGCAAACAGTGGACAATAATTTGGCTAAAGATGCAGAGGGAAGCTGAGGAGCCCATGTTTTACCTTGACATATCGACCTATCTGGAATTCACTGCCTGAGAGGGAGGGGGAAGCAGATTCGATATTAACTTTCAATAGGGAATGAGATTAAAAACTTGGAAAATGAAAAGGACGATTGGGAAAGAGCAAGGGGATGATACCAACTGGATAGCTCTTTCAAAAAGCCAGGAGGAAGGCATGATCGGCTGAATGGTCTTCCTTTCTGCTGGATATTTTTACAATACAGCAAATTAATTCCCCTTTTTAAAAGAACCTTTCTTCACATCTTCTCCTTTGATATATTAAATATGGCCTAAATTTCAATTGGATTGCAAAATTAGATTAGGACAAGGCATAAACAAGGCCTTAATTCTCATTTTTTGGACTGGGGATGTTTGGGCAAGGAAAAGGAATATAATTTTGCTCAGTTTGAGGCAGGATTCTGGTCATGGTTTGAGGGCGCAGTGATTGAGAAGGAGAGCTGTAAACTTTGTATGGACTCAGAAAGGATAATAAAGGGTTAAGTTCTACAATAAATTTACTTCTATTCTGATGACTTATTTTCATCAGCTTCCCTTCCGTCCTTTCAATTGAGAGCCTTTGGGAGAGAAAACAGGCTGCAGACCTCTCCAACGCTGAGAATTATAGAATTGTCGTGCACAGAAGGCAGCCATTCTGCCCATCCGGCCTTTGAAAGAATGATCTAATTAGGTCGACTGCCCTTCCCTTTCTCCATAGCCCTATAATAATTTTATTGCTCTTTTCAAGTATGTATCCAATTTCCTTTTGAATGTTATTATTGAGTCTTCTTTTAAAGTCTGGAATGCAGTGCCTGAGATTGTGTGTTGGAGGCAGGTTCAATCGCGGCATTTGAAAGGGAATTGGATTGTTTCCTGAAAAGGAAGAATGTGCAGGGTTAGGAAGAAGGTGAGCGAAAGGCATTAAGCGAACTGCTCATTTGGAGAGTTGGTGCAGACATAATGGGCTGAATGGCCTCCTTCTGCACTGTAACAATTCTGAGAGACACTTTCAGGCAGTGCCTTCCAGATTAGAACAACTGACTGCGTAAAGGGAGAAGAAAAAAAAATCACATCATCTTCCCGCTAGTACATCTGCCATTTATCCTGTACTTGTGTCCTCTGGTCACCGACGCGCACACACATGCGTGCGCGTGCACGCACACACACACACACTCAATCAAGAACTCTCATAATTTTGAACACTGTTATTAGATCTCCCCTTAGCCTTCTCTGCTATAAAGAGGACAATCTCAGTTTCTCTCGTCTTCACAGCTCAAGGTGAAATGAGTAGAATGTTGGTTTTGCTCTCAGGATGAACATTTGTCATCTATTACTAAAACAATGTCTGTACTACCACTGTCTCATCAGCTCAGAGCTGCGACACTGTTCGAGCAGACTAATTCCATCATTAAGAATTCATTTGAGCTGTTAGTGTTCTGTGTGCTGTCTCCTATAGTGATAAGAAAAGTGATCATTCCTTCCTGCTGAGTGTTTTCTAGTTTCACAGATACACTGCCCCAGGTGAACAGGTGGACAGGGATGACAGGCAACCAGGGCAAAGTAAAGGTGGAGCAAGGCGATGCTGGGTTTGATGGTGGAAAGGGCAGGCAAGGGGCAGATGCAATTTTATGCAGATAAATATGAAGCAATAAAGTTTAGGAGGAAAGGCAATGAATGGGAGTCAACACTTAAAAGGAAGTTCTGAGACACACAGTTACAAATATATCATTTATTGAAAGAGAGCGTAGGGTGCAAGTAGATGAAACCACAAAAGAGGCTAACACAGGGACATAGAGTTCTAGAGCAGAAGAGTAACACAAGATTCATAGAATCATAGCATACCCACAGTGCAGGAGGCCATTCGCCCATACACTCTGACAGAGTATCTTAATGAAGCCGTCTTGCCCTGCCCTATCCCTGCACCTGAAGAAGGGGCTTAGAGCTCCGAAAGCTTGTGTGGCTTTTGCTACCAAATAAACCTGTTGGACTTTAACCTGGTGTTGTTAAACTTCTTACTCCACACATATACCATGGCTAATACATCTAATCTATATATCTTGGGACAGTAAGAGGCAATTTAGCAAGGCCAATCCACGTAACCTGCACATCTTTGGAGTGTGGGAGGAAACCGGAGCACCCAGAGGAAACCCAGATATCGGAAGAATGTATGAACTCCACAGTCACCCAAGGCTGGAATCGAACCCGGGTCCTTGCCGCTGTGAGGCAGCAGTGCTAACCACTGTGTCACCGTGCTGCAAAACATTGGTCAGGCTGCTGTTCGGGTCCTGTGGCCAGTTTATGGGAACCCTATTACAGCGAGAGCTTTAAACTACAGAGTGCGCACAGTGTAGGTTGGCTAGGAGAACTCCAGAGATGGGAGCACAGTTATGAGGAAAGACTGTTTTCACTGGAGCAGTCAGTCTAGTTTTTAAAGGTTTTAAAAGTTAAGTTTTTAAAAAAATGATGAACAAATAGGTAATGATTATTTTTCTCTGGGTGATGAGGGATCAGTAAGTTAACCTATTAGCAAGAAGTCAGGGGAAATTTCTTCTCACACAGGGTTGTTGGAGCATGGAATGCTTTGCCACAGGGGGTGGTTGAGGCAGAGACCATTGTGCTTTTTAAGGGAAAACTGGATAAATATTTGAAGCAGAGGTTGTTACAGAGCAGTGGAGAGAGTGTGGATTAGTTTTAGTTTGTGTCAGCATTGAAACAATGTGCCTCGTGGCCCCCTTCTGAGCTGTAACCTCCTCCTCCAGTTGTTAGTCTGTTTTCAGGGCTGGTTTTTCAATTCTATGATACTTTTTGAGCTGACAGCTTTTTGGGTGCATTGTTAGCCGTTTTGTTTTTGAAACTGAGCTTTGCACGTTGGCATATATATCATTTGCACTTCCACTGCATTCGAGAAGACAAGTATCTATTCCAGGTGCATGCCACGAGAGGCTTTTGAGAATTACCATCACTAATGCCTCTTACTTCCCTAAAGCAAATATCCAACAGCACTCTCGCCTCACAGTCACAGATTCCAATGGTTCGAGCACCAAATGCAAGCTGGCACTCCCGGTGCCAATACTAAGGGAGGGCTGCACTGTCGGGGGGCTGCTGTCATTACAACTCAGAGGCTTCTCTCTGAGGGAAATACAAATGATCCCCCGATACTATCTGAAGGGGAGTTATCTCCAGTGTCCTGGCCAATACTTATCCCTTAACTAATATCACTAAAATAAAATCTGATCATTGCTGATGTGCGTGCAAATCGGCATACATTGCACGGTGGCACAGTGGTTAGCACTGCAGCCTCACAGCGCCAGGGACCCAGGCTCAATTCCAGCCTCAGTCACTGTCTGCGTGGAGTTTACACTTTCTCCCCGTGTCTGTGTGGGTTTCCCTCCACGTGCTCCGGTTTCCTCCCACACTCCAAAGACGTGCGGGTTAGGTGGATTGGCCATGCTAAATTGACCCTAGTGTCAAGGGTTTAGCAGGGTAAATGTGTGGGGTTACAGGAATAGGGCCTGGGTGGCATTGTGGTCGGTACAGACTTGATGGGCCAAATGGCCTCCTTCTGCACTATAGGGATTCTATGATTCTATGGCTGCACTTCATTGGCTGTTAAAGCTCATTGGAAAGCCATTAAAGGCACTATATAAATGCATATCTTTCATCTTAATAAAAGTTAACTCTGAGACCAACTATAGCTTCTCCATCTTTCTGACCCCTACGATGGACCAGGGATTAAACCTGGGATAAATTTGGGATAAGGAGTGCAGCAACTGTTGAATGGTAACAACCTCCCTTTCAATGCTTTGCATCTCTACATATTTATACCCTGGCTAAGGACAGGGAGCCAAAAATTGCAACAATCCTTGCCCAAAGAGCATTTCCTGTCCCAGAGGCATCATCTGTGTCTTATTCCTATCGGAACTCTCTAATAACATCAGAATGCACCTTTTTCCGATGAAACTGTAATGAGAAACAACTGTCAATCATTGCCCTATTAGCCTGGATGGACTCACTTCCTGAAACAATTTATTGGATTCCCAGCTGCAAGCAAGACCTGGTCTTTTCAGCCTTTTCTTGGGGCTATTCAGAGGGAGTGTGTGGCATTCTGTTACTGCTGTGCTCTCTTTGTACGGACTGTTTGCTCACAATTTCAGCTTCCTGAGTTAGTCCACCTCCCCTTTTCCCAAAACCTGCCAAGTGTTTACCAACCTTTTGCTGTTTGGTTTGTAGGCGGTATGGTAATCACCAGCTGTTCCCACGCACCAGGGAAAAGGAAATGCTCCCCCCCCGCCCCCCCCCCCACTTCTTTGAAGGCAACCCAAACAAGTAGGCTTTTAAAGAAACTGATCAAGGGGGCCAAAGTGCCTGTATATCATTACTAGTCACTTGTCAATCATTCTCCAACAAAACCTGACCTAAACTCCGCAAACAGATTTCAATTACAGCAAGAAATATTAAAACCAGTCTGATAATATACACAACTAAATTAATATGCACAATTAAAGGTGGCCTATCAACCTCACCTACCACTGCTCCTCACCCCTCATCATAAAAAATAGCAAAAATGGGTAGATTAAAAGTAAAATACTGCGGAAGCTGGAATCTGAAACAGAAAATGCTGGAAAATCTCAGCAGGTCTGACAGAGCTCTGATGAAGGGTCATCTAGACTTGAAGCGTTGGCTCTATTCTCTCCCCACAGATGCTATCAGACCAGCTGAGAAGTGGGTAGGTATTCAGTTGGCAAAAGCTACAAATTCAAACTCAATTACAGCTTATTCTACATTGCGTGCCAGTTTAACATTGGGCACGATCTTCCAACTCTTCAAGCCAGCAGGATCTTCTGGTCCCACTGACGGCGCACCCCTGCCGCATGTTTCCTGGTGGCGTGGGGTGGAATCAATGGGAAATCAATGGGAGAGAATCCCAGTGAACGTATCCAAAGGGATGCCCCTCCGACAGTGCTGCACTCCCTCAGCACCGCGCTAGATGGTCAGCCCAGATTTTGCACTCGAGTTTCTAGAGTGGGGCTCAAAACCACAAGCTTCTGAGTCTGAAGAGAGATTGCTGGCAACTGAGCTACAGCAGACCCCCAGGGCCACTTGCTGCAGATTCCATTAGCGGAAGGACATCAGGCTGGGATAGGGTTGGGCAAGAATATGATGGCCTCTGCACACAGAGGATCCTGCCAATACTACTGAAGCTTACACATAAATAATGAACTATAATCAGAGGGGTTACTGCCTGTGGAATGATCTCTCACCCAGAGGAATGAGAAAAATGGTTGAACATGAATAAATGGTTCATTTAGATTCTTTACAAAAGAAGTCTTCATTGCAAATGATACTCACACCTAGGTTGATATCACTGTGTGATATTAAATATTAACTGTGCTAATTAATGACGGCTAAAATGGCGAACAGGCGTTTTAGACAAATGTATGGGTTGCTAATATTGCACAGTATAATTTGCGTCCAGGACATGCCAAGTATATTTTTGGTAATGGTCACACGGTAATATAATGGAGGCTCTTAATGTAGTTTTTAATCGTGAAGAGACCCAGAGACTTCAGCTAGCCAGAACTAGAACTGTAACAAAATCTTCCCAGTGAAAGCAGATGGAACACAAGGTGCAGTGACTACTTTGAGTATCGACTGGGAAAATACAGCGTACTAAATCAAAAAGTGCTCTCAAATTATTCTTCAGCAAAGGGAGGGATAGATGAAAGGAGCAAGAAAAGGAGAAAATGTGAAGAGAGAAAATTAACTTTCCACATCATTTCTTTTTTGTATATAAAATGATAAGTTAAAATAGCCACTTTACAGCTTGCAAAGCAAATTACAAATTTACTCCCAAGCATATTTGAATGAAGAATCATTTTGTAGATTTTACTTTCACACCGTGGTACACAGCAGTGTCAGCTAATAGCTAATATTAAGAGCAATGTAAGTTGCCGATTTTCTTCAAACTCACTCAGGGCAGAGATTTGACACAGAAATTGGGACCCCTTACGGAGCTAAATCTCCAAGTGGTTAAAGCATTGACCTTTTCCCGACCATCTTGCATCCAGAATTACAAGGTAGAGAGACAGTTTTCATAGCAAAGGCTGTGTTTACCACTAAACAAGTTGCCAATGTGAAGACCTTCCTCTAGGCTAAGCACAGGCACCTTGCAGGCACAGTGTTATAGTAATCAGAGTGACTGAGAAAATACAACGCATCAAATGCGCACACACACAATTCGACAGTGTAGGGTGAGGCAGAGAAAGCAGAAACCATTCATTAACACAGCACAGGATAAACTCTGTTTTATTAGGCTTATGAATAACTCAAATATTTGATTTGGTGTCCATGCCAGATAATAACGACACTGCAACTGAATGGAAATGGTGCTGGGCAAATACAGGTAACACATTTCTAACTAGGGTTTATATATCCAAAATAGTAAATCTGCACTTCTGAAAGGTTTTACTGACACGCTGTAATAAAAAGACTCCCGGCTTTACACGTGTTCTCTGATCCATTAAACTCTGGCAAATTAGAGTAAGCAGCAATTAAAGAGAATGGAATATGCAAGCAAGAATTTAAAAAAAAAATCAATACCCCAGAGTAGGTCTTCAGCCAGGTTCTCAACCCACATCCCCCCACCCCCCCATTCCCAACCCACCCACCTCACTGCTTTGAACTCCTTGCAAACGTTTTTCTTTGCTGCACGTTATTTTGACATTTTTATTTCATTATCGTGGCTGTTAAAAATAACAATGTCAACAGAACTCTCCACTCGCGGGAAGAATTATTTAGATTTTCTGCTTCTGAGATGAAACATGGAGACTAAATTTGGACTCTCATTAGTGGCGAATGAGCCAATCATAAGGATATTATTCAGCCATGTAAAAAAAATTATCTGGCTAATTCTATCAGTGAATATTTTACAGATGAATTAGGCCACAGAATCTAATTATTTTTAATGTTCGAACTGCGCTGTCTGTCAAGCCGTGTTTAAGCTACTTAAGATGCGGTAGATAGGTTTGTTCTTATCAATGGCAGGGCTGATAATAGCGGTGGAATGACAAGTACAATCAGCTAGTTACATTGATCAAACTGATCTCACCCACGCTTCATATTCTCCCAACATGCTGAATGACTTATCGCTGGAATATATTGGGTTAGACAGAATGATTTGCTATCCATGCGTGTGACTGACAACTATTGGGGATTTTGTGACTCCTATTAAACCTCCCCTCGTCACTGGACGGATATGAGCAGCTTGTGGGGCAGGGGAAAAGCAGACAGCAGCGGTCCCTTAACAGGAGCTGGGCTGAAAAATAGCAACATGTGACTAATTAATGACCTCTTGCTCCCTGCCAGAGGAGCAGAGTCAAGGGTGATTAATTAAATTAGCAAAAGGAGGAAATTACGGTGTAAAGAGCCAAAGTTTGATTGCTCCATAATTAACCAGAGTGCAAATAATACCCGCATCTATAAATAATCAGAACAGAATTAATTGCAGCACTGTTTGAAGATGTTTTATTTTAAAATAGGCAGTTTTTGCTTGGTTCTCTGAATATGAAAATTGGCATGCTCATGTAACTGAGCCACTGGGTATATTTTTTTAATAGTGCTAAAAAGATTTGGAAATGCTGGAGATAACAAACCACTTTTCAAATCAAAGTGATTTGATCTGCTGACAGCTGCAAGGGCGACGAGAGTAAATATCTACCAGGTACTGGGATTTGGAAGCTGTATCAAGTGGCGTTAACTATTCCTCTCTCTTATCCTGAAGACAAAAGCAAGTCTAATAATTAAACCCATGTAACAAGCCTAATTAGCAGTTAGCAAAAGCATTTATTCAACTGATTTTCACTGAACACAGACCACAAAAAATGCAAGTCACTACACCCAATTAGGTTTACCACAACAGAACCCAGGAACTATACAACGCTGACATCAAAAGCAAGGGGGAGAACCAGTACATGAAGTGGAGCACCTCAAATGCTTAACACCTATCTCCTCCATACACAGTGGCTCAGTGGAGGGTCAGAATTTATTAACTGCTATTTATCAACCACAAACTAAGCCCGGCAAGATTACAGGTTTCCATTGCAACCTTGTGCTGATGAAGATGTGTGCAACTTCATGCAAATACTTGTCAAGCATCTCATCTGTGGAGATTCAGTCCAAATATTTTGCTGAAACTAGATTTACAGCAGTTATCACTGCATTTTTGAATATGTGCCTGGCTGTCTTTTTATATATTGCATTTTCTGGAAGTGTCAAAAATATATTTGAGGGGGAAAAAGCTAGGGGCAGTGTTTGCTGAAGAAATAACGAATGGTGCTCGTTGCTAATTATGTGTAAATGGTACAGCAACTTCGGGTGAGGGCAGACAGGAGGTGAAATGCCAATATCTAAAACTTGTCCTTCGACTTGTGTTCAGCCAATAGCTTCATGAAAAGTGCCATCTCATTGTCTGTACTGAATCTCCTGAAGTTGCTGTATTTGTGTGGTAAACATAACCTGAGCTCGCCACAGAAATTAAAGTCTTGTCACTTCAAGTCTAAGTACGCTTTAACGATCTGATAATTGTTAATTACTTCCAATTAACCTCTCTGGCACTGAAAATTAACTATTACAAGGGTGGAATCTCATTCCGTCATGTTCTGAATTTTTCACATCGGTTTTAAATATGCCAGATTTTAATTTTCTTTCTTACTTTTCCCTGCTGTCTCTTCTTTCCCCTCTCACTTAATCAAATTTTTTATTCCCCCCTCTCTTTATTGTTTTGTACCTAATTTGACATTGAATTCACCTCCTTTAATCCACCGTGTTTCTCACTTCTATCCAAATCTTTCAATCTCTGGTTAAATGCATTGGTTGCCTGTTTCACTTGGGTCCCAGATGTCCTGATTTCTTTTCAATGCTGATATTAGCTCACACTTCCAGTAGCTTTGGAGAAAATACTTTTTCTGGCTGAAGGATGCAGGGGCATGTCTAAGTAAGGGTGGATGTTATTATGTGCACAGCTAGGATAAACTCATACTCTGCGTGCTGTACAATGTGATAAGATTATAAAAGCCAACATAGCTCAAATTATCTAACATCTGAAACCCCATGATTTAAAAAAAACTTTTTGGAATATGGACTTCCCCGTCAAGGCTGGCATTTTTACCAATCTCTGGTCATCCTTCAGGAGGTGAAGGTGAGTTTTCTTCTCGAAGAACAAGTCCATGGGGTGAAGGTACTTGATAATTCTGTTTGGTAGGCAGTTGCAGGTTTTAAATAAAGAAAGGCAACATATATCTAAATAAGAAGGCCGTGTGACTTGGAGGGCAACTTGGAGGTGATGGTGTTCCCCTGCACCTTCTTGCTCTTCTAGGTGGTGAAGGATGTTAATTTGGGAATTGCTGTCAAAGGAGCCTTGGTGAGTTGCTGCAGTGCACCTTGTAGACAGTACACACCCCTGCTGCTGTGTGTTGGTGGTGAAGGGACTGAATGTTGAAGGCGCTGGATGGGGTGCCAATCAAGTGGGGCTACTTTGTCTTGGTGTCGAGTGTTGTATTCATCCAAGCAAGTGGAAAGTACTCTGTCACACTCCTGACATGTAGAAGGTGACTGGCTTTGGGGAATCAGGAGGTGAGTTATCTGCCACCTGCTCTTGCAGCCACAGTATTTATATGGCTCATCCAATTCAGTTTGAAGGGAGGTGATGGCCTCGTGGTATGTTCTGGGGACTTGGGTTTGAATCTCACCACAGCAGATGGTGGAATCTGAATTCAATAAAAAATATCTGGAATTAAGAATCTACTGATGACCATGAAATCATGTGGATTGTCAGAAAAACCCATCTGGTTCACCAATATCCTTTAGGGGAAGAAATCTGCTGTCTTTACCTGGTCTGGCCTACATGTGACTCCAGAACCACAGCAATGTGGTTGACTCTCAACCACCCTCCAAGGGCAACTAGGGATGGGCAATAAATGCTGGCCAGCCAGCAACGCCCATGTCCCACAAATGAATTTTTTAAAAGCTGCTGATCAATGGTAACCCCCAGGATATTGATGGTTGGGAATTCAGAGATGGCAATGGCAATCTTTTGGCAAAAGAACCAGAAGCAACTTGAAGCAAACTTTTGCAACAAGAGTTTAGGATTTGGAACGCATTGTCTGATAAGGTGCTGAGAAGCAATTCAATAGTAGCTTTCAAATGGGTCAATATTTGAAAGAGAAAATTATTGAAAGGATGTAGGGAAAAATGAGAGTGGAACTAAACGGAACTGATCTATGAAAGAACTTGTGCAGACTCAACATGCTTTTCCATGTTACTACTACTCTATAACAAAAACAGTAACCACACAAATATATAATTGACTATAAAACATTGTGGGATGTCCCGAGGTGGTGAACAACTCTATATAAATGCAAGTCTTCCCTCTTTTAAAATAAAGCCCCAAATGGAACTACTGAAAGGATCAGAAAGGTTTGCTGATTAAAAGGTTTAGAATCTCTGAACATGGACCCTTAATTTTAATGCCAAACACACGTTGCTTTGCTGAGTTCCCCATGGACTAATCTAACAATGATGTCTCGGCTTCAACCTCTGCCATGCCTCTTCTCATTATCTGTTCAACCCCATCAAACTATTGACTGGAACAGCTGATTCACAAAGAAAAAAGAAGCAATGCGATTCTCCCAGTTTTATTCAGGATGTGGGTTCAGGATTCTTGATGCCGCGCTCTGGCTACGGCACTGGCCAGGTGTCAGAATCCACTGGAGATGCTATCAGATCAGTCACTTTAACTTTGTACTGGTAACACAATCCAATTCAGTCCAAATAAAACTATTCCATTCAGTTGGATCCCAAGTCAATCGACATTAAAAGCTGCCTAAGCGGACATCTCAGCTAGACCAAGTGTGGTACTCAAGACTTATCAACATAAACTCACTTTAGAGACAACACTTTCTACCATCAAGTTTTAAAAGCCCAATTCACCTAGTTTTGGAAGTTTGTTTCTCCCCACCACCCCATCCCTCGCGTTTTAGGTCAAGTAAAGAGTACAGCCTCCATAATCTGAGTCCGGATCACTGGGGGCAAGACAAACAACTATTTCCAGGCCTCCTGCATGCTGTGAATTTCCGTATTGCTGCCAGTATCTGCTCCAGAAAGTTCAACTCTTCACAATGTGTTTTCTGCATGGTAATAAGTTTGCTAGTTCGGCCACTGCCAGTATGAACACTTTTTTGTGGCACCTTGGCACCACTGAACTACTTTCAAACCCTGGAGTTTAAGTTATTAAGCAGACCCGTCATCTCTTACATTGGAATGGGAGAAGGCGATACAGCCCTTCGAGCCTGTCCTACCACCATTCGATTAGTTCATGGCTGAATTGTATTCTATCTCCATCTGTCTTGCCTCTGCAACCCTTACCGGTGTGTGTGGATCAGTTTGATGCCATCATCTTCAAAAAGAAACTGAATGTTGCTGAGTGGAAACTTAATACAATCTGGAGGAAGTTTTTGTAATTAACTGAAAGCATGGTGTGTTGACCAGACAACGTCACTCCTCCTCCTCAAACGTGGGTACCCATTCTTGCAAGGCCTGACATGAGGCATTAATAATCTTCTGGGGTGCCACACACCAATCCAAACATTCCCTTATATGTTTACTTTGCCTGCCTCACAGCACTCTCTCATTCCCCAAGAGAAGGGCCCTCCATAACTCCTTGGATATACTCAAAAGATTTCCATCCATTGTTCACACAATGAGGAAAGGCGACGTAACAGGTGCAGCAAAGTCTACATCTGAGGAGGCCAAGACAAACGCGCTCAACTTTATTCCCTTCATGTGGCAAATGACTCATTGCCCTGTGAGATTGGGCTGCACCAGACGTTTAGATATCCTAAAGCTTTCTGCTTGACATCTACTGGGTCATAGGTTAACATTTGGAAGGTATGTGTCCAATTTTACTCATACTGCCCAGCCCCCCTTTGAAAGAGTTATAAAAACCCGTTGAAAGTGCCGCATGAGAATTCTTTTTCCATCACTGCTGTCACGTTTGGGACAGAACATTCTGGAGTAGTTGACAGATATTCACAAATCATCCCCTGCTCATCTCAATCCCCACAGTCCTTGGCCTACTCTAATACAAGCTGACAAGCACTGGGATGCATCCTAACATTCTGTTCTTGATGGGGGAGAGGCAACTCTACTATAAACTTGAAAAAAAAGTTGTTACAAAAGCAAAAATACTATGAATGGAGATCTGAAGTAAAAGCAGAAAATGCTGGAAATACTCAGCAGTTCGGGCAGTATCTGTGGAGAGAGGAGCAGAGTTAATGATTCAGATTGATGAAAGGTCATTGTCCTGAAATATTAAGGTATCATCATGTGGTGGGATTAGAGAAGTGGGAGCTTTCATATAGCAGCAAGGGTTAACCTGAGTTCAGAACAAGTTTTTGATCAGAGCTATAACTATTGTTAAAAACATGCAATAACGGAAACATTCCAAGACTTGTATTTCTTGACAGGTTTAAAACTCCCAACATTGCAATGCAGGGGCATCGCAGTGATACATTGAGCAGCGGGATTTATCCTCTGTGCGTGTGATTTATCAATACTGGTGTCTTATTACTGTTCCTTTATAAAACTTGTGAGATTATGATTTGCGGAGCCTGCACTGAAAGAAACGGGTTAACCACTCCACCCTGGAAGCACCTTACTCATAAAAGGGATCAACTCCACTCTCACTTACCTTTACACATTTGTAAACTTATTAATTTTCACTAAAAGGATATTCTTCCACAAGCAGCCTCGAAGTGAATCAGGGATCAGCTGTGGCTCAGCAGTAGCACCCCGAGTCAGAAGGTCCTGGGTCCAAGTCTGACACTGGAGGCATGAAATCGAGGAAGATACTCAAATGCTGTGCCGTGGGAGTGCTGTGCTGTGGAAGGTGCTGGCTTTTAAGCCAAGGCTCTGTGAGCCTGTTCACATGCATTTGGGGGAGTTATCCTGGCCAATATTTATCCCTGAATCAATATGCCAAAAATCAATCAGAACCAGTCCTAAGATGTGCAGGTTAGGTGGATTGGCCATGCTAAATTGCCCCTTAGTGTCAGGGGGACTAGCAGGGTAAACACATGGGGTTACGGGGATAGGGCCTGGGTATGATGTTGTCGGTGCAGGCTCAATGGGCCGAATGGCCTCCTTCTGCGCTGTAGGGATTCTATAATCATCTGATCATAGCACATTGCTTTGTGCAAATTGGCAGCCATGTTTCCCATACCACAACAGTGACTACACTTCAAAGTATTTCATTGGCAGTAAATAGTTTGGGATGTCCCGAGGTCAAGGAATATGCTTTATAAATACAAGTTGCCCTTTTTCCAGAATGTAAAAGATCCCATCCTATATGAAGAGGAGCAGGGAAGGTCTCCATGGTTATCCTGACTAATATTTATTCTCAACCAACACCAACAAATGAAAAAACAGATTGTCTGGTTGTTATTGGAGCTTGCTGTGCATAAATTGGCTGACCTGCTGCCCAGCGGCTGCACGCAAAAAAGAAAAATATTTATTTGCTTGTAAAGTGCTTTGGAACATCCTGAGGTCAAAAAAGGCACCATATAAATGTGTGTCGTTTCCCCACACCCAAGAATATTCTACTCCTGAAAAGGCTCCATGCCCGGCAGAGAGTGCGATAGATACCACAGAAAGCAGGCAAAAATCCAAGATGGAAAACACCAACAAATTCCGCAGACTGGGCCATGCCCACTGACAAGTGATGACGGTAATTTATGGTGAGTCACAATTAGGGGCCCTGTCATTTTTGTGTGCTCATGCCAACTAATTAAATCTGTCAAATGAAAAAACAGTAATGTTCATGTGATAATTAATACAGAGAGAGACAAGTGATCGCAGAGCTGGATAGCAAGCTGCAATGGTCAGGATAATTCCCCCTCCAAGCATTAGCAGGGGAAAAAAAAAAGGTGAAATTGCCCCATAATAATTGTCGTTACTCTGATCACTCAAGTAGAAGAGGGTTGATTAAAAAATAAAGTCAAGCCTTACTAGCTTAAATATCCAAGTGCGGGAATGATAAAATTGGAGGAGTTTATTCATACCATTAAGCCTGGGAGAACTTAATTGAAAGAAGAGCCGAAGCTGGACCTTGACAAGCAGGAGGTCACTGTAATTGCTGCCGGACATATTTAACATTAAGATAATCAGGCCATTAATTACCCTTTGGATCATTAAATCAGCCAGTTGCAAAATGAAATTTCTGCCTCTATTACTCACTTGAGAGACCACGAGGGGGCCTTTAATTTATCAGCAGGCTCGGGATACAAAAGGGCCTCGGCAGTAGCGAGCGCTATGCCTGTGCGGCGTACCAATTCGCCATGCTCTCTGCTCAAGGAAAATTAAATAGGTAAAATAACCTCTGTTTTCCACACAAACCCAGGGCTACGGAAATACAGAGCAGGAGAAAAACAAAGAATGGGGGAGGAGGACGGCGGGGTGGGGGTGGGGGAAGCGTAACAGGAAGAACAGGAGAATAAAGATCTGAGGTTGCTCTCTACTTAACATCGTAATAAGGAAATCATCCCCGATTATCAGTGCTAATTTGGACACTGCCAGTAGCTTGTTATGCGGGTTTCTGAGTGACATTTAATTAATTCAATTGCCTGTTAATGAGGGAAGTGACATGTGGGGAGCAGATGCCATCCAAATACAGATCAGGTGCTGGTCAGCCAACTGCAGAGGGTCAGCAGCCCTCTTTCCTCACCAAAAACGCACCCATTTAAATATAGAAATTATACTGTGACTGACTCATCCTTGAGAGATGAACCTTACAAATGCTGCTGAAGGAAGAGGCGCTCACTTTTAAAATCTGCACCCCGCCATTATTTTAATCCCGACCCTTTCCACGTGTCTGTGTATAAGGTCCCAGCATTCAAATTTCCATCCCTCCCTGTATCTGTAATGCCATTCAGCCTTGTAATCCTCCGAAATCTCGCCCCTCCAATTCAGGCCTCCTGTCCATTGGTGATTTGCATTGTTCCACAGTTGACAATTGTGCCTTCAGCTGCCTGATGCTCTGGAATTCTCTCCTTCTTCCTCTCTTTTTTGTTGCACTCCTTCAAAATCTACTTCTTTGACCATGCTTGGGGACAGCAGTCCGAGTATTGCCTGGGGTGGTTCAGTGTCACATTTTGTCTGGTGACACTCCTTAGGGGTGGGGTTTAACTACATTAAAGGTGCTATATAAATGCAAGCTGTTATTAGTGTCATACCACATTGGTTATCAGGTACAGCGGGTGTGAATATAATCCCCAAAGCGGTAGGGAACTGAACCCTGATTCTTCCTCATTCGTTTCACCTTGCCATCCTCAAATACCTGCTATCCTCATATACACTCGTCCAGGTTAACCCCCCCCCCATACCCCACACTGCACCAAGGATGGGGTCCACGCGTCACCCCTTTGTGGCAGGAGTGCATAGACCCAGTCATCACAACACCCGATCACTATTGTGCTTTCAAAACATTACCAGCATGGGGAAATTCTGGGCTTAACAGTCACACCAACACTTATAGTCCACTCATGAGTTCCAGCTTCTCTGAGGAGAGACATTTGCATTTCTATGGCATCTTATGCATCCTCAGGTCATCCTAAATCGCTTTACAGCCAACGAGGTCTTTTGAAGTGCAGCCACTGTTATAATGTGGGAAACGTGGCAGCCAGTTTGTGCACAGCAGGATCCCACAAACAGCAATGCTCATAATGACCAGATCATCGTTTTTTTCCTGCGGGGTGCAGTGTTCCCAATTGAGGGATAAATATTGGCCAGATCCCCAAAAGAACCACACTGCTCCTCTTAAAAGTAGTGCCATGAGATCTTTTGCATGCACCTAAGAGGGCAGAATGGACATTGGTTCAACATCTGGCACCTCTGACAGTGTTGCACTCACTCAGTACTGCAGTCAGACTAGATTTTGTGTTCGGGTTACTGGAGTGGGATTACAACCTACAAGCAGCTGATTTCAGAGCTGACAATGCTTTCAGCAGAGCCATGGTGAGCACTTTCAGAGATACTTAGCAATTAAAAAGAAAAAATTCTTCATATTCCCAGGGAAAGTAAAACAAGGTCACACGTGCCAAGAGCTTTTAAGCAAAACCTGGCCTCATCAGTGAACTCAGCATGGAAATTGTAGAATCATAGAATCCCTACAGTGCAGAAGGAGGCCATTCGGCCCATCGGGTCTGCAACGAGTCTCTGATCGAGCATCTTACCCAGGCCCTCTTCCTCACCCTATCCCCATAACCCCACACATTTATCATGGATAATCCACCTAACCTACACATCTTTGGACTGTGGGAAGAAACAGGTGCACCTGGAGGAAACCCATGCAGACACAGGGAGAACGTGCAAACTCCACACAGACAGTCATCCAAGGCCGGAGTTGAACCCGGATCCCTGGCACTGTGAAACAGTAGTGCTAACCACTGTGCTGCCCAAACCTTGTGACCTGCATCACTTAGCAGGACAGAGGCAGCAAGAGCATGGAAGCATCACTCCAATTTCCCCTCCAAATCACATATGATCTCAATTTATATCTTTCACTATTGCTGGGTCAAAAATCTTGGAACTCCCGACTTAAAAGTCACTTTCACCACCAAAGTTTGGCCTTGATGAAAAATGCTCAGTTACACACAGTACCATTGGACATACCATGATATATCCAGGGTGGTGGAATCTGCATCATTAGCAATGAGGGGAACAGTGGTACTAACGTTGTGTTAATATCAACACCGTAAGGTTATAATGGATGGCAGCAGTTCAGAAAATCTACTTACTAGCACTTTCTCAGGGGGAACTAGAAATGGACAATCAACACCAACCCTGCCCACATCCTAAGAATAAATAAATAAAAGCTGCAGTGTGTACTCTGTCTGGACAGCGTTGTTGTGCATTAGTGCAGTCCCCTCACTGGCAGACAGGGAGAGCTCATGGAATATGTGATAGATTAGATCAGCTGAGGTCACAATGTTAACTTGGATGCCTCGGCTGCATACGTGGGAATTGAAATAAAGGCAACAAAAAAAAATCAAAGAAACGCAGCCCATCTGGCAGCATGTGTCAGACAGAAGACAATTTTTCATTTGTGATTGGGTGATTTTGTATCAGAGCCAGTGAAAGGGTAGCCTGCCAGAAGGATCCCATGTAAACACAGTCCCCTCTTGGTACAGGCAGACCCACCGTTGCACCACTGTCTTAATATCAGGTTCCCAGGTTTTTTTTATGACTCAATGTGATAATTGAACTCGCTCACACTGTCGGGACAATTAATTCCTGCGTGCCAACTCTCTCTCAATGTCATCAGCGTCGGTAATTAAATGCATTTCAATTTAAAGAGAGAATGAAATCAACGACTGATGGTAATTCCTGCAACTTGGAGACTTTAGAAGGATTTATTGAAGGGTTGTTTAATTCCCTTTTCATTCTGTGTGTGTGTGTGCGTGTGCGTGTGCACGCGCGTGTGTTTATATACACATATATCTGTTAAAGACACTGATTTGATTATCAGGAATTGTGTGACAGCAAGAACAGTCTGGAAAACAACACGTTGTCATTCCTACCCTTCACCTCTCGACGCTTTTCTCGATAACACATTCCCCTATGAAGCTTTCGTGGAAATCCGCAAACAGTTCCAAAAATTGTTAAAGCAAATGTCATCACACAAAGGAATCAATGCAAAAAGGTACAAAGTGCTTTACCAGTACATTAAAAGACACTCTCGCTCTTAGCACTCACTCAAAGCCATGAACACAAACACCCCAAGAGCTCCGGTCCCCATTAAAACACTGACCCCTAGTGTCAGCTTCCAATAACACACTGAACCCGACTTACTGTCGCCATTAACACACTGACCCCTAGAGTTACTGTCCCCATTAACACATTGACCCCTAGAGTTACTGTCCCCCATTAACACACTGACCCCTAGAATTACTGTTCCCATTAAATCACTGACCCGACAGCTTCTGGCCCATTAACACGCTAACCGCGAGAGTTACCGTCCCCATTAACACACTGACCCACAGAGTTACTGTCGCCATTAACACACTGACCCACAGAGTTACTATCGCCATTAACACACTGACCCCGAGAGTTACTGTCCCCATAACATACTGACCCCGAGAGTTACTGTCCCCATTAACACGCTGACCCCGAGAGTTATTGTCCCCATAACATACTGACCCCGAGAGTTACTGTCCCCATTAACATACTGACCCCTAGAGATCCTGTCCTCAATAACACACTGACCCCTAGAGACCCTGTCCTCATTAACACACTGACCCCGAGAGTTACTGTCCCCATAACACACTGACCCCGAGAGTTACTGTCCCTATTAACACACTGACCCCTAGAGTTGCTGTCCCCCATTAACACACTGACCCCTAGAATTACTGTTCCCATTAAATCACTGACCCGAGAGCTTCTGGCCCAATAACACGCTGACCCCTCGAGTTACTGTCCCCATTAACATGCTGACCCCGAGAGTTACTGTCCCCATTAACACGCTGACCCCGAGAGTTACTGTCCCCATTAACACACTGACCCCGAGAGTTACTGTCCCCATTAACACACTGACCCCTAGAGTTACTGTCCCCATTAACACACTGACCCCTGGAGTTACTGTCCCCATCAACACACTGACCCCTCGAGTTACTGTCCCCATTAACACACTGACCCCTAGAATTACTGTTCCCATTAACACACTGACCCCTAGAATTACTGTTCCCATTAACACACTGATCCCGAGAGTTACTGTCCCCATTAACACACTGACCCCTAGAGTTACTGTCCCCATTAACACACTGACCCCTGGAGTTACTGTCCCCATCAACACACTGACCCCTCGAGTTACTGTCCCCATTAACACACTGACCCCTAGAGTTACTGTCCCCATTAACACACTGACCCGAGAGCTTCTGGCCCATTAACACGCTGACCCCTAGAGTTACTGTCCCCATTAACACGCTGACCCCGATAGTTACCGTCCCCATTAACACACTGACCCCTAGAGTTACCGTCCCTATTAACACACTGACCCCTGGAGTTACTGTCTCCATTAACACACTGACCCCTGGAGTTACTGTCCCCATCAACACACTGACCCACAGAGTTACTGTCCCCATTAACACACTGACCCCTGGAGTTACTGTCCCCATCAACACACTGACCCCTGGAGTTACTGTCCCCATTAACACACTGACCCCTCGAGTTACTGTCCCCATTAACACACTGACCCCGAGAGTTACTGTCCCCATAACATACTGACCCCTAGAGTTACTGTCCCTATTAACACACTGACCCCGAGAGTTACTGTCCCCATTAACACACTGACCCCTAGAGTTACTGTCCCCCATTAACACACTGACCCCTAGAATTACTGTTCCCATTAAATCACTGACCCGAGAGCTTCTGGCCCATTAACACGCTGACCCCGAGAGTTACTGTCCCCATTAACACACTGACCCACAGAGTTACTATCGCCATTAACACACTGACCCACAGAGTTACTATCGCCATTAACACACTGACCCACAGAGTTACTATCGCCATTAACACACTGACCCACAGAGTTACTATCGCCATTAACACACTGACCCACAGAGTTACTATCGCCATTAACACACTGACCCCTAGAGATCCTGTCCTCAATAACACACTGACCCCCAGAGTTACTGTCCCCATAACATACTGACCCCTAGAGACCCTGTCCTCATTAACACACTGACCCCGAGAGTTACTGTCCCTATTAACACACTGACCCCTAGAGTTGCTGTCCCCCATTAACACACTGACCCCTAGAATTACTGTTCCCATTAAATCACTGACCCGAGAGCTTCTGGCCCAATAACACGCTGACCCCGAGAGTTACCGTCCCCATTAACACACTGACCCCTCGAGTTACTGTCCCCATTAACATGCTGACCCCGAGAGTTACTGTCCCCATTAACACACTGACCCCGAGAGTTACTGTCCCCATCAACACACTGACCCCGAGAGTTACCGTCCCCATTAACACACTGACACCGAGAGTTACTGTCCCCATTAACACACTGACCCCGAGAGTTACCGTCCCCATTAACACGCTGACCCCGAGAGTTACCGTCCCCATTAACACACTGACACCGAGAGTTACTGTCCCCATTAACACACTGACCCCGAGAGTTACCGTCCCCATTAACACACTGACACCGAGAGTTACTGTCCCCATTAACACACTGACCCCGAGAGTTACCGTCCCCATTAACACACTGACACCGAGAGTTACTGTCCCCATTAACACACTGACCCACAGAGTTACTATCGCCATTAACACACTGACCCACAGAGTTACTATCGCCATTAACACACTGACCCACAGAGTTACTATCGCCATTAACACACTGACCCCTAGAGATCCTGTCCTCAATAACACACTGACCCCCAGAGTTACTGTCCCCATAACATACTGACCCCTAGAGACCCTGTCCTCATTAACACACTGACCCCGAGAGTTACTGTCCCTATTAACACACTGACCCCTAGAGTTGCTGTCCCCCATTAACACACTGACCCCTAGAATTACTGTTCCCATTAAATCACTGACCCGAGAGCTTCTGGCCCAATAACACGCTGACCCCGAGAGTTACCGTCCCCATTAACACACTGACCCCTCGAGTTACTGTCCCCATTAACATGCTGACCCCGAGAGTTACTGTCCCCATTAACACACTGACCCCGAGAGTTACTGTCCCCATCAACACACTGACCCCGAGAGTTACCGTCCCCATTAACACACTGACACCGAGAGTTACTGTCCCCATTAACACACTGACCCCGAGAGTTACCGTCCCCATTAACACGCTGACCCCGAGAGTTACCGTCCCCATTAACACACTGACACCGAGAGTTACTGTCCCCATTAACACACTGACCCCGAGAGTTACCGTCCCCATTAACACACTGACACCGAGAGTTACTGTCCCCATTAACACACTGACCCCGAGAGTTACCGTCCCCATTAACACACTGACACCGAGAGTTACTGTCCCCATTAACACACTGACCCCGAGAGTTACCGTCCCCATTAACACGCTGACCCCGAGAGTTACCGTCCCCATTAACACACTGACACCGAGAGTTACTGTCCCCATTAACACACTGACCCCGAGAGTTACCGTCCCCATTAACACACTGACACCGAGAGTTACTGTCCCCATTAACACACTGACCCCGAGAGTTACTGTCCCCATTAACACACTGACCCCGAGAGTTACCGTCCCCATTAACACACTGACACCGAGAGTTACTGTCCCCATCAACACGCTGACCCCGAGAGTTACTGTCCCCATTAACACACTGACCCCTAGAGTTACTGTCCCCATTAACACACTGACCCCGAGAGTTACTGTCTCCATTAACACACTGACCCCTAGAGTTACTGTCCCCATTAACACACTGACCCCGAGAGTTACTGTCCCCATTAACACACTGACCCCGAGAGTTACCGTCCCCATTAACACGCTGACCCCGAGAGTTACTGTCTCCATTAACACACTGACCCCTAGAGTTACTGTCCCCATTAACACACTGACCCCGAGAGTTACTGTCCCCATTAACACACTGACCCCTAGAGTTACTGTCCCCATTAACACACTGACCCCGAGAGTTACTGTCCCCATTAACACACTGACCCCGAGAGTTACTGTCCCCATTAACACACTGACCCCTAGAATTACTGTTCCCATTAACACACTGACCCCTAGAATTACTGTTCCCATTAACACACTGATCCCGAGAGTTACTGTCCCCATTAACACACTGACCCCTAGAGTTACTGTCCCCATTAACACACTGACCCCTGGAGTTACTGTCCCCATCAACACACTGACCCCTCGAGTTACTGTCCCCATTAACACACTGACCCCTGGAGTTACTGTCCCCATCAACACACTGACCCCTAGAGTTGCTGTCCCCCATTAACACACTGACCCCTAGAATTACTGTTCCCATTAAATCACTGACCCGAGAGCTTCTGGCCCAATAACACGCTGACCCCGAGAGTTACCGTCCCCATTAACACACTGACCCCTCGAGTTACTGTCCCCATTAACACACTGACCCCTCGAGTTACTGTCCCCATTAACACACTGACCCCTCGAGTTACTGTCCCCATTAACACACTGACCCCTCGAGTTACTGTCCCCATTAACACACTGACCCCGAGAGTTACTGTCCCCATAACATACTGACCCCTCGAGTTACTGTCCCCATTAACACACTGACCCCTCGAGTTACTGTCCCCATTAACACACTGACCCCTCGCGTTACTGTCCCCATTAACACACTGACCCCTCGAGTTACCGTCCCCATCAACACACTGACCCCTCGAGTTACTGTCCCCATTAACACACTGACCCCTCGAGTTACTGTCCCCATTAACACAGTGACCCCTAGAGTTACTGTCCCCATTAACACACTGACCCCGAGAGTTACCGTCCCCATCAACACACTGACCCCTCGAGTTACTGTCCCCATTAACACACTGACCCCTCGAGTTACTGTCCCCATTAACACACTGACCCCTAGAGTTACTGTCCCCCATTAACACACTGACCCCTAGAATTAATGTTCCCATTAAATCACTGACCCGAGAGCTTCTGGCCCAATAACACGCTGACCCCGAGAGTTACTGTCCCCATTAACACACTGACCCCTGGAGTTACTGTCCCCATTAACACGCTGACCCCGAGAGTTACTGTCCCCCATTAACACACTGACCCCGAGAGTTACTGTCCCCCATTAACACACTGACCCCGAGAGTTACTGTCCCCCATTAACACACTGACCCCGAGAGTTACTGTCCCCATTAACACACTGACCCCGAGAGTTACTGTCCCCATTAACACGCTGACCCCGAGAGTTACTGTCTCCATTAACACGCTGACCCCGAGAGTTACTGTCTCCATTAACACACTGACCCCGAGAGTTACTGTCTCCATTAACACGCTGACCCCGAGAGTTACTGTCTCCATTAACACACTGACCCCGAGAGTTACTGTCCCCATTAACACGCTGACCCCGAGAGTTACTGTCCCCATTAACACACTGACCCCGAGAGTTACTGTCCCCATTAACACACTGACCCCGAGAGTTACTGTCCCCATTAACACACTGACCCCGAGAGTTACTGTCCCCATTAACACACTGACCCCGAGAGTTACTGTCCCCATTAACACACTGACCCCGAGAGTTACTGTCTCCATTAACACGCTGACCCCGAGAGTTACTGTCCCCATTAACACACTGACCCCGAGAGTTACTGTCTCCATTAACACGCTGACCCCGAGAGTTACTGTCCCCATTAACACACTGACCCCGAGAGTTACTGTCCCCATTAACACACTGACCCCTAGAGTTACTGTCCCCATTAACACACTGACCCCGAGAGTTACTGTCTCCATTAACACGCTGACCCCGAGAGTTACTGTCCCCATTAACACACTGACCCCGAGAGCTACTGTCCCCATTAACACACTGACCCTAGAGTTACTGTCCCCATTAACACGCTGACCCCGAGAGTTACTGTCTCCATTAACACGCTGACCCCGAGAGTTACTGTCCCCATTAACACACTGACCCCGAGAGTTACTGTCCCCATTAACACACTGACCCCGAGAGCTACTGTCCCCATTAACACACTGACCCTAGAGTTACTGTCCCCATTAACACACTGACCCACAGAGTTACTATCGCCATTAACACACTGACCCTAGAGTTACTGTCCCCATTAACACACTGACCCACAGAGTTACTATCGCCATTAACACACTGACCCCGAGAGTTACTGTCTCCATTAACACACTGACCCCGAGAGGTACTGTCCCCATTAACACACTGACCCCTCGAGTTACTGTCCCCATTAACACACTGACCCACAGAGTTACTATCGCCATTAACACACTGACCCACAGAGTTACTATCGCCATTAACACACTGACCCCGAGAGCTACTGTCCCCATTAACACACTGACCCACAGAGTTACTATCGCCATT
Source organism: Mustelus asterias (assembly GCF_964213995.1). Lineage (NCBI taxonomy): Eukaryota > Metazoa > Chordata > Chondrichthyes > Carcharhiniformes > Triakidae > Mustelus > Mustelus asterias. The sequence continues at coordinate 100,350,307 of NC_135814.1, read as the reverse complement.
AACACACTGACCCACAGAGTTACTATCGCCATTAACACACTGACCCGAGTTACAGTCCCCATTAACACACTGACCCTGAGAGTTACTGTCTCCATTAACACGCTGACCCCGAGAGGTACTGTCCCCATTAACACACTGACCCTGAGTATTACCGTCCCTATTAACAGACTGACCCTTGGGATTACTGTCTCCATTAACAAACTGACCCCTCGAGTTACTGTCCCCGTTAACACACTGACCCCGAGAGTTACTGACTCTATTAACACACTGACCCATAGTTACTGTCCACATTGACACAGTGACCCCGAGAGATATTGTCCTCATTAACACACTGACCCCTAGAATTATTGTCCGCATTTACACACTGACCACTCGAGTTACATTCCCCATTGACACACCGAGCCCTCGAGTTACTGTCCTGATTCACACGCTGACCTCCAGAGTTACTGTCCCGTTAACAGACCGACTCCTTGAATTACTGTCCCCATTATCACAATGACCTCGAGAGTTACTGTCCCCATTATCACAATGACCTCGAGAGTTACAGTCCCCATTAACACACTGACCCCTTGGGTTACTGTCCCCATTAACACACTGACCCCGAGAGTTACTGTCCCCATTAACACACTGACCCCGAGAGTTACTGTCCCCATTAACACACTGACCCCGAGAGTTACTGTCCCCATTAACACACTGACCCCGAGAGGTACTGTCCCCATTAACACACTGACCCCTAGAGTTACTGTCCCCATTAACACACTGACCCTTAGAGTTACTGTCCCCATTAACACACTGACCCCTAGAGTTACTGTCCCCATTAACACACTGACCCCTAGAGTTACTATCCCCATTACCACACTGACCCCGAGAGTTACTGTCTCCATTAACACACTGACCCTCGGAGTGACAGTCCCCAGTAACACACTCACCCCGAGAGTTACTGTCCCCATTAACACACTGACCCCTATAGTTACTGTCCCCATTAACACACTGACCCCTTGGGTTACTGTCCCCATTAACCCACTGACCCCTTGGGTTACTGTCCCCATTAACACACTGACCCCTATAGTTACTGTCCCCATTAACACACTGACCCCTAGAGTTACTGTCCCCATTAACACACTGACCCATAGAGTTATTGTCCCCATTTCTCCACCGACCCCAGAATTACTGTCCCCATTAACCAACTGACCCCTTGGGTTACTGTCCCCATTAACACACTGACCCCTAGAGTTACTGTCCCCATTAACACACTGACCCCCTAGAGTTACAGTCCCCATTAACACACTGACCCTGAGAGATACTGTCCCCATTAACACACTGACCCTGAGAGTTACTGTCCCCATTAACACACTGACCCTGAGAGTTACTGTCCCCATTAACACACTGACCCCGAGAGTTACTGTCCCCATTAACACACTGACTCTGAGAGATACTGTCCCCATTAACACACTGATCCCTATAGTTACTGTCCCCATTAACACACTGACCGCTAGAGTTACTGTCCCTATTAACACACTGACACCTATAGTTACTATCCCCATTAACACACTGACCCCTAGAGTTACTGTCCCCTTTAACACACTGACCCCGAGAGTTACAGTCCCCATTAACACACTGACCCCGAGAGTTACTGTCCCCATTAACACACTGACCCTGAGAGTTACTGTTCCCATTAACACACTGACTCTGAGAGATACTGTCCCCATTAACACACTGATCCCTATAGTTACTGTCCCCATTAACACACTGACCGCTAGAGTTACCGTCCCCATTAACACATTGACACCAAGAGTTACAGTCCCCATCAACACACTGACCCTGAGAGATACTGTCCCCATTAACACACTGACCCCTATAGTTACTGTCCCCATTAACACACTGACCCCTTGGGTTACTGTCCCCATTAACCCACTGACCCCTTGGGTTACTGTCCCCATTAACACACTGACTCCTATAGTTACTGTCCCCATTAACACACTGACCCCTCGAGTTACTGTCCCCATTAACACACTGACCCAGAGTTACTGTCCCCATTAAAACACTGTCCACGAGAGTTACTGTCCCCATTAACACACTGACCCCTAGAATTACTGTCCCCATTAACACAGTGACCCTGAGAGTTACTGTCCCCATTGACACACTGACCCCTGGAGTTACTGTCCCGATTAACACACTGACACCTAGAGTTACTGTCCCCATTAACCCACTGACCCCTAGAGTTACTGTCCCCATTAACACACTGACCCCTAGAGTTACTGTCCCCATTAACACACTGACCCCAAGTGTTACTGTCCCCATTAACACACTGACCCCCAGAGTTACTGTCCCAATTAACACACTGACCCGAGTTACAGTCCCCATTAACACACTGACCCCCAGAGTAACTGTCCCCATTAACACACTGACCCCGAGAGTTATTGTCCCCATTAACACACTAACCCTACAGTTACTGTCCCCATTAACACACTGACCCCGAGAGTTACTGTCCCCAATAACACACTAACCCCTACAGTTACTGTCCCCATTAACACACTGACCCCTAGAGTTACTGTCCCCATTAACACACTGACCCGAGTTACTGTCCCCATTAACACACTGACCCCTAGAGTTACTGACCCCATTAAAACACCGAACCTGAGAGTTAATGTCCCCATTAACACACTAACCCCCAGAGTTACTGACCCCATTAAAACACCGACCCTGAGAGTTACTGTCCCCATTAACACACTGACCCGAGTTACTGTCCCCATTAACACACTGACCCCCAGAGTTACTGTCCCCATTAACACACTGACCCGAGTTACTGACCCCATTAAAACACCGAACCTGAGTTAATGTCCCCATTAACACACTGACCCCCAGAGTTACTGACCCCATTAAAACACCGACCCTGAGAGTTACTGTCCCCATTAACACACTGACCCGAGTTACTGTCCCCATTAACACACTGACCCCCAGAGTTACTGTCCCCATTAACACACTGACCCGAGTTACTGTCCCCATTAACACACTGACCCCGAGAGTTACTGACCCCATTAAAACACCGAACCTGAGAGTTAATGTCCCCATTAACACACTGACCCCCAGAGTTACTGACCCCATTAAAACACCGACCCTGAGAGTTACTGTCCCCATTAACACACTGACCCGAGTTACTGTCCCCATTAACACACTGACCCCCAGAGTTACTGTCCCCATTAACACACTCACCCCTTGAGTCACAGGTCCCATTAACACACTGACCCCTAGAGTTACTGGTCCCGTTAACACACTGGTCCCCAGAGTTACTGTCCTGATTAACACACTGACCCCCCGAGTTAGTGTCTCCATTAACACATTGACCCCTTGAGTTACTGTCCCCATTAACACACTGACCCCTCGAGTTAGTGTCTCCATTAACACACTGACTCCTAGAGTTACTGTCCCCAATAACACACTGACCCCTAGAGTTACTGTCCCCATTAACACACTGATCCCTAGAGTTACTGTCACCAATAACACATGACCCCCAGAGTGACTGGCCCTATTAACACACTGACACCGAGAGTTTCTGCCCCTTGACACACTGACCTCTATAGTTACTGTCCCCATTGAGACACTGACCCCTGGAGTTACTGTCCCGCTTAACACACTGACCCCTAGAGTTACTGTCCCCATTAACACACTGACCCCTGGAGTTACTGTCCCCATTAACACACTGACCCCTAGAGTTACTGTCCCCATTAACACACTGACCCCTAGAGTTACTGCCCCCATTAACACACTGACCCCCTAGAGTTACTGTCCCCATTAACACACTGACCCCTAGAGTTACTGTCCCCATTAACACGCTGAGCCTGAGAGTTACTGTCCCCATTAACACACTGACCCCTAGAGTTACTGTCCCCATTAACACACTGACCCCTAGAGTTACTGTCCCCATTAACACGCTGAGCCTGAGAGTTACTGTCGCCATTAACACACTGACCCACAGAGTTACTGTCCCCCTGAACACACTGACCTCGAGAATTACTGTCCCCATTAACACACTGAACCCTAGAGTTACTGTCCCCATTAACACACTGAACCCTAGAGTTACTGTCCCCATTAACACACTGACCCCTGGAGTTACTGTCCCCATTAACACACTGACCCCTAAAGTTACTGTCCCCATTAACACACTGACCCATAGAGTTACTGTCCCCATTAACACACTGACCCCTAGAGTTACTGTCCCCATTAACACACTGTACCCTAGAGTTACTGTCTCCATTAACACACTGACCCCTAGAGTTACTGTCCCCATTAACACACTGACCCCCTAGAGTTACTGTCCCCCTGAACACACTGACCTCGAGAATTACTGTCCCCATTAACACACTGAACCCTAGAGTTACTGTCCCCATTAACACACTGAACCCTAGAGTTACTGTCCCCATTAACACACTGAACCCTTGAGTTACTGTCTCCATTAACACACTCACCCCTAGAGTTACTGTCCCCATTAACACACTGAACCCCTAGAGTTACTATCCCCATTAACACACTGACCCTGAGAGATACTGTCCCCATTAACACACTGACCCTGAGAGATACTGTCCCCATTAACACACTGACCCCGAGAGTTACTGTCCCCATTAACACACTGACCCTGAGAGTTACTGTTCCCATTAACACACTGACTCTGAGAGATACTGTCCCCATTAACACACTGATCCCTATAGTTACTGTCCCCATTAACACACTGACCGCTAGAGTTACTGTCCCTATTAACACACTGACACCTATAGTTACTATCCCCATTAACACACTGACCCCTAGAGTTACTGTCCCCTTTAACACACTGACCCCGAGAGTTACAGTCCCCATTAACACACTGACCCCGAGAGTTACTGTCCCCATTAACACACTGACCCTGAGAGTTACTGTTCCCATTAACACACTGACTCTGAGAGATACTGTCCCCATTAACACACTGATCCCTATAGTTACTGTCCCCATTAACACACTGACCGCTAGAGTTACCGTCCCCATTAACACATTGACACCAAGAGTTACAGTCCCCATCAACACACTGACCCTGAGAGATACTGTCCCCATTAACACACTGACCCCTATAGTTACTGTCCCCATTAACACACTGACCCCTTGGGTTACTGTCCCCATTAACCCACTGACCCCTTGGGTTACTGTCCCCATTAACACACTGACTCCTATAGTTACTGTCCCCATTAACACACTGACCCCTCGAGTTACTGTCCCCATTAACACACTGACCCAGAGTTACTGTCCCCATTAAAACACTGTCCACGAGAGTTACTGTCCCCATTAACACACTGACCCCTAGAATTACTGTCCCCATTAACACAGTGACCCTGAGAGTTACTGTCCCCATTGACACACTGACCCCTGGAGTTACTGTCCCGATTAACACACTGACACCTAGAGTTACTGTCCCCATTAACCCACTGACCCCGAGAGTTACTGTCCCCATTAACACACTGACCCCTAGAGTTACTGTCCCCATTAACACACTGACCCCAAGTGTTACTGTCCCCATTAACACACTGACCCCCAGAGTTACTGTCCCAATTAACACACTGACCCGAGTTACAGTCCCCATTAACACACTGACCCCCAGAGTAACTGTCCCCATTAACACACTGACCCCGAGAGTTATTGTCCCCATTAACACACTAACCCTACAGTTACTGTCCCCATTAACACACTGACCCCGAGAGTTACTGTCCCCAATAACACACTAACCCCTACAGTTACTGTCCCCATTAACACACTGACCCCTAGAGTTACTGTCCCCATTAACACACTGACCCGAGTTACTGTCCCCATTAACACACTGACCCCGAGAGTTACTGACCCCATTAAAACACCGAACCTGAGAGTTAATGTCCCCATTAACACACTGACCCCCAGAGTTACTGACCCCATTAAAACACCGACCCTGAGAGTTACTGTCCCCATTAACACACTGACCCGAGTTACTGTCCCCATTAACACACTGACCCCCAGAGTTACTGTCCCCATTAACACACTGACCCGAGTTACTGTCCCCATTAACACACTGACCCCTAGAGTTACTGTCCCCAATAACACATGACCCCCAGAGTGACTGGCCCTATTAACACACTGACACCGAGAGTTTCTGCCCCATTGACACACTGACCTCTATAGTTACTGTCCCCATTGAGACACTGACCCCTGGAGTTACTGTCCCGCTTAACACACTGACCCCTAGAGTTACTGTCCCCATTAACACACTGACCCCTGGAGTTACTGTCCCCATTAACACACTGACCCCTAGAGTTACTGTCCCCATTAATACACTGACCCCTAGAGTTACTGCCCCCATTAACACACTGACCCCCTAGAGTTACTGTCCCCATTAACACACTGACCCCTAGAGTTACTGTCCCCATTAACACGCTGAGCCTGAGAGTTACTGTCCCCATTAACACACTGACCCCTAGAGTTACTGTCCCCATTAACACACTGACCCCTAGAGTTACTGTCCCCATTAACACGCTGAGCCTGAGAGTTACTGTCGCCATTAACACACTGACCCACAGAGTTACTGTCCCCCTGAACACACTGACCTCGAGAATTACTGTCCCCATTAACACACTGAACCCTAGAGTTACTGTCCCCATTAACACACTGAACCCTAGAGTTACTGTCCCCATTAACACACTGACCCCTGGAGTTACTGTCCCCATTAACACACTGACCCCTAAAGTTACTGTCCCCATTAACACACTGACCCATAGAGTTACTGTCCCCATTAACACACTGACCCCTAGAGTTACTGTCCCCATTAACACACTGTACCCTAGAGTTACTGTCTCCATTAACACACTGACCCCTAGAGTTACTGTCCCCATTAACACACTGACCCCCTAGAGTTACTGTCCCCATTAACACGCTGAGCCTGAGAGTTACTGTCCCCATTAACACACTGACCTCGAGAATTACTGTCCCCATTAACACACTGAACCCTAGAGTTACTGTCCCCATTAACACACTGAACCCTAGAGTTACTGTCCCCATTAACACACTGAACCCTTGAGTTACTGTCCCCATTAACACACTCACCCCTAGAGTTACTGTCCCCATTAACACACTGACCCCTAGAGTTACTGTCCCCATCAACACACTGACCCTGAGAGATACTGTCCCCATTAACACACTGACCCCTAGAGTTACTGTCCCCATTAACACACTGACCCCCTAGAGTTACTATCCCCATTAACATACTGACCCCGAGAGTTACTGTCCCCATTGACACACTGACCCCTAAGAACAAAGAAAATTACAGCAGAGGAACAGGCCCTTCGGCCCTCCAAGCCTGCACCGACCATGCTGCCTGACTTAACTAAAACCCCCTACGTTCCGGGGACCATTTCCCTCTATTCCCATCTCATTCATGTACTTGTCAAGACGCCCCTTAAAAGTCATTACAGTATCCGCTTCCACTACTTCCACCTGCAACGCATTCCAGGCACCCACCACTCTGTGTAAAATATCTGCCTCGTACATCACTTTTAAAACTTGCCCCTCGCACCTTAAACCTGTGCCCCTTAGTAATTGACTCTTCCACCCTGGGAAAAAGCTTCTGACTATCCACTCTGTCCATGCCTCTCATAATCTTGTAGACTTCTATCAGGTCTCCCCTCAACCTCCGTCGCTCCACTGAGAACAAACCAAGTTTCTCCAACCTCTCCTCATAGCTAATGCCCTCCAAGCCACGCAACATCCTAGTAAATCTTTTCTGTACCCTCTCCAAAGCCTCCACATCCTTCTGGTAGTGTGGCGACCAGAATTGAACACTGTATTCCAAGTGCGGCCTCACTAAGGTTCTATAAAGCGTCAACATGACTTGCCAACTTTAAAACTCAATACCCTGGCCAATGAAGGCAAGCATGCCATAGGCCTTCTTGGCTACCTTCTTCACCCGCATTGCCACTTTCAGTGACCTGTGTACCTGTACACTCAGATCCCTTTGACTATCAATCCTCCTAAGGGTTCTGCCATTTACTGTATATTTCCTATCTGTATTAGACCTTCCAAAATGCATTACCTCACATTTGTCCGGATTAAACTCCATCTGCCATCTCTTCGCCCAAGTCTCCAACTGATCAATACCCTGCTGTATCCTCTGATGGCCCTCATTGCTATCCGCAAATCCACCAACCTTTGTGTCATCCGCAAACTTACTAATCAATCCAGTTACATTTTCCTCCAAATCATTTATAAATATTACAAACAGCAAAGGTCCCAGCACTGATCCTTGAGGATCACCACTTGTCACAGCCCTCCATTCAGAAACGCACCCTTCCACTGCTACCCTCTGTCTTCTTTGACCGAGCCAATTTTGTATCCACCTTGCCAGCTCACCTCTGATCCCATGCGACTTCAGCTTCTGCACCAGTCTGCCATGAGGGATCTTGTCAAAGGCCTTACTGAAGTCCATGTAGACAACATCCACTGCCCTATCCTCATCAATCATCTTCGTCACTTCCTCGAAAAACTCGATCAAGTTCGTGAGACACGACCTCCCCGTCACAAAACCATGTTGCCTCTCACTAATATGTCCACTTATTTCCAAGTGGGAATAAATCCTGTCTCGAAGAATCCTCTCCAATAATTTCCCTCTCACTGATATAAGGCTCACCGGCCTGTAATTACCTGGATTATTCTTGCTACCCTTCTTAAACAAAAGAACAACATTGGCTATTCTCCAATCCTCTGGGCAACTCGGCCAACATTGTCTACCTGATACGCTGCAGGAAAGGATGTCCCGAGGCATGGTACATTGGGGAAACCATGCAGACACTACGACAACGGATGAATGAGCACCGCTCGACAATCACCAGGCAAGACTGTTCTCTTCCTGTGGGGGAGCACTTCAGCAGTCACGGGCATTCAGCCTTGGATCTTCAGGTAAGCGTTCTCCAAGGCGGCCTTCATGACACACGACAGCGCAGAGTCGCTGAGCAGAAACTGATAGCCAAGTTCCGCACACATGAGGACGGCCTAAACCGGGATGTTGGATTTATGTCACATTATCAGTAACCCCCACAGCTTGCCTCCTGGGCTTGTAGAATCTCACTAGCTGTTCTGTCTGGAGACAATACACATTTCTTTAACCTGTGTTTAATGTTCCCTCCACCCACATTATCTGTACCTTTAAGACCTGGCTGGCTGTAGGATTCGCATTCTAATCAGTATTCTGCAACTTGATTTTGTCTGTTTGCACTGTTTGAGAGCACATTTCCACTCCATCTGACAAAGGAGCAGTGCTCCGAAAGCTTATGGTATTTGCTACCAAATAAACCTGTTGGACATTAACCTGGTGTTGTGAGACTTCTTACCGTGTTCACCCCAGTCCAACACCGGCATCTCCACATCATGATCTCCCCTGTCGCCAGTGAGGATACAAAGATTTCTCTCAAGGCCCCAGCAATTTCCTCTCTTGCCTCTCTCAGTATTCTGGGGTATATCCTATCAGGCCCTGGAAACATGTCTACCTTGATGTTTCTCAAGACCCCAATATCTCCTCCTTTTTGATCTTAACATGACTCAAACTATCTACACATCCTTTCCCAGACTCAACATCCACCAAGTCCTTCTCTGGTGAATACTGACGCAAAGTACTCATTTCTTACCTCGCCCATTTCCTCTGGCTCCACGCATAGATTCCCTCCCTTGTCCTTGAGTGGGCCAACCTTCTCCCTGGCTACCCTCTTGCTCTTTATATATGTGTAAAAAGCCTTGGGATTTTCCTTAATCCTGCTGGCCAATGCTTTTTCATGACCCCTTTTAGCTCTTCTTACTCCTTGCTTAAGTTTCTTTCTACTTTCCTTGTATTCCACACTTGCTTTGTGTGTTCCCAGCCTCCTAGCTTTGACAAATGCTTCCTTTTTCTCTTTGACTAGGCTCACAATATCTCTTGTTATCCAAGGTTCCCAAAACTTGCCATACTTATCCTTCATCCTTACAGGAATGTGCCGGTCCTGAATCCCTATCAACTTACACTTGAAAGCCTCCCACATGCCAGATGTTGATTTGCCCTCAAACATCTGCCCCCAATCTACATTCTTCAGTTCCTGCCTAATATTGCTGTAATTAGCCTTCCCCCAATTTAGCACCTTAACTTGAGGACTACACTTATCTTTATCCATCAGTACCTTAAAGCTTACTGAATTGTGGTCACTGTTCCCGAACTGCTCTCCTACTGAAACATCGACCACCTGGCCGGGCTCATTCCCCAATACCAGGTCCAGTATGGCCCCTTCCCTAGTTGGACTATCTACATACTGTTTCAGGAAGCCCTCCTGGATGCTCCTTACAAACTCTGCCCCATCCACGCCTCTAGCACTAAGTGAGTCCCAGTCCATATAGGGGAAATTAAAATCTCCCATCACAACAACCCTGTTACTTTTACACCTTGCCAAAATCTGCCTACACATCTGTTCCTCAATTTCCCGCTGGCAGTTGGGTGGCCTATAGTAAACCCCCAACATTGTGACTACACCTTTCCTATTCCTGAGCTCTACCCATATTACCTCGCTGTATGAGCTTTCCGAGGTGTCCTCCCGGGGTACAGCTGTGATATTCTCCTTAACCAGTCATGCAACTCCCCCACCCCTTTTACAACCCCCTCTATCACGCCTGAAACATCTATATCCTGGAATGTTAAGCTGCCAATCCTGTCCTTCCCTTAACCAAGTCTCCGTAATGGCAACTACATCATAGTTTCTAGTACTAATCCAAGCTCTAAGTTCATCTGCCTTACCTGTTACACTTCTCGCATTGAAACAAATGCACTTCAGTCCACCAGACCCTCTCTGATTTGCAATCCCAGCCTGCCTGCTGTTTCTCTGAGTCTTACTGGCCCTACTCTCTGGTTCTCCTTCAGCTAATTCACCTTTGCTTTGGGTCCACCCCCCCCTGCCCAACTAGTTTAAAACCTCCCGGCCAGAATATTTGTGCCCCTCCAATTTAGATGCAACCCGTCCTTCTTGTACAGGTCCCATCTGCCCCGGAAGAGACCCCAATGGTCCAGATATCTGAAATCCTCCCTCCTACACCAGCTGTATAGCCACGTGTTGAGCTGCACTATCTTCCTATTCCTAGCCTCACTAGCACGTGGCACAGGGAGTAATCCTGAGATTACAACCCTCGAAGTCCGGCTTTTTAACTTTCTACCTAACTCCCTAAACTGCTGTTGCAGGACCTCATCACTCTTCCTACCTATGTCGTTAGTACCAATATGTACCACGACCTCTGGCTGTTCACCCTCTCCCTTCAGAATGCTTTCTATCCGTTCAGAGATATCCTGGACCCTGGCACCAGGGAGGCAACATCCCATCCTGGAGTCTCTTTCACGTCCACAGAAACGCCTATCTGTACCCCTAACTATAGAGTCCCCTATAACTATTGCTCTAGTCCTCTTTGTCCCTCCCTGCTTAACAACAGAGCCAGTCATGGTACCACTGCTTTGGCTGCTGCTGCTGGTGTCCCCTGATAGCCCATCTCCCCCAACAGTATCCAAAATGGTATACTTGTTAGAGAGAGGGATGACCACAGGGGATTCCTGCACTGACTGCCTGCCTCTTCTGGCGGTCACCCATCTATCCGCCTGCACCTTCGGTGTGACTACGTCTCTAAAGCTTCTATCTATGACACTTTTCGTCTCCTTCATGCTCCTAAGTGCATCCAACGACTGCTCCAACCTATCCATGCATTCAGTAAGGAGCTGCAATTGGGTGCACTTCCTGCAGACATAGTTGTCTGAGACGTTGGAAGCGTCACGGATCTCCCACATCTCACAAGTGCAACACTTAACCTACTGACCGACATTTCGAGCACCAATGAAAGTATTTGAAAAAAATTATAAAACTCTTACCTTCACTTTTACCTTCTCACAGTGGCCTTTTTTGTTTGGTTAGAGGAGGAGGGAGGGAGGGAGGGAGGGAAACACTAACGTAGTGTTTTGGGTTTACTGCTCCTTGACACCCAGATCTTCTGCTTCCCACTTCTTAGTAAATGTTGCTGGTCCGACTTCTCCCAGAATGCACCAGTGAAGTCCCTCAGCCGCCTCTACCTAGTGTCACTGTCCCCATTAACACAATGACCCCAAGAGTTACTGTCCCCATTAACACACTGACCCCTAGAGTTACTGTCCCCATTAACACAATGACCCCTAGAGTTACTGTCCCCATTAACACACTGACCCCAAGTGTTACTGTCCCCATTAACACAGTGACCCCAAGAGTTGCTGTCCCCATTAACACACTGACCCCAAGTGTTACTGTCCCCATTAACACACTGACCCCAAGTGTTACTGTCCCCATTAACAGTGACCCCAAGAGTTACTGTCCCCATTAACACACTGACCCCCAGAGTTACTGTCTCCATTAACACACTGAACCCTAGAGTTACTGTCTCCATTAACACACTGACCCCTAGAGTTACTGTCCCCATTAACACACTGACCCCTAGAGTTACTGTCCCCATTAACACACTGACCCCGAGAGTTACTGTCCCCATTAACACACTCACCCCTAGAGTTACTGTCCCCATTAACACACTCACCCCTAGAGTTACTGTCTCCATTAACACACTGTCCCCAAGAGTTACTGTCCCCATTAACACACTGACCCCAAGTGTTACTGTCCCCATTAACACACTGAACCCTAGAGTTACTGTCCCCATTAACACATTGACCCCACAAGTTCCTGTGCCCATTAACACACTGACCCCTAGTGTTACTGTCCCCATTAACACACTGACGCCACGAGTTCCTGTCCCCATTAAGACACTGACCCGTCGAGTTACTGTCCCCATTAACACACTGACCCCTCGAGTTACTGTCCCCATTAACACATTGAGCCCTAGAGTTACTGTCCCTATTCACACACTGACCCTGAGAGGTACTGTCCCCATTAGCACAATGATGCTTAGCATTGCTGTCTCCTTTAACATTCATTTTTGGTGAGGAGGAAGGCGTGGAGTAAAATCACAGTTTTTGTGTGTTCATTGTGGCAACGCGGTATTGCATACAGTGAGTTGTAGTTTCTTTGTGAATATATTCCATGGAATTTCAAGAAAGCAGCACCATGGTTATCTTCAGGGTGGTTGCAGAGTTTAATGAGCATAGTGAGGACTAGGCGGAATACATGGAGAGGCCGCAGCATTTGCTTTTCAGCAAACTGAATAGAATAAACAAATTAAGCAGTGGACGGACAGAGATTTTATTCTGTCATCGGTTAAGTGATTTCTGATGCTAGGATGGCCAACTATCCTGGGAGATCATGGGTTTGAAGCCTGATGTGAGGTGAAAAGAGGAGTTAAACGTGCAGGATGGTCACGTACTGTCGAGGTCGAGAGTGGTCGTTTCACCCCCTGGTCATTTGCAATCATAGATGAAACTCATGAGGTTCATCCAGATGCCTCTCGAATAAATAGTCCAGTCAGTTTATATTTTTGGTGGCTTAATGTGTTTCTGGACTTGGAAAACAAGGTTAAATCCTGTTCTCCTCATCAGATGAACCAGAAGATGATGCCATCATGTCATTCTTGGGAGTGGCCTGATTGGCTATGGTCCAGACTGCATGTGGACTTTGCAGGACCTCCATGAACCACATGTTTTTGGTTGTTGTAAATGTGCAGTAAAAACAGCTGGAAGCACATATCACATGTAATATTACAGCTCTGGTGACAATTGAGAAGCAAAGTCGAATAACTGTCCCCATTAACACACTGACGCCTCGAGTTACATCTCTAGTAACACACTGACTTGTTGAGCAACATCTAACTCAAATGCTCTCAATATTTTGGCAGGAGACGAGTGAGGTGGGGCTGGAGGATTTTAATGAGCTATTGTCTAGATCCTTTTTCACTTACTGAAAACAAATGACCAACTTTGCGGTGCCTTCTCGTTGAAATGTTGCTGGGTGAAGCTGGTATTCAGTATTCTTGGTTGCACACATCAGCAGTGGGCCCAAAATCCTATGATGTTGGCACTAACTAAAGTTAGCCTGGTTTTGTTTAATGGCACACATACTGTGACTGGGGCAGTGATGCAGCAAGAAAATCAGATCTGGAAACATTGCAGAATAGTGTAATCCAGTAGAGAGAGGGCCCCAAGGTTTCCAGACACTATTCTGAAGAAGAGCATGGCAGAGATCGGAAAGCAGGAAAGATGTCTGCAGCTCCAAGTGTCCCAGCTGGTCTCCAAGTGTATACTCAAAAGGTGGAGGAAGCCGATAGCCATGGAGATCAATGTCAGGAATCAATTCCTGAGGATCTGGATGCGTTTCCGCAAGCAATTCAGTGATCTCAGGAGTGGTCAAGGTCAGTGAATGCACCTTCAAATGCTGCATCCTCCAGCTGCACTCACAGCTTCACCTCTTGCTCAGTGGCTCCATGAAGCACGAACCTGGTGCTCTCTCCCAGAAATACAGCATTCAACCTCCCATAGCTGCATCCCATTTGCACTCCATTAGTGCCTCTGCTGTTGTCTGTCAGATAGTCCACACACATTGCTGCCACCCATGCCGAGAAGGCGCAGTGTGCAGCTTTGAGCTATTTGAGGTCATCCCCCAAAACTATGTGCAGTGTCTATCTCACTGAAAGTCAGTAATTTCCTCTAGTTATGCTGCAGACTCTGGGGTACTACTGTCTAGGAGCACGAGAACTGGCAAATGCACACAGAAGACACAAGGCGGCAAATAGGATGCACCAGTGTGAATACTTTACATTGATATGCTATCTGGCATTACTTCATTTATAAATTTGGTTTGGAATAGTGGTGGCTTTTATTTCTGTGTTGAGGCCATACAATGTCAATGTCAGAAGGAAGGTAAATGGAGTGTTGGGGCCACAATTTCTTGAGTTCTTTACTGAGAACCTGGGCAGACAGGGTCAGCAAGCTTGTCTCTTCCCTTCCTCCATGCTCCTATTACTCAGCCGCTCACCATGTAGCTGATTGGTGGAGTCCCCTCCTGATGGTGAGGTTCCACAGCTCACAGCAGATCACCACCAATCTGTTCTATCGAGTATTGCAGGGATCCTCCAGGGTGGTTCAGGCAGTGAAATGTCGTTTCAGCAGTCCAATGGTCTCCTCTTTCACAATGTGTGTGGCAGCAAAGCTTTCATTGTACACACGCTGTGTGTGTGTGCCTTCAGGTTACACACTGCAGTCATCGGCCACGTTGTCAGTGATAGCCCTTGTCAGTCAATGGCTTCTTTTTGTTGAGTTGTGATGGTTCACATGGCACAGGAACCGCTACAGAATGAAGACATTGTGGCTGCTACCAGGACATTGGGCATTAACCTGCATCAAAGGCTGACAATTGTCACAACAGCTGGATGGTGAGGGGCTGGAATCCCTTTGGGTCCTTCAGTAGGGCAGAGTTGACATGTGGCACCTGCAAAGCACTGCGCCTGCAGTCAATGGCACCATGGGGAGGACTGTAATCCTAGCGAAGCCACTTGCTCATTCTGCCTGCTTCCGGCAACAGAGAATGAAATGTAGTTAGCTCTGAATGAATAGAGCGCCTCGGTGAATGTCCTCATACAACAGCGGAGGGCAAATTGAGAGATTTATAGATATGTTCTCTCTGGAGCGGAGGAGGTTGAGGGGAGACTTAATAGAGGTTTATAAAATGATGAAGGGGATAGATAGAGTGAACGTTCAAAGACTATTTCCTCGGGTGGATGGAGCTATTACAAGGGGGCATAACTATAGGGTTCATGGTGGGAGATATAGGAAGGATGTCCGAGGTAGGTTCTTTACTGAGAGTGGTTGGGGTGTGGAATGGACTGCCTGCAGTGATAGTGGAGTCAGACACTTTAGGAACATTTAAGCGGTTATTGGATAGGCACATGGAGCACACCAGCATGATAGTGAGTGGGATAGCTTGATCTTGGTTTCAGATAAAGTTCGGCACAACATCGTGGGCCAAAGGGCCTGTTCTGTGCTGTACTGTTCTATGTTCTATCTCCAGCTCCAGGCTGAAAGGAACCAGATGCAAAAATGTTCATTGCAACAATCACCTTTATAGCCACTAGCAATGTTGCCCTTGTCCTGCTCTGAGGTTGCAATTATGACTGACGCATTTCTTAACCCTCCTACCCAACAAAAAGTCTAAAATTTAGAAATTTTCAATGAACCCATCATGCCAACAAGTTTCCCACCAGATTTTCCCACCAGAGCAAAACGTTTCTCTCTAGTTACCAGGTCAGATCCTTCAATCATTTTGAACACCTCAATGAGATCCTCTACACTCGAGGCAATGCAAACCTAGTCAGACATAGGAACAGAAAGTGCTGCAAAGACTCTGCAGGTCTGGCAGCTTCTGTGAAGACGGAACCAGAGTTAATGCTTCGAGTTCAATATGACTCTTTTTCGGAACACAGTTCTGAAGAAGTCATATGGACTCAAAACGTTAACTCTGCTTCTCTCTTCACAGGTGCTGCCAGACCTGCAGAGTCCTTTCAGCACTTTCTGTTTGAATTTCTGATCACCAGCATCCGCGGTATTTTGTTTTGACTCTAGTCAAATGCAAGTTTATTTGCAAATGGAACATTATTTTCCATGCAGTGTTTTTACTGGACAGTTGACACTTCTTTTCAGAAGCTTGACTGTGTAATCCAGAAATATAACTGTGCTTGCTGGGTATGCAAGGGGGTTCCTTTTGCAGGAAAGGTAAAAATCACCACCCTGATCTTAGCTCCTTGAAGACCACGCAACGATCCATGGAGGCTTCTTTTTATTTCACGAGTCCGAGCTCCAGTTAGCTTCTTGCTTGATCAGTTACAGCACTAACCCATAGTTACCACTTGTTTTAGAATTCACAGCATTGGCCATTGGAGTTAGTGTCTCCTTTGTCAAACCTTTAATGAATGTGTTATCAGTGCTCCTTCCCCTAAGTAATTGCTGGATTAACCATGTAATACACATTCAACACTCCAAAAACAGAAGCTAAGCTGTCAGGGAAAATTACCACTGCATTAAATAAATACATTCTGGAACAAGTTCAAGTTAATTCCAGCCACATTGATCTCATCTGATCCCCCACTCTCGACACGGAGAGCGCTGTATTGAATAAAAGCAGATCAAGAAGAAAAAAAAATGAAAATTTCAGACAATTTGTACTGAAAGATTTTTGCTCACAAGTAATTAAAAAACTGCCGTAGAGGAGTAACAGCCCCTGCGTAAAAAATGGGAAGTCGATAGTCTTTTAGCAGACGCCAGCTTCAATTTGTTACCATCTCGGAGGAAGTTTCAGCCACGGTTCGGAGGCTGCTGATAATTGCAGGAAACTATTAAAGCCATTTACAGGTGACATTAACAGATTACCAGAAGGGGAGGTCGTAGGTATGTATCATAATCCACATCATGTATGGCTGAGGGAGCAATGCTGCAGCGTAAATCAGCTCCTCTTTCAAAGCACCTCCCAAAACCACAGCCACCACTACCAGCAAGTGTACAGCATCATCGACACTTGCAAGTTCCCCTCCAAGGCACACACCATCCCAACTTGGAAATACATTGCTGTTCTTCACTGATGCCGGGTCAAACTCCTGGAACTCCCAACTTTAAAAAAGATTTTTCATTCATGGGATGTGGGTGTTTGCTGGCTGGGCCAGCTTTATTGTCCATCCCCAATTGCTCTTGAACTGAGAGGCTTGCTAGGCCATTTTAGAGGGAGTTTTAATAGTCACGTAGCCCAGACCAAGTGAGGGTGGTAGATTTCCATCCCTAGAGAATATTAGTGAACCAGGTGGGTATTTATGACAGAATTCATGGTCAACATTAGACTTATAATTCCAGATTTTTACTGAATTCAAATTTCACCATCTGCTGTAGTGGGATTCAAACCTGGGTCTCTGAATTACTAGTCCAGTGACAAAACCACTATACAATTGCTTAACACCCTAACAGCACAGTGGGTGCTGCTATACCACACAAATTACAGCATTTCACTGAGGTGGCTCACCACCACATTTTGAAGGGTAACTAGGGATGGACAACAAATGTTAATCTTGCCAGCGATGCCCTGAGTAATAAAATATAAGAAGCAAGATTTTAACTACTGCTTGTGTGAAGATATGGTTCCTGACATCACCTCTTTATAGACTGGCTCTAATTTTATGGTGATGTTCCTTTGTTCTGGACTTGGTTTGTTCAGTGGGTCATCACACTGCCCAATAGCCACCAGTCCCTGGAGGTTTGCGATATGACCCTTCAAGGTGCTTGAAGCAGAAGGTGAAATGACAGAATTGGCCTCAGGAGGGAGACCAAAAAAGAATTTGGCAGCCCCACTTCCAGCCACGTTGGGTGAGAATCCCTGTGGGTTATGTATGCGTTGGCCTTCTTTGTTTTCCTCCTCCCACCCCCATCAATCAGACAGGTCACTGTGGCAAGGTACATGCAAATAACTGGGGCACGTTGAACTGCAGGCCAATGAAATCAGACATTTATGGACAAGGCAAACCAAAAAAGACCAGCTTGTGAGTCAGAGACAAGGATTGTTAACATGGCTCTAGAAATCTCAAAATGGTCACCCTTCCACCACTGGGAGAGAATACAGATGAGGCCAAGTTGGTTGAATAGACCAAGGATAACTCATTTGTCCATTCTTCCCACCCTCATTTTTTGGATCAAGGGTCTGTCAATTCCTCTGCAATCCTCTCTGGCTTTTTGGCTGTGTATGATAAAGAAACACATTTCCTTTTCATTCCAAGTCTTCAAGAACAAGAACAACCTGCTGGCATCAATCTATTGTTGTGACTTCTCATACCTTTGAAGGGGTGATCTTCCTCACCATAGGCCCACAGTGTGTGACAGAGACACTTGAGTATGCAAGATTGAGGAGTGATCTAATTGAAGTATTTAAGGATTTGATAGGACAGAGAGAAAAAAATGTATTTCCTCTGCTGGGAACCATCCAGAACGAGAGGATGTAACCTTAAAATTAGAAGCAGGCTGTTCAGGGGTGAAGGTAGGAAGCAGTTCTTCATGCAAATGACAATGGAAATCTGGAACTCTCTCCCCAGAAAAGCTGTTGAGACTAGGGTTCAAGTAACAACTTCAAAACGGAAATCACTAAATGTTTATCAGGTAAGGGGATTAAGAGAAATGAAACCAAGGTAGTTTAAAGGGAGTTAAGGTACAGATCAGCCGTGAAAAGGCTCGAAGGGCCTTTCCAAGGCCTTTCCACATTCCAAGGGTAGCTAAGCTTACATAATTGTAGAAAGTGATGAGGAAGAGGTGGAAATGCAGGCGGAAGAGATGATGGGATCGAGGTAGAAAAGGAAATACAAGGTAACAGAATGCGATTCCAGTTTTACTTCAAACTGTCGAGTCTCTTATCTGTTTGACATGAAATTTTAGACAGGACTAATACTGGAAATATAAATAGCTTCTTCCTAAGAGGAACTCTTCTGCTTTTGTGTAGAGAAGTGAATTTCAAAGCAATCTGCTTGAACTCTGGGGATATATACATTTCTTTGGGAGCTGTCTTGTCCAACTGATCTCCTGGAGGGAAGCCATTACATGTTAATTGTATCAGGAATTATCCCCCAACTTTGGAATGCTGATTTTATGTGAATCTCACAGGAGGCAAATAGCCACAAGAGGTTGTCCTCAATTTGACACTTAAGCAAGGTGTTAAAAATAAACCCATACAAATGGTAGAAACTGGCTTTTAATAACCAATCTGCCTGAAACTGAAAACTGTCTATGAACACATTTACATGTTGAGTATGAAAGGACTGTTCTGATCTGAGATGGAAAGGCCTATGCGGAGTCGTGCAACTGCAACAGATTTCCCCTTTACTGGAATTCCCCTTGTTCAACCATTCATTTCCATGTTGCACATTCAGCCAAACCTCTGTGAGGCATAAAGTGAGCTAAGATTGACAGTTAATGGATTCTGAAAAGGATTCAAGACTTCAGAGTACTGTTATTTTTGGTACAGGTAAAAGCGATATGTCAAAGCCTCTCAGCTATATTTTTTCTACTTCCATATAGTTATAAATCTTGCAAATAAACTTGATTATTAGTTCTAGCCTGAATGGCATGATCGAACAGTGCGGTGCTTTCCACCTTTTTAAAAGGCAATGTTTGTTAGGCAGCCTTATATACATAAATATCTCAATATTGTTATGACCACAGATGTTAATTGCTGAACAAACCAAGCCCCAGAGGGAAACTTGGCATACAAGCCATACCTTTTTTTTAATATTCTGAAAGCTGAAAGAAAACATACTAATCCCAGCAGCAAGAAGTCCAGTAATACTTTTGAGATTTAAAAAAATTAAAATTAAAAGGTTTATTGACAAGAAGAAAAGAAAACTTAATCACACAAAATTACAGTTACATAGTTATAATTAGTCTTATATCACCCCCTGCCCCTGAAAAGACCTGGTCAGATCTAAAAGTAAACATCTTCTGGGCAACACTCCCTTATAGAGGCTTAATTGTAAAAATCCAATAATACAAAGGCAAAATTGCTGTCCCTTTAATAAGGTACAAGTCACATTATCTCAAACTCTCTTCCATTCTGCGGTGGAAATCCACAAAACCTTCAAACAAGTCTGCTTTTTGCAGCCTGAGACTTTTCTGGCTTGACGGGATGGATGATTCAAACTGCATCTTCTCTGAGCCCAGGATTGTTTCTAGCAGATCTTCTCCATAGAGCCAAACCCTAGCTCTCCACAGTAACTATAAAAATACCCTTCTTCCCCCCTTTCATCTCCACTTCCATTATTCTCATACCACTTTGAAACTCAGATACTTCCAAAGATAACATTTTTCATGTTTCGATTTTGTCTCTGCTTTCAGGTCAATAAAATGGAACATGCCCACTTCTGTTTATCCATGCAACTCTTGTAAGTTGCAAAATGTTTTTTTGCCACCTCTTAACTTCCATTTGACATTCAAACAAACTCTTAAATTATCAAAACGTGTAAGTGTTTGATCAAACCTGCTTACTTGCACCTCAGAACCACCATAGACCCAAATCAAGGTGTTGCCAGACCAGGAGCCAATGTAAGTCAGCGAGCACAGGGTGATGAGTTAAAAGGACTTGGTATGAATAAGTCCAGGTTTGTGGAGTACAAACTGCCCAAGACATTATTTGAATGGTGCAGTGTGGAGACATCAAAGGCTTGACTCAGGGTTTTAGCCACTAATTCAAGAGTAATGAATAGAGATGCATGTGTGTACCTTGTGGAATCCGGTGAGGGTTTGCTGCGTCCCTGAGCGCTTCCTTCCCAGATGCCATTAGCTACTTCATTCCCAATGGATGACATTACCCGGATGAGTTCCAGGGGCCAATCGTCAAGATCAAGGGACCGAACCCGTGACAGGTGAGTGCCAAGGTTACGGTGGATACCTGAGCATTCAATACACATGAGGGCTCCAAGGTTCAAACTGGCCCAGTCTGGATCTGAAATAATTAAAGCAACAAAAAAGTAAATTAAACAGTGCTTAATAAAGCAATACAAAAGCAAAACCCTGCAGATTCTGGAAATTGGAAATGAAAACGGAAAATGCTGGAAATACTCAGCAGGTCAGGCAGCACCTGGGGAGAGAGAAATAGAATCAAATGTTTTAGGTCGTGACCTATCATCAGAACTTCCATCTGATGCAAGGTCCAAATTGAAATGTTGGCCGGAATTTTCTGGCCATTCACGCCCCTCGGACAGAGAATTTGGCATGAACGGCCGGAAAATTGCGGCCACTAACTCTCTCTCCACAGATGCTCCTGATCTGCTTACTAATTTTCCCTTTGTCCAATTTGAAAATGAGTTTGGATAAAGAGAATCCTTTTCTCCATGGACAAAGTTATCCTTTGTTATAATATTTTTCTTTGAACATTGGATCTTGCTGGAGGAGTTGTTGAGGCCATGTGATAGGGATGGGGGAAATAGAGATATGTGGATAGACTAAAGAAACTGGAGTTGTTCTGCTTGCAGTAAGTAGAGAAGGCTAAGAGGAGATCTGATAAAGGTGGTTCAAAACATGAAGGGTTTACAAAGAGCAAACAAAGAGAATTGTTTTCCAGAGGATGTTAGAGCTTTACAGAGGACATCAATTTAAGGTAATCGGCAAAAGAACAAGAGGCAACATGAATCCTTTCACACAACGTCAGGATTTGGGATGCACTGCATGGGAGGGTGGTGGACAGATTCAATTGTAGACTTCATATAGGAACTGGAAACAGTTGAAGGAGACAAGATGGGAAATGGGGAAAGAGCAGAGGAAGCGATTTTGAAAAAGTTGAAGCAGACAATATGGGCTGACGGGCTTCCTTCTGTGCTGTATCTTTCCATGATTCTATGCTGAATTATCAGTAAACAGAGCCATTAACCCAAGGACCATCAGCCAACCCGACATTCAATTCAGCTTTGAAAAAGTGTCATATGGACTCAAAACGTTAATTCTGTTTCTCTCTCCACAAGTGCTGCCAGACATGTTGAATTTTTCCAGAATCTTCTATTTTTATTAACACTCTTTCAGACTGTAAAGCATGCTGTGGGCAGGGATCAAACCTGGGACATTCTTGGTTTTGATGGCTCGATGATTCTTTGGATTGACTTATGGAGCTATGTGGGAAATATGAAACATGCACCCAAGAGGCACCTTTCCATTTCACATTCTCAATATTTACTTCACACATTAGACTCGGGTGATATCCTACAGTTCAACACTGACAGCTGCAATATAACAGGAGCCTCATAAGGGGAACCCTTCTTGTGACGATCAAAGCATATCTCTTATCTAATTAACTGTGTTAATTAGACGTTCAAAAAGAAGTATATATATGATCGTTGCTGATTTGGCAGCAGCGCCTCTAGTGTCAGGGACTCAGTGGCTACTCTACCTCTGACAGCAGGTTTACAGCAAATTATAAAACAGCTTCCACTGAGCACTTGTGACTAGGCCTCTGTCTAACGCAGGGCTTTGACCTAATCATCCTGTAGACTTGATAGCATTCACCTTCATGGACTGCTACCAAATGTGATTGTGTTGGCCACACAAGTTCCTCAGTCTGTCATGGGATACGTAATACCGTTAGCCACCCTTGCGGGTATAAGTTACGATAAACCAATGGTTAGGCTACCCACTGGGGTATTGCATCCAGTTCTGGATACCGAAAGGTTGTCAAAGCTTTGGAGAGTGTGCACAGATTTACCAGGTTGGAAACAGAGAGTTGAGCTGCTTTGGGATGTTGGAGGAGCTGGGATTGTTCTCTTTAGAGCAGATACGGGGAAATTTAACATAGAGACGCTCAAAATTATGAGGGTTTGATGAAGCAAAGAGGGAGAAATTGTTTCCACCAGCCGGAGGGTCACCAGAGAACACAGATTGAGCCAGCTGGGTGGGGGAGGGAGGGAGGAGGTGGGTTTTTTGAAACTCAGTGGGTGTGTTATGATCTGGAAGGCATTGTCTGAACGTAGATTCAATAATACATTTCAAAAGGAAACTGGATCTGAACTTAAAACAGAGCATTTGCTGGGCTATGGGGAAAGAGCAGAAGAGTGGGACTAATTGGATAGCTCTTTCAAAGAGCAGGTACCAAAGATGGGCCAATGGCCTTCTTCTGCGCTGTATGAATTTGAGATTCTTTAACATCTCCCAGAAATCCTCTCCAGTGACAAAAGGCACGGGGATTAGAAAGGAAACAGCATTTGATAGAAAACGTCTTTTCATCACTTACTTAGTGCCTCGCAGTCCACACAATGAGAGTTGCCACGAATGTTCCTGATTGACTGAAGGGCAATGGCTTCATTCTGGCTCGCCAGTCGTGACTAATGCAGGAGCAAAATGATAGGCAGGAAACGATCAAGGCCAATAAAAGCACAATCACATTATTTATGATGCTGCGTACTAATAAAAATGTTGCTGCAATTATAGAACCGTTTTCCTGGGCTCGCCTCCCACCTTCCACATATTAGCACGGGATGTGTTAACTGCGAGGTTAGATGGGGAGGTAGGGGAGAAGGAGAACTCCGATTGGCAAAGACCGCAAAGTCCCTGCAGTACAGAAGTCATTCAATATGGCTCAGTAGCTTCTGTCCCTCTCTTTTTTGGCCTCTGCATGCCAAGTGCAGAGGCCATTTAATCAAGGCGTTATAACTCTGGGATACAGCAACTTTAAACTGAGCCATTGTCCAAGGTACAGTCCATTCAATGTACAAGTGTACGGGATTTTCAGGATAGTCCATAAACATATTATATACATAATCCTCAACAAACATTTGTCAATTGACTTCATTATAACGCTGACCATAAAACAATTAAAGAGACCCTCTTCCAGCCATGTGGGCTGAGAAATAACACTTTCTTAAGCTATTGATTATTTACCATACAATTCATGTTTAACGTATTCAAAAGGTTAAACTGTAAGATTGAAAAGCTAGAAAATGCAGTTGATAATGTTGAAGGATATAGAGAGAGGCAGATTTTCCTGTTCCGCCTGCCATGGGAATCCTAGCGTGCGAGAGCAGAGCATGGAAAGGTCCGTTGACCTTGGGCAGGATTTTCCAGTTTCAAGGCGAGTGCGGCTGGAAAATCCCACCCAGAGTGTAGCCTCAAAGTTAGAGCAGGGCTTTACAGGGGGTGACGTAAAGAAGCACTCCTGTACGTAAAGGGCAATGAAATCGGAACTCTTTGCTCAAGAAGCTTTTGAATCTGGGACTGAAAATTAAAAACTGGAATTGATCGTTTTTTGTCAAGTCAGGGTATTTAATTGTTACAGAACCAAGGCGGGTAGATGGAGCTAAGGTAGAATCATAGAATCCCTACAGTGCAGAAGGAGGCCATTCGGCCCATCGAGTCTGCTCCGACAACAATCCCACCCATGCCCTGTCCCCGTAATCCCACCTATTTACCCCGCTAATCCCTCTAACCTACGCATCCCGGGACACTAAGGGGCAATTTAGCATGGCCGCACAACTTTGGACTGTGGGAGGAAACCGGAGCACCCAGAGGAAACCCACGCAGACATGGGGAGGACGTGCAAACTCCACACAGACAGTGACCCAAGCCGGGAATCGAACCCGGGTCCCTGGCACTGTGAGGCAGCAGTGCTAACCACTGTGCCACCGTGAGAGGTAGCGAACAGGAATGATCTAAATAAATGTTGGAACAGGCTCAGGGGGCTAAATGGCCTCCTCCTGCCTTATGTGTCCGCCAGTTAATAACATGATTAACTTTTAGGCTGTTGGACTATACCCTGACAACAACACAAGGGATCACGGCATCCCTACCTTCAGAAATCCAGGCACAAAGTGCTGAAAGTCAGGAATAATTTCTTTCACATTCACCACAAAACGTATTGGAGAAACTTGCATTTTGCTATAAATACTAACAAACTGCACAAAAAAGGATTAGTGCTGTGGAAACTCTGGGCTGCTTAGTGGCGCCCAGTGTCCTTAATGGATCTTGTAAAGCAATTGAAGATCATTGTTTGGCTCTCCCTAGAGACCGCTCTAATTGGGTTGTTATATACAGAACAAAATTAAAGCTCCAACAGCACAGTAATGAAAGGGAGTGGAGTATTTGTTACTCTGTGCAGTCTTGGTGCCAAATTTTACATAAACTTTTATTTTGTTTTTTAACCATGAGGTTTTAAATGGGGCTTCTTTAAAAACGAGTACAGTCTTCAAAGCACTTAAGGCGCTGGCAGTAACTTTAGAATTGGTAGGCATAACGTCCAGATGTTTAAGCTGAAAAGGCCATGAGCAGATTGTCCTTTTCATAGCATGCAACTTTATTGAAAAATAATGAGAGCTTTGGTTCTCTGTACCGCAGCTCAGCACCTTAGAAAGGGAAGTAGTTAGGATGTGTGTGCCGTTGGAGCATTGCCGGCAAGCCAAGCAGAACAGAGGAATGTGAGAAATCACCTTGTTCTTGCTGCTCTCGCAGGACTGCAAGCTGGCCAGAATCTGACTCTCAATCGCTTGGACCCACGCATCCCTTTCCTCGTAAGAGGCAGCTTCAAAGTGCCACGTCTGGCCCGTGAGAGAGACGATTATAAACTCAAAGTTCTCTTCTTGCTCTGCAAAGGAAACAAAAGGAAAACAGTCTGAACAAGAAAAGAACCCGGCCAGGAGGGTTAAGGTGGAGGGGTGGGGTCGGCTGGGTGCAAGCGCTGTTAACACCTGTCCCTTCCTGTAAATCGTTTCAATCTGCATATTTCTTGAGTCAGTTAAGAGGAGGCAAAGGTCAAAGGAGAAAGGCAGGGGCATATGGCTAAGAGGGCAACAGGTTGTGAGCAAGAGTCCTCACAGGCAGGCACACAAAGGGTTAAGAAAATGCTGCAAGTAAGGCTGGGTTCCCCAAGTGAAACTTAACCACTGAACTTTCACTGGCTAATCAGATCTAACATGTCTATTAGATTGTATTGGGATCAGAATTTAAACGGTTAAAGAAAAGGGTTAACATTTGGAAGTGATTACAAGTGGAAGAAAATTGACCACTGCTGTTTCATCATCTATTACAAAGACAACAGAGGCATAATTAGCAATTACTGGGATCATTCAGAAAACAACTTTGAAAAGTTGCCTAGTTTCAAAGGAGTGCCTTGCAACTTGATAGCTAGCATTAAAGGGCATCAGAAGATTACTCACTCCTGTTTACAATTTTTAAAAAAGTCACAAACAGCATCTGGACTATCACCCACTGCAAAGCGACGGAACGGAATGTGGAGAGAAGCTCTCCGCTTTGCAAAAAATAAAGGACAGAGGGGCAGCAAGTTCCCTAGAGTTCTATTTCAGACTGCAGTAGCAGAGGAATTTTCACCATTTTGTACAACATGTTTCAGGATCTAGGGAGACGCCAGAGAAAATAAAATTTTAAAAATGTAAAGGTTAGAACATAAGAATATAAGAACTAGGAGCAGGAGTAGGCCATCTGGCCCCTCGAGCCTGCTCCGCCATTCAATAAGATCATGGCTGATCTTTTTGTGGACTCAGCTCCACTTACCCACCCGCTCACCACAACCCTTAATTCTTTTACTGTTCAAAAATGTATCTATCCTTGCCCTAAAAACATTCAATGAGGCAGCCTCAATTGCTTCACTGGGCAGGGAATTCCACATATTCACAACTCTTTGTGTGAAGAAGTTCTTCCTCAACTCAGTCCTAAATCTGCTTCCCCTTATTTTGAGGCTATGCCCCCTAGTTCTAGTTTTACCTGCCAGTGGAAACAACTTCCCTGCTTCTATCTTATCTATTCCCTTCGTAATCTTATATGTTTCTATAAGATCTCCCCTCATTCTTCTGAATTCCAATGAGTATCGCCCCAGTCTACTCAGTCTCTCCTCATAAGCCAACCCTCTCAACTCCGGAATCAACCTAGTGAATCTCCTCTGCACCCCCTCCAGTGCCAGTATATCCTTTCTCAAGTAAGGAGACCAAAACTGTACACAGTACTCTAGGTGTGGCCTCACCAGCGCCTTATACAGCTGCAACATAACCTCGCTGTTTTTAAACTCCATCCCTCTCGCAATGAAGGACAAAATTCCATTAGCCTTCTTAATTATCTGCTGCACCTGCAAACCAACTACTTGAGATTCCTGCACAAGGACACCCAGGTCCCTCTGCACAGCAGCATGCTGCAATCTTTTACCATTTAAATAAGTCCATTTTGCTATTATTCCTACCAAAATAGATGACCTCACATTTACCAACATTGTACTCCGTCTGCCAGACCCTCGCCCACTCACTTAGACTATCTATATCCCTTTGCAGACTTTCAGCATCCTCTGCACACTTTGCTCTTCCACCCATCTTGGTGTCATTTGCAAATTTTGACACATACACTTGGTCCCTAACTCTAAATCATCTATGTAAATCGTAAACAATTGCAGATCCGAGAAAAGTTGGGCACGCTGCAGATTATTTCTCTTTTTTAAAAAAGAAGAGGCTGAGGTGCGACCTGCAAGAGATCTTTAAAATTATGAAAGAGTTTGAACGGATGGGCCTACAGATGATGTTTCTCCTGGCAGGGCAATCTAAAGCCATGGGGCCATAAATATATCATAGCCACTAATAAATCCAGCAGGGAATTCCTGAGAAAGATCTTAGAATGTGGAACTCCCTATCACACGGAAAGGATGAGGCGAAGGGCATAGATGCACTTAAGGAGAAGTCAGATAATACGTAAGGGATAAGGGATTAAAAAGTTATGGTGACTTAATTTGATTTGATTTATCACATGTATTAGTATACAGTTAAAAGTATTGTTTCTTGCTATAGAGACAAAGCAGGGAAGAAGCTGTTCTTGAGTTGGTTGGTACATGAGCTCAGACTATTGTATCTTTTCCCGACAGAAGAAGGTGGAAAAGAGTATGTCCGGGGTGCGTGTGGCCCGTAATTATGCTGGCTGCATTTCTGGGGCAGCGGGAAGTGTAGACAGAGTCAATGGATGGGAGGTTGGTTTGCTTGACCCTTTGTAGTTTCTTGTGGTCTTGGGTAGAGCAGGAGCCATACCAAGCTGTGATACAACCAGAATGAATGCTTTCTATGGTGATGGTGTTTGGGGGGGGGTAGGGTGGGGGGGTTGCGAAATGAAGTAACAGGAGTTGGGCTGAATGGCCTATTTCTGTGCTGTGGAAGTCCCACATAATCCAACCTGTTGCCACCAGTGCTGCTTGTATAACAGGATGAGGCAACAGATCTACTGTCAAAATGTAAAAGTTCATTAGATAGCAGTGAAATGTCAGAACTGGGAAATATTTCTGCTCAAATGTTTGCAGTGATTACGAACGCAGAAATTCTCTAACCATTTGTAACGCAGTAATGCTTTTTTATTTGAGCAAATGCCTGAGCGTGGAATGGCCTTTGAAATTTTGCTGGGAGCACAGTTGTCAACGGGAGCCTCAATCACTTGTAGCTGACTCCACACTTTACAATACAGATTCAATCGTTTATTCATCTGCCAATTGGTGATAAAAGAGGAGCTGTATTACATAATAAAATATTTCTCCAGCAAACCAGAATCAATTATTTAGACAGCTATGAAAATCTCAATTTGAAATGCAAAAGCAAATACACAAAGCTTTGTGGCTTACATATATATATTTTAAAAAGCGCACAGACTGAGGGCCTTATGTGACGGAATCGCACACATTTAAAAAATAACATTCTCAGGAAAAAACACAAACAATCAGGAAATGATTAAATTAAAACAGAGAAGGGGATCTGTAAGTAATGTGGCTAGATTATCTGACCCACTCGCCTTCTACTTAAAAGTGACAACATTACCCATTACAACCGACTTACTGGAATGTGACCAGCTTTGCATTCTGTGTATCATATACAATTTCAGGGCTACATGTATTAAAAGGCCTTGAAATGGATTTTGGGCAGTTTGAATAAATTGACCTCCTGACATTTTGTATAAGGAAAAGAAACTAATTTATAATTTCCGTGTACAAATGAAAAAATTCAATCTTCTATTAAACAAACATGTGATTGCCGCCTTTGCTGAAAGCGTTTCAAGTCAATTTATGAACTTTGACTTGGGTGACCTTCAGCAGTATAGAATAACAGGCACTGACTATAAAGCACCTGAACATGCAAATGACCTAGCATGCACTAGCTCGGGATTGGAGGCCAGCTACAAAGAGCATTACAGGCAATGTTTCACAAAACAAATTAAATACTGTACTTAAATGTCACAGCACACGATTGTATTTTGCCACAGATCATTACACCTGCTACTTGCACCTTAAACTGCAATAACTTGAAAAATATTACATCGAATGCCAACATGTACAAAAAAAACGGGGGTGGGGGGGGTGAGGGGTGGGGAGAATGGGAAATGGGTTTCTCAAGTAATTTAAACATCACTATTCCACAGCTAGAGGAAAGGTCAGAATTTAAGTAAAGAAAAAAGGAACATGTATGACATAAATGAAGCAGTTTAATAAAAACAAAAACACAAACAAAGTAAAAGCTCGCACTAGCAGGCAAGCAGGCTCCAGGCAAGCGAGTACCAATTTCAGTTGGGTGATCAGTTTTTTAAGTTGGTGTTCCTCTTGAATTCATTACCTTCTGTGTTGGTGCTGGCGCTGCTGCTGCTGTATATGTTTCGCAAGCTACCTACGCGATTTAGTTTCCATGCTTTACGTTTGGCTGCGTCCAGAGAGCAGGGGGAGAAGAAGACAAAAGGGAGAGGGGGAGTGAGAGAGAGAGAGAGAGAGAGAGAGAAAGAGAGAGAGAGAGAGACGTCAAACTCACAGTGAGAAAGTAGACAACTAGCTGGGGGATGCGGGGCGGGGGGAAGCGGGGCTTGTTAAATCTCACGCTGTAAACAGGAGCGAGGACACTGAATTGCCCTGTTTCAGCTTCTCCAAACCAGGATCTTTAGTGGAAAGACAATGACATGCTTGGAACAGAGGCAGTGCCTACACAGGTGAAGGCAGTAAACTGCAGCCCACTGTGACTTTTCAGCCTCTCAATGTACTTCCGGCAGGTTGGAGCAGTCACATACATATTCATATCCATATCATGGTCTAGATATTTGAAATAGTTCAGTCAAAAATAACAACACTTTTCTCAACAAAATTCAAAATGTCGCATTTACCATAAAGCATTGATGTCCAACAGTTGAAACCCATGCTACATAAACAGGGCAATTTCTATTCAATGCAACTTAAGCGATTACCAAAGAAACTCAACAAAATACTTCAGAAAATTATTTCTCTCCAGCCTCCTATTCTAAAGCTGTTGACATAGAAACACAGAAACTAGAAGCAGGAGTAGGCCCAGCTTCAGGGGCAGCACGATGGCGCAGTGGCTAGCACTGCTGCCTCACAGCACCAGAGACCCAGGTTCAATTCCGGCCTTGGTCACTGTCTGTGTGGAGTCTGCACTTTCTGCCCATGTCTGCGTGGGTTTCCTCCCGCAGTCCAAAGATGTGCGGGTTAGTTTGATTGGCCATGCTAAATTGACCCTAATGTCAAGGGATTAGCAAGGTAAATGAGGATTGTGGGAATTGTGGTCGGGTCAGACTCGATGGGCCAAATGGCCTCCTTCTGCACTGTCGTGATTCTATGATTCCATGTAACTGAAATTCCTTATCCTTGGTACCATTCTGGTAAATCCATTGGGAGCATATCACAGGCCAAGCATTGCAAAGGACAGAGAAGAAAAGATATATAGACAAATTAGACATGAACGCAGGAGGCAACAGGGCACAATGATGGGTAAATAATTATCCAAAGGTAAATTGGGATAAGAGTGTTCTAAATGACAATGATGGGAGGGGATCTGCAGTATGACTTGGACTGCTTTCTAGATCATTTTAGCTGCAAACCCAACAAGTGATTTAAGCTGAATCTAGCTCTGGAAATGAAATGAGGCATGCAGTTAACATAAAAATTGAGGGAAGAATATAAGAAACAGCGACCAAAACATAACGAAGGGAACATAGAAAAATGAGGAGGAAAGGAAAAACTTAAAGATAGAGGTGCTTAACTGGGGAAAAAAGCTTTTCAAAGAGATTTTTTAAAAAAACGGAAGCTAGTCCAGAAAATCAGGAAGGGAGCAACAGAAAATATTCAGGGAGGAGATAATTAGGGTAGAGTTTAGACTCGTCCCCACAAGGAGTAAATGTGAGGCAGCAAAAGTTGGAGTTCCTCGAACCTGTACAGAAATTAAAATGCGACACAGGAAGAGGTAACTGATAACAGAGAGCAACCAATACAAAAAATTAAGTCAAGCCAAAAAAATTACGAAGGGAAGCAAAGGAAAGTCAGAAAGATGAAGTATGAAAAAGACTAGGAATAGCGGCTGCAAGGATTCCTTAAACACTAAAAGAATAGTTAGAGAACAGTTAAGGTTGTTTAAAGTTTAAGGCTTTAAGTTAAGTGATGAGAAAGGAAATGTTTTTTATGGAGGATGGAGGAATGGTTGAGGTAGTAACTGAGCACACTACTTTCTGTTCTCACTCAGAGGGTGGTTGTATGGGTGACTGGGTACAAGTGGAGCTGGTGAAGCAATTGGGCACTTACAGACAAGGGTGCCAAGGACACTCTGGTGTGACTCTCAGTCAAAAAGTCACAAGCCAGCACCCTTGAAGTTAGACAGGAGCAGCAAACCTGTTGACCGTAACCTTTCAACATCCTTCGATATGGAAAACATGCCTGGAAAGAAGGAAGGGAAGGATGGACAGATGGAAGGAAAGAAGGACAGAGGAGAGGGAAAGAAGGAAGGACGGATGGCTGGACATACGGAAGGAAGACTTTCACAGCCTCAAGCCACGTCAAAGTAGTTTTGAAATGTAGTCACTGCTGTAATGTAGGAAATACAGCAGTCAATTTGCACACAGTAAGATCCCACAATGACCAGATCATCAGTTTTTAGGCATAATGAGGGATAAATATTGGCCTGAACACCTGGTTGAATTCCCTTGTCCCTGTTCTTCAAAATAGTGCTGTCGGATCTTACGGCCATCCAAGAGGGCAGATGGATTCTTGGTTAAACGTATTACCCTAAATACAACATCTCAGAGTACAACAATCCCTCAGTCGTGCTTGAAGACAACTCCCGATGCATTTCTTCAATTACTTGCTTCTCCAGTCTTGTTCCCAACTCTTCTTGAAGTACTCACTCATAGTGGGCTATGGTGGCTATGAACATTGGCAGCTCTCCAGTACCTTGGTCCAAGTGGGTGCTTGCCACTGCTGAGCCTGAGTAAGTGCTGCTATTAGGTCCTGGCAGGTGGGGCATGTCTTGGGTCTGTACCTACTGCTTCACCTCACTGAGTACGTATCTTTAGAATGTGCCCTCATCCCTTACACACAGAGTTCACAGAGTCAGTTACAGGTTAACATTGAGGGAATCATAAAGTCTCCCTCACAAAGAGGGGGAAAAATCAGAGGCCTGGAGTACTATGGTTGGCCACTCATCAGTGCCTCCAAGTGGCCAGCTATGTGATAGGTCAATCAGACTTCCTAGTTAGGAAAGATGCATGGCATAGGGAGATCACCCAGAGGGTGGAGTTACAAAAGTGTTTCTTTTTAAGCTTCTTTAATTTTAACGGTCATTCTTAGAAAATGATGTTAAGGAACAGAATATATGTACTGAAAAGGCTGCAAAGGATATGGAGACTACAGGATTTAAAAGCTCAAGGCTATTTTGCATTGCAAAGTACTAAATCAACTACGCCTTGCCACAATTCTAGAATGTTCATTATCTTCTGCTGCTGGATAAGATCCATAGACCCCGTAATACAACCGCAATTATGCTTTAAACCCAAATCAATTTCACACTGTATTTATTCAAGTCTGTTTGCAGAAAAAGCCACGCTGGACATTTTCAGTGAGTAGCGGGTCACTTGGATGGAACTGAATGACTCGCCCTTAGTGGCAAGCTAACCAGCCATGTGGGCAGTTTCAATGGGACAGAATTGCAAAGCCTTTTTGTCAAAGCCACAGGAGGCTACACTTGCTGAGCACTCGTGACCATGTTCTGAGAAGCACAAAGCTAGCGCGACATCCAAACATGTGTCGTGATGGGCAGCTGGTGACAGTTCCAGTATGCCAGTGGGAAATGAGGTGGCCTTTTGTTATCAATGCAAACATGTTTTTATTTAAAATGAAAAAAACATAAAGAGTTCTCAATTTGACAGACTGTCATCGTATAATGTCAGTCCTGTGACAGATTGCACACTTTCATGCTTGGAAGTTAGCTTTAAATTTTAATCTTTGCATTTGACATGCATCTTTCCTTCACCACCTGTGAATTTAGTTCATTCACCTTTTAATTTTACCTTTCTGAATATTTCTGCTTGAGTTTATCATTCCTACACCTCCTTCCAAAGATCCTGCAAGTGCAACAAATGTGGGAGATCAGGAGTAGGAGTTTAGCATGTGTGCCAGTGAGAAATGTATTATCCCAGTGCCTGAAGCAGGGTTACACAAGTTAACCTCTCCAATCAGTGGCTCAGCCGAAAGCACTCGTGCCCCTAAGTCAGAAGGTTGGGGGTTTACGTCCCACCCTGGAGACTTGGGAATGTAGTCCAGGCTGACGCGTCCAGTGCAGTACTAAGGGAGTGCCACACTGTCAGAGGTGCTAGTTAACTTTCAATGAGATGTCAAACCATGGACCCCACCCATCCTCTCAATCCTGCAGCGCTATTTTGAAAAATAGGGCAGCACAATGTTAAAATGGGATGTTGGAATAGAAGCCTGGGAGAGTATGCACACAAATGTGACAGGACGATATGGTGAGAAGCTGTTAAAAAAAGACATAGGATCCTGAGCTTTATAAAAAGAGCATAAAAGCTAAGAAGCTTCAGGTTTTTAGGTGTCCTGATCAACAACCTGTTCTGGTCCCCCCATGCCGACACTATAGTTAATAAAACCCACCAACGCCTCTACTTTCTCAGAAGACTAAAGAAATTTGGCATGTCAGCTACGACTCTCACCAGATGCACCATAGAAAGCATTCTTTCTGGTTGTATCACAGCTTGGTATGGCTCCTGCTCTGCCAAGATCACAAGACACTACAAAGGATAGTGAAGGTAGCCCAGCCCATCACTCTAACCAGCCTCCCATCCATTGACTCTGCTGCCTCGGAAAAGCAGCCAGCATGATTAAGGACCCCACGCATCCTGGACGTACTCCCATCTTCTATCGGGAAAAAGATACAAAAGTCTGAGGTCATGTATCAACGGACTCAAGAAAAGCTTCTTCCCTGCTGCCATCAGACTTTTGAATGGACCTACCTCACACTAAGTTGATCTTTCTCTACACCCTAGCTATGACTGTAACGCTACATTCTACACTCTCTCCTTTCCTTCTCTATGGATGGTATGTTTTGTCTATATACTGCGCAAGAAACAATACTTTTCACTGTATACCAATACATGTGACATTAATAAATCAAATCAAATCTTTGATAAAACCCCTTCAAAGAGCCTGCATCAACATAATGGGCCAAATAGTCTATGCTCTACCATTTGGTGTTTCTATAATGGTATTGCCAAGCATGCATGGTTAGGACTTAGCTGGAGTATTGTGTTCAATTCTGGGCACCATACTTCAGGACAGATACTAAGACCTTAAAGGAGGTGTGGGAGGGATTGACTAGAAAGGGATGAGGGGCTTGAGTTATATGAGGAGGCAAGAGAAGCTGAGAATGTTCGACTGAGAATGGAGCAGGTTCAGCAGAGATTTGATAGAAGAGTTCAAAATCAAGAAGGATTTTGATTTGAATAAACAAGGAGAAACATTTCCAAAGGCAGGTGGATCAGTAACCACAGGACACAGATTTAAGATGGTGAAAGAACCAAGCAAAACAAGGGGAAGTATTTTTATCCAGTGAGTTGCATGATCTGGAGGGCACTGTCCGAAAGGGCAGTGGAAACAGTTTCAATAGAAACTTCCAAACAAGAACTAGATAAACACTTGAATAGAAAGGTTTTACAGGATTATTGAGAAAAAGTTGGGATTAATTAGATGGCTATTTCAAAGAGCCTACAAAGTCATGATGGGTCGTACAACCTTTTTTGATGCTGTATTATTCTCTATCTAATTCCAAAGAAGCATGGTGATGTGAAATTCCCTCCCTAAACTTCTTCACCTCGCTTCCTTCTTTTAAATTATTGCTGAAACCCTATCTTTTCAATCAAGCTTGTTGCAGCGTATCCTTATATGCCATGATGTCAAATGTTGCTCGATTCTGCTCTCACTCCCTAAATTTCTCCACCTCACTACCTCTCTCCTCCTTTACTGCTGCTACTAGTGGTTACTCCTACCAGGCGAGCTGCTCTCATGGTTAGTCACCCTCAACTATCTTGTGCCATCCTCACATATCCATTTCAACTCATCCGCAACCGCTCTGTAAGGCCCTTCACCCAATTATGCCTGGCTCGATCCCTTTTTCTGCTACCTGCCACTTTGCTGTCTACAGAGATCTCTGCAGCTTTTCAGCTCTGGTCAAATGGCCTTTCCTGGATGTCACTTTTCAGAGCTCTTTTTATGCCTGTAAAATCTTTTGAGTTATTGTTCAAATCCTACTTCTTTGACCAAGCTTGTTGTAGCATATCCTTAGGTGGCACAGTGTCAGACGCTGCTTGATTATGCTCCTGGGATATTTCCATAGGTCAAATACACTACAGTAAGTTGTAACTGTTGAGTTGCTTACTATAAAACTGGTGATAGGCAGTTTTATAGTAAGCCATAGAAAATCTAGTATACATTGATGTAGCCATGAGCTAAGAGAGATTTGGACGATGGACATATGTAAGTAATTAACTATAGTCCATAAAGAATTAAAGGCACCTCTCCATTAGAGACGATAAGAATGGACATTGAGCAGGAAGGAACAGGGCACAGAAAGGTTGCAGAGGCAAATGCAATGGCAAAGAGGGAGCCTTGGAAAACAGATAGATGGATGGTGATGTGGAGGTGCCTCAGCGTTGCAGACACCAGTGACTGAAGAGAATGATCTGGCAGCTACTTACGGCTGGAGATCCATGAGATAGAGTGGGGTAAGGGCATGGAATGGAAGACAAGAATCGTGAAATCAATACACACTGCAGTACAGTGAGCATACGGATAGGTCATAAATAAGCGTTCAGTGGAGGAATGAAGAGGTCTGACCAGGATCAACAGCGAGGTCAGCCCTGGGCAATAGTGAGGTGACTTCTGTTGGCCTTAGCCGGGCAAGGTTGGGTAAAAGGAATGAAGCCAGGATTCCTACTGGAACATGGACATGCAAATAAAGCTTCGGAAGCACCAAAACCATGCACAATGATCCCCCGCCACTGAAGGTGGGATTTTTGCCAACGCTCACCTTGCCAGCTTGCCCATGAATAATTTTGGCAAGTGCCAAAGTGTTGGCAGAATTTACCTTCAAGCATTGGAATAGAATAAAAACAAATTCCTTTGGATTCAGATCTTTTCCCTGCACAGATGAATAGTAATGGGACTATTGGTTCCCGCACTCAATAGTTGCCAGCCTCTTCCATTGCCTGTAGTGGTCTAAGGCAGGAAGAGAAACATGGCTGCATTGTGCACCTGCATTCATCCCAAAGGAGGGTACACTCAGGGACCAGAAGGCAGCATTGGAGAAAAAAAATGTATGTCTGCTTCCTGTTAAGCTACAAAATATAAACACAGTTCACATTTCTTACTGTCACTTTCATTTTCTGCCTGCCTCTCTGGAGGGTGGTCACTGATATTTAGGCACAATTCCACCTCCACTGGCTGCCCGCCAGTATCTTGCTGAACTGCCTAATCCTTCATGTGAGTCTAATCAGTGTGCCTTGGCAGGTTATTTGATTGTTGGAATATCACAGCCAAGTCTTTTAATAAAACATCCATTTGGTGGAAAAAGGGTGAGCCAACAAAATAAACTGATAGGAATTCCACTCAGTGCATTGATTCTCCATCTTTCATTGCTCTACAATCTGTCTACACCAATGGGGCAAAACCGCCTTCGCACATGGGCAGATTGTGAATGTCTTTTATCACATAAAAGAAATTCATCAAGAGATACTTCTGAGAGACGTGGAACTAAATATTTTCTAGTGCAAGAAACTTCCATTTCCATCTATCTACTGTTTGGGTGGAATCGTATGTTCTCCACCGGAAGGTTTGTAGGGGGGGAGGGGAGGGGAGGCTTTAACATGGAATTCAGGGAGGGGGCTGAAATGTGACTCTGTTCAGGCCGGACTGGAAGGGAACCTCCATCAACTGCTTACAGGCCACTGTGGGTGTCTCCTCCCTCTATCCTGCTCTCTCCACCAACATTCTCCCCCACTCTACTCACCCCCTCCCTAGGCCTCACCTTCCCTTCCTTTCCCGAGAACCCAATACCTACCTGAGCCTGGCCTCTTGGGATTTAGACTGCTTGCAGTCCCAGTCCTGCCCGTTGCAGCTTCTGGCGCTGCTGACGGCTAATCAGATTGGCCAGAAGCTCTCTGAAGCAGGATCTCGTTTGAACGATAGGCAGAAGTCCCATTACCAGCCAATTAACGCTCCTTAGAATGTGAAATAGCTGCAGGGCAGCACGTATCGGGGAGGTGGTTATGTTCACCACTGACTCCTTAGATCACAGGAAGGGAAATTCCGCTATCTGGATAATTCCCGGTCTTTGCTTTTTACCCACTGAATACTTTTTCTCCTCATGTGGCCATATTCTCTTTCAGTCCATCTTTGCCATAAATCCCTTGCGTGATATCTTATCAGATGAGTTTTAAAAAATTCCTGTACACATCTTCTGCATTGGAGGGACAGCACTGTAGATTTATTGGAATAATACCAGGACTCTGAGGGTTAGATTTTAAGGAAATTATGCAAGCACCAGGGAGATCTATTCCCTGGAACTTAGTAGGTCGAGGGATGATTTGATTGAAGCTTTCAGGATGTAAAAGGGAACTGATAGGGTAGGAAAAGAGAAACTATTTCCGCCAGTCAGGAAGTCTAGGACTAGAGGAGCAAAGGCCAACAATTAGAGCCCAACTTTTCAAGCATGAAGTTAGGAAACAGTTCTACACAGCAAAGGGTGTGGAACTCTCCTCTGCAAGATGGTCAATCGATAGTTAGTTTTAGATCAGAGACTGATAGATTTATATGACCATAAGAAATTAAGGGTCAAAGGCAGGTTGATAGAGTTAGGTTGCAGATCAGCCATGATCTCAATGAGGTGGAATAGACTAGAAGGGCTGATTTGTCTCCTCATTTTCCGATGTTTCTACACATTTATTTTACTTGTCTTGCTATTTAGTCAAAACATTTTATAAGATTGATCATGAGTTGAGGAATTTATTTTAAAAAATACATTTTTGAAAACACATTGCTTGGAAAGGATGCAATATAGCATCATGGTTATGTTATTGGACTAGTGATCAAGTGTCAGATGAGTAGAGCAGAATGGGCAGGACTATTGCTGTATCGACTTTCAGTTTGGTAGGCAGACTTACTCATCTTCATTCCCAGACTCGTGTTCAAAGTCTGTTGTTGGCCCTGACAATTCTTGCATGTGTCTCATCCCCACTATTGCCAGCTCAAGAGAGTGTGCTGCCGAGATAGATGAGCCTATTTGTAATGGCGGCATGGTGACACAGTGGTTACACTGCTGCCTCACAGCTCCAGGGACTCGGGTTCGATTCCAACATCGGGTGACTGCCTGTGTGCATGTTCTCCCCATGTCTGCATTGGGTTCCTCCGGGTGCTCTGGTTTCCTCCCACAGTCCAAAGATGTGCAGATAGCTGGATTGGCCAGGCTAAATTGTCCCTTAATATCTCAAGGTGTGTAGGTTAGATGGATTAGTCATGGTGAATGCGCGGGATTAGGATAGGATAGGATGTGGAAGAGGGCTTGGGCAAGATACTCTGTCAGGAAGTCGGTGCAGACTTGATGGGCTAATTCCGTGGCTTGTCTTTTGCACTGTAATGATTCTATAATTCTATCCACTGCTGACAGGTTCTGTTCATGACTGAAGCCTGTGATAGGGTCTTCCTGGAACAGCCAGCTAGATTGTGTCAGTTTTCTTCATGCTAATATAAGGCACGTGCATTGGAGAACAAGTTCATGCTACACTGCATGTCCAGCTCCGGGCTGGCAGCGAGCCATTGGCAAACAGGAAATCATGCTGTTATGTCCTTGGAGACCTCGGCCTTTGCCTGGAGTCACCTCAGATCGAGCAGCTTCCTGTCCACACAATATCTGAATTTGACGCCAGGATCACCTTTGTAGGAGCCATTGGAGATCATGGTGGAGGAAATATGCTGAAGGGGGTTGGTCCTGTTTAACTCCATTAGTGACTGGGAATGGGTCAGAAGATTCTCCATCATCCAGGACACGTGTGAGCATGCTGTCATGGAACTGTCAAGCCATTGTGATGAATTTCTGAAGGCAGCCAAATTAACGTAAAACCCAACTGGTTCTCTGATGTGGGTTAGGGCAGGGATCTTAATCTATTCTGGGCTATATATGACACCACATCCACAGCAATGAGGTTGACTCTTCACTGTCCTCTGAAACTGTATAGTAAGCCACTTAATAATATTGGTTAGAGTTTATTTATTAGTGTCGCAAGTAGGCTTACATTAACACTGCAATGAAGTTACTGTGAAAATCCCCTAGTCGCCACACTCTGGCGCCTGTTTGGGTACACTGAGGGAGAATTTACCATGGCCAATGCACCTAACCAGCATGTCTTTCGGACTGTGGGAGGAAACCCACGCAGACACGGGGAGAACGTGCAGATTCCACACAGACAGTGACCCAAGCTAGGAATCGAACCCGGGTCCCTGGCGCTGTGAGACAGCAGTGCTAACCACTGTGCCACCCATTAGGGGATGTCAGCGAAAATCACATCCCGTGTATGAATAAAAATAGGATGCCTGAAACAGTTTCAAAGTAACTTTGAAAAGGAAATTGTATAAGTGGTTGAAGAGGAGAAAATCTGCACAGCTACGTGGCAAAAAGCAGGGGAGTGGGACTTATTGGACTGCTCTTTCAAAGAGTTGGCACAGGTACGATGGGCCTAATGGCCTTCTGCACTGTAAGATTCTATGATCTTACCCTTGCAAAATCCATGCTGAAGGGTAATGATTAGCTCATGTTTTTCCGAGTGCTTGGTAATATGACAGAGTCTGCTAGTTGGCTAACAACTTTAATGAGACTAACTGGCCTGTAATTCCCTGGCTTGTCTCCGTTTTTGAAGAGGGTTGTCACATTTTGCCAACCCTTCTCCTTTCCAAATAATTTTTGCAAACTAGACTCAGAATCTCTGTTCCTGATGGTTCTGCAATGCCAATGTTCATCTCTCTG
Source organism: Mustelus asterias (assembly GCF_964213995.1). Taxonomy (NCBI): domain Eukaryota; kingdom Metazoa; phylum Chordata; class Chondrichthyes; order Carcharhiniformes; family Triakidae; genus Mustelus; species Mustelus asterias. The sequence continues at coordinate 100,309,489 of NC_135814.1, read as the reverse complement.
TGAAAAGTAAGGCAAAGTACTCAGTTATTATCTTAGGCAATCCTTCAGCACCAAACCTGCCACCTTTCTCTCTTAGGGACAATCCCCTAGTTTAATTATCCAGTTGCTATGAATATTTCTATAGGAAGTCCTGCTATTTCGCTGATTTTTTAAAAGGTAGTTCTTCTCAAACTCCCTCTTAGCTATTTGAATAACTTTCTTTGTACCTTACTTTACGTACTTTATATTTGTCCTGTCTTTCATTTTTATTATCCATCCTGTACGCACTAATACTCTCTTTTTTGGATTCACATTTGATTAATCTTTTGATTTTCCATTAAAAAAATCTACCCAATTTGATCATAAACATTTCCGCCATCCCAGTTTATTTTTGAATCAAGGATCTTTTTATTATTTATTCTTTAGTGGAATATGGGTGTCACTGGCAAGGCCAGTATTAATTGGCCACCTCTAATTGCCCTTACACAGCCAGTTCAGAAGGCAATTAGGAATCAACCACATTGCTGGGAGTCTGGCCTCACATGTAGGCCAGACTGGGTCAGAATGGCAGATTTGATAACAGGAAGTGTTGGCATAGTGGTATTCTCACTGGACTAGTAATCTCGGTAATGTTCTCGGGATTGATTGTGGAATTTGCATTTGAATCCAATATACGTCTGGAATTAAAAGTCATGAACCCACTGTCAATAAGTCATAGAATCCCTACAGTGCAGGAGGCCATTCGGACCATCAAACCTACACCGACAACAATCCCACCCAGGCCCAATCCCCGTAACCCCACATATTTACTCTACTAGTCTTCCTGTCACTAAGGGGCAATTTAGCCTGGCCAATCAACCTAACACACACAGCTGTGGGAGGAAACCGGAGCACCTGGAGGAAACCCATGCAGACACGGGGAGAATGCGCAAACTCCACACAGACAGTGACCCGAGGCTGGATTTGAACCTGGGTCCCTGGCGCTGTGAGGCAGCAGTGCTAACCACTGTGTCACCGTGAGCCCTGCTGTAAAAACCCATCTGGATTATTAATGCTCATCTGCTATCCTTATCTGATCTGGTCCAAGTGTGACTCCACCCCACAGCAATGTGGTTGACTCTTAAATGCCCTCTGAAATGGTCTAGCAATCTATTCAGCTGTATCAAACCATTCAGCACTGCAGCTATGCCTACAACCCAAAGGACTGCAACAGTTCAAGAAGGCAGCTCACCACCATCTTCTCGAGGGCAATTAGGGATGGACAGTAAATGCTGGCCTAGCCAGTGATGCCTATTTCCTACGAATGAATTTTTAAAAATATTCCTTCTGTAAAGAATAGTAGCTGACAAAAAGCCAGTTGGGTTTTTGTTTCGGATTGATGATGGTTTCATGGTCACAATTAGACTTACAATTCCAGACATTTCATGGTTGCCATTCCTGAGACTAGCTTTCAATTCAATAGCTTTTAATTTTTTTTATTGCCATGGTGGTGTTGAACCCATGTGTTTGGAGCATTAGTCTGGGCCTCTGGGTCACCATTGGGCCACCATCTCCTCCAGTCTCTCTCGTTAATGCATACTTCTTTAATTTCTTGCTAATTCATCCTCAATTTCCTTTCAACTGTATAACATGTCCACAGTAATGTGAGCAAACTCTTGCTATTCCTGTTTAGTCTAAAAGCATTCTGTTTCGACCATTTTTCTTTTAAATTCTTCTGCTCTAATGCAATATTGTCTCAAATTAATACTGTTTCAGCTTCTCTGTATCTCCCTTCTTATTGTTCTTGATTACAAAATCAGGGAGATGATTTTACATTTGCTTATAACCCTGGTTAGAATCATAGAATTCCTACAGTGCAGAAGAGGCCATTCAGCCCATTGGGTCTGCACCGACTCTCTGATAGACTATTTTACCCCCGCCCTGTACCCATAACCCCATACATTTCCCATGGCTAATCCATTTAACCTACACATCTTGGGACAGTTTAGCACGGTTAATGCATCAAACCAGCACGTCTTTTGGACTGTGGGAAGAAACCGGAGCACCTGGAGTAAACCCACGCAGGCACGGGAGAATATGAAAACTCCACTCAGTTAGACTGCATTTAGAGCAGTGTGTGTAGTTTTGGTCTCCCATGACAAAAACAACATTGAAGCATTGGAGTAAATACAGAGAAACATAGATGTTACCAAAATTCTGAGGAAGCAATCATCAGGAAAGATTGAGCAAGCAGTGGCTCTTTTCTCTGGAAAAGAGAAAGCCAAGAGGAGACCCGATTGCAATCTTTAAAACAAAGGAGGTTTTCGACAGTGTGGATGCGGAGAAACAGTTTCCACCTATGGGTAGATCCAGAACAAGGGGGTACCAATACAAGATAAACAGTAACTCTTCGAGTAAAGCATTAGGAGGGTGGTGAGAATGTGAATTTGCTACCATGCGGAGTGATTGAGGTGAATAGAGCTAATGCATTTAAGGGGAAGTTTGATATCTACATCGGGACAGGATGAGGAAAAGTAATTAGTTCTGGAGTATAAACACCAACCAACAGGAGGTGGGCCGAATGGCCTAGTGGCGTGCAATAGATTCCATGTCTGAGAATGTATGATTCGAATCCTGAGCCAGCTTACAGCTGTGTTTTAGTTTTTGCCATTTTAAAAAATCTATTATTATTGCTCAACCCTCTCTCAACTAAATTGATCTCATCTCCCTTCCTGCCTTCCAAACCTCTCCTCCTCACCACTCTCCTCAAAAAAAAAAGAACCCTTGGCCTCCTCTGCTCATGCCAAATGCCACCCTGTCTCCAATCTCACTTTCCTCTCCAAAGTCCCTAAATGTGTTGTCGCCTCCCAAATGCGTGCCCAGCTTTCTGGGAACTTCACATTTGAACCTCTGTGCTTTACGCCTTTGCCACAGTGCCGAAACAGTTCTTACAGAAGGTACAAACAATATCCAAAGGCTGTGGTAAGCAACGGTAAACCAATTCATTTGTGGGTCACGAAATTCTGCTCCAAAACACTCGAGCTTTGTCCAGCTGGGTGGGACTACTCACATGATTCCAATCTTATCTAACCAGTAACAATGGTTTCTCGTCCCACAATTTTTACATTTAGTGTCCCTTCAAGTTGTTGATTTTGGTTTGCTATTGTAGTCAGTGACACCAGATCCCTAACATTGTTTCTTGCACTGTGATTTCAAGCACCGGGATTTTGTTTGGCAATTTCCTTGATCTGATCTAGATCTTTTCATTTCTAGCTTGCCCTGGTTAGCCTCTTTCAACTTGTCCACCTCCTTATTCCCTGCCCACCTGAACTTTAACTTGCCTTCCAAACAGCTATTTTATTCTCACATTCCCTACCATTTAAACTCTTCTAAACCAAATCACCTGGCAAGCATATTGATGATGTGGAGATGCCGGCGTTGGACTGGGGTGAACACAGTAAGAGTTTTAACAACACCAGGTTAAAGTCCAACAGGTTTATTTGGTAGCAAATACCATTAGCTTTCAGAGCGCTGCTCCTTCGTCAGATGGAGTGGAAATGTGCTCTCAAACAGGGCACAGAGACACAAAATCAAGTTACAGAATACGGATTAGAATGCGAATCCCTACAGCCAACCAGATCTTAAAGATACAGACAATGTGGGTGGAGGGCATTAATGCTCCCTCCACCCACATTGTCTGTATCTTTAAGATCTGGTTGGTTGTAGGGATTCGCATTCTAATCAGTATTCTGTAACTTGATTTTGTGCCCTGTTTGAGAGCACATTTCCACTCCATCTGACGAAGGAGCAGCGCTCTGAAAGCTAATGGTATTTGCTACCAAATAAGCATATTGATGCCAGCTCTGTCCAAGTGTAGGCTAAGCCGTTTCTGCCCCAGACCTGGGCCTAATGCCCGAAGTGCTGTCCTTGCTAGCAAGTAGCACCGATACAAATCCTGACATTAGCTAACCCTGACTGACTTTTGATCCCTGTTCATTTGTTTAAGAGTGTGAGTGTGTGTGTGTGTGTGTGTGTGTGTGAGAGAGAGAGAGAGAGAGAGAGAGCGGTGTATGTGTAACAGAGAGAGCATGAGAGAGCGTGAGAGAGAGCGAGCGCGAGAGAGAGCGAGCGCGAGAGAGAGCGAGCGCGAGAGAGAGCGAGCGCGAGAGAGAGCGAGCGCGAGAGAGAGCGAGCGCGAGAGAGAGCGAGCGCGAGAGAGAGCGAGCGCGAGAGAGAGCGAGCGCGAGAGAGAGCGAGCGCGAGAGAGAGCGAGCGCGTGAGAGAGAGCGCGCGTGAGAGAGAGCGCACGTGAGAGAGAGCGCGTGAGAGAGAGAGCATGAGAGAGAGAGCGTGAGAGAGAGAGCGCGAGAGAGAGAGAGCGCGAGAGAGAGAGCGCGAGAGAGAGAGCGTGAGAGAGAGAGAGCGCGAGAGAGAGAGAGCGCGAGAGAGAGAGAGAGCGCGAGAGAGAGAGAGCGCGAGAGAGAGAGAGCGCGAGAGAGAGCGCGCGAGAGAGAGAGCGCGAGAGAGAGAGAGCACGCGAGAGAGAGCATGAGAGAGAGCGCGAGAGAGAGAGCGCGAGAGAGAGAGCGCGAGAGAGAGAGAGCGCGAGAGAGAGAGCGAGAGAGAGAGAGCGAGAGAGAGAGAGCGCGAGAGAGAGAGCGCGAGAGAGAGAGCGCGAGAGAGAGAGCGCGAGAGAGAGAGAGCGCGAGAGAGAGAGAGCGCGAGAAAGAGAGAGCGCGAGAGAGAGAGCGCGAGAGAGCGCTGAGAGAGGGTGCGTGAGAGAGCGTGCGTGTGAGACAGCGCGCATGTGAGAGAGCGTGCGTGCGAGAGAGCGTGCGTGCGAGAGAGCGTGCGAGAGAGCGGCGTGCGAGCGACAGAGCGGCGTGCGAGCGACAGAGCGTGCGTGCGAGCGACAGAGCGTGCGTGCGAGCGACAGAGCGTGCGTGCGAGCGACAGAGCGTGCGTGCGAGCGACAGAGCGTGCGTGCAAGAGAGCGTGCGTGCGAGAGAGGGTGCGTGCGAGCGAGAGAGCGTGCGTGCGAGCGAGAGAGCGTGTGTGCGAGCGAGAGAGCGTGCGTGCGAGAGCGTGCGTGCGAGCGAGAGAGCGTGCGTGTGTGCGAGTGAGAGAGCGTGCGTGCGTGCGAGAGAGCGGCGTGCATGCGAGCGAGAGAGCGCCCGTGCGTGCGAGCGAGAGAGCGTGCGTGCGAGCCAGAGAGCGTGCGTGCAAGCCAGAGAGCGTGCGTGCAAGCCAGAGAGCGTGCGTGCGAGCGTGCACGTTGGAGAGCGTGCACGTTGGAGAGCGTGTGTGAGATAGAGCGCGTGTGAGAGCGTGCGTGTGAGAGAGAGTGCGTGTGAGAGAGAGTGCGTGGGAGAGAGAGTGCGTGTGAGAGAGAGTGCATGTGAGAGAGAGTGCATGTGAGAGAGTGCATGTGAGAGAGAGTGCGTGAGAGAGACAGTGCGTGAGAGAGAGCGCGTGAGAGAGAGAGCGCGTGAGAACGTGCGTGAGAGAGAGCGCGTGAGAGAGTGCGTGTGGGAGAGCGTGCGTGTGAGAGACCGTGCGTGTGAGAGACCGTGCGTCTGAGAGACCGTGCGTCTGAGAGACCGTGCGTCTGAGAGACCGTGCGTGAGAGACCGTGCGTGTGAGAGACCGTGCGTGTGAGAGACCGTGCGTGTGAGAGACCGTGCATGTGCGAGACCGTGCGTGTGAGAGACCGTGCGTGTGAGAGACCGTGCGTGTGAGAGACCGTGCGTGTGAGAGACCGTGCGTGTGAGAGACCCTGCGTTTGAGAGACCCTGCGTTTGAGAGACCGTGCGTGTGAGGGAGAGTGCGTGTGAGAGTGCGCGTGTGAGAGAGAGTGCATGTGAGAGAGAGTGCATGTGAGAGTGCATGAGTGTGCGTGAGAGACAGCGTGCGTGTGAGAGAGCGTGCGTGTGAGAGAGCGTGCGTGTGAGAGAGCGTGCGTGTGAGAGAGAGCGTGCGTGTGAGAGAGAGTGTGCGTGTGAGAGAGTGCGTGTGAGAGTGCGTGTGAGAGAGTGTGCGTGTGTGTGAGAAAATGTGTGTGTGTGTGTGAGAGAGTGTGAGAGAGTGTGTGCGTGTGAGAGAGTGTGTGCGTGTGAGCGAGTGTGTGTGAGAGAGAGTGTGTGTGTGAGAGTAGTGTGTGTGAGAGAGAGTGCGTGAGAGAGTGTGTGAGAGAGTGTGTGGGTGAGAGAGAGTGTGGGGGTGTGTGTGTGTGTGAGTGAGAGCGTGTGTGTGAGAGCATGTGTGTGAGAGCGTGTGTGTGTGTGAGTGAGAGCGTGTGTGTGAGAGCGAGTGAGAGAGAGCGTGTGTGTGTGTGAGAGAGAGAGCGTGTGAGTGTGAGCATGTGCGAGTGTGTGTGTGTGTGTGTGTGAGTGAGTTTTATGCCATTGCCAGAGCTTGGCATACATCAGAAAGACATGCTGGGCAGTGCTATGCAAGGACCTCAGGGTAAAGACTTGAACCCTTGCAGCAATGGGCTAACTTTGGTTGGGCTAGGTTTTGACTGAGTGTGATGATGTGAAATGAGGAACAGAGAGTCGCCACATCAGTGTACATCTCCTCCACTGACTTGAATGGAAGTAAAACCCGGCAGAGGTAGAAAGTGTGGCTGCTGGCTTGCTGTTTTCGACTGTCACACAAAGTCAGAGATCTACCCTGTTAACACAAGCTGTTATGGCTGGTGTGTACGGGAGTGAAACATCCAGTACTGTCTCCTGTAAAAAGCAAATGGCATATCCTACACCAAAGTATTTAATCTTCACTGATTATTTGCTGTAGAGACATGCTACAATCAATGGCTCCCTTATCAGCAGAAGGACAGGGTTTAAAACTCCCAGCAGTCGGCATGTCAGAGTTCCCAATATTCCCTTTGGACCTTGCATTGATCGGGCTCCATCAGTTCTCAGAGCACTCAGCTCTAACACTGCGGTAACACGCGAGGTGGCAGAGACCTGGGCCGACCTAATGATCAATTATTGACATGAAGAAGAGCCCATGTGGAAACTGAAGGGCCCGGCTCAATGCAGTAGGACAAGGTACATTGCAGATTAGAACATTTCTCTGCCAGTTCTCAGTGTGGTCTAATTGGAAATGCCACTGCAAGCATCAAAATGCAAGACAACAACAATAATTTGCATTTACATAGAGCCTTTAATCTAGCAAAAGGTCCCAAGACTCACAGGAGTGTTATCAGACCAAGATTTGGCAAAGAGCTACAGAAGGAAATATTAGGCAACAGCTTGGTCAATGAGGTAAGTTTTAAGCAGCACCTTAGAATCATAGAATCTCTAGAGTGCAGAAAGAGACTATTCGGCCCATCAAGTCTGCACCGATTCTCTGACAGAGCATTCCACGCAGGCCTGATTCTCGTAAGCCCACGTTTTTATCCCACGAATGCCCCTAATCTAACTATTTTAGGACAGCAATCTACTATGGCCAATCCACCTACCCTGCACATCTTTGGACTGTGGGAGGAAACCCATGCAGACACGGGGAGAACGTGCAAACTCCACACAGGCAGTCACCCACGGCTGGAATTGAACCCGGGTCCCTGGCACTTTGAGGCAGCAGTGCTAACCACTGTGCCACCATAAAGGAAACAAGAGGTCAGGACTGGAAGAGTGCAGAGATCTTGGGAGTTGTAGGACAGGAGAAGGTTACAGAGGCAGACTTGATACAGCCTTAAATTGAATGTTCACATTATTGCTTTAGTTAAAAGTTCTTTCTGAAATTAAAATAATTAAAATACTCAGCAAAATATGTTTACTTATAATCAATTATCGTAGGCTGTCGCTTGCTTGCGACTTCTTATGTCAAGGGATAAGAAATTGAACGGGTGAGGTAAATACCCTTGGGAGGGAAACGTAATTCAATTAAAAATATGTCAATCTGAGCTGCTGTTGTGTATCATCCAGCTGCCAGTTATATAAACACACTGGCAGAGGCCTGGCAATAAATATGGTGCCCAACCCGTTAGTCATTAAACCATGTTGGGCAGAAACGAAAGGCAGATTGTACTGCTGGTTTCGGTAAGAGAACCTGCTGCTGCCCCTAAATGTGTAGCCCGATGTAGCAATATCCTCCCACATAGGCTACCCAGCGAGGGATCACTGTGCCAATATTGGGCTACCCAGCGAGGGATCACTGTGCCAATATTGGGCTACCCAGCGAGGGATCACTGTGCCAATATCAGACTACACAGCGAGCGTTTACTGTGCCAACGTCAGACTATCCAGCGAGGGATTGCTGTGCCATTGTCGGGAAACTCAGCGAGTGATCTCTGTGCCAATATTGGGCTACCCAGTGAAGGATCACGGTGCCAATATTGGGCTACCCAGCGAGGGATCGCTGTGCCAAGTTCGGACTACCCAGTGAAGGATCACTGTGCCAATTTCGGACTACCCAGTGGGGGATCACTGTGTCAATTTCAGACTACCTAGTGAGGGATCACTGTGCCAATTTCAGACTACCCAGTGAAGGATCACTGTGCCAATATTGGGCTACCCAGCGAGGGATCACTGTGCCAATATTGGGCTATCCAGTGAGGGATCACTGTGCCAATTTCAGACTACCCAGTGAAGGATCACTGTGCCAATTTCAGACTACCCAGTGAAGGATCACTGTGCCAATTTCAGACTACCCAGTGGGGGATCACTGTGCCAATTTTAGACTACCCAGTGAAGGATCACTGTGCCAATTTCAGACTACCCAGTGGGGGATCACTGTGCCAATTTCAGACTACCCAGTGGGGGATCACTGTGCCAATTTCAGACTACCCAGCTAGGGATCACTGTATCAATATTGGGCTACCCAGTGAAGGATCACTGTGCCAATTTCAGACTACCCAGTGAAGGATCACTGTGCCATTATCAGGTACTCATGAAGGATCGCTTTGCCAACATCAGGCTACTTGCTGAGGCGTTACTGTGCAAAATATTATCTAAGCCAACAAGGGATCACAGTGTCAACATGGGGCACCCAGTGATAAATTACTCCTCGAACATGGGATATCTAATGTGAAATTACTCCAGCATGGAGTACCCATTGAGACATTGTTCCTTCAACACATTGTAGAATGATATGGCACTGAAAGAGGCAATTTGGCCATCATACTTGTGCCAGCTCTTTGAAAGAGTTATCCAATTAATCCCACTGCCCTGCTCTTTCCCAAGAGTCCTGCAATTTTTCTCCTTTCAAATAATTATCCAATTCCCTTTTGTAAGTTATTATTGAACCTGCTTCCACCACTTGTTCAGGCAATGAATTCATAAGCAACCCAGCGAGGGATTGCTCTGTCACTGCGAGTAGCAAAAAATATAATTACAAGAACATTTTTTTCCCCTAAAATACGACTGGTAATGAGGGAATACCTAGAACACAGTTTTCTCACCTCCACTCTTGAAGGTGCTGACACATGCTGAGGCCTCTCCCTCTGATAATATTAAGTCTAGTTACACAGTGCCAATGAAATATTTTATCATGTTTTACACGAGTTAATAAGTGTTGAGGCACTATTTACATAATCCAGTTGGCTAGTAGTTGAGCTAGTAGAAGAGAGTAGTTGAGCTAGTAGAATCCAGAGACCAGGCTAATGTCCTGGAACATGGGTTCAAATCCCACCATGGATTTTAGATTCAATTATTAAAACTGGAATATTAAGCTAGGTTCAATTGTTGTCACTGATGGAAGGAAATCTGCCATCCTTATCTGGTCTGACCTATATTTGACTCCAGACTGACAGCAATGTGCTTAACTCCCCTCTGAAATGGCCGAGCAAGCCACTCAGTTCCGGGGCAATTAGGGATGGGCAACAAATGCTGGCCTTGCCAGAATAGAGCAAAAATAGTACGTCATCGTAGTTGAACCCTTCAGGAAGTGATCATGAGAAATAACCTGGGTATTTTTCTTTCTCTCACTGCTGGCTGTTTATATTGAATTTACAGCACAGAGCCAGGCCATTTGGCCCACCTGGTCCATGCTGGTGTTTATGCTCCGCATGAACCTGCTTCCATCCTTCTTCAACTAATCCTATCACCAAATCCTTTCTCCCTCATGCGTGCATCCGGTTACCAATTAAATGCATGCAATCTGTGACAATGTACAAAATGACATTAATGGATTTGCAGAATTGGTGTAATTGACAAATGAACTTCAATATAGATAAATGTGTGGCATGACATTTTGCTGAGAAGAATAAGGTGGCCACATATTTTTTGGAAAATAAGCTATATGGGGTAGAAAGCAATTGGATGTAGGGATACAGACACAGAAATTACTAAAGGTGGTGATACATGTTAAGAAAGATTTCTAGAAAAATGGAATTGAAAAGTGGGTTAAGTTAAGTTAAACTTGTATCAAACTTTGGTTAGACCACACTTGGATTGCTGTAAACAGCACTGGTCTCTGCATTATAAAAACACATGGGGAACACTTCAGCGGTCACGGGCATTCGGCCTCTGATCTTCGGGTAAGTGTTCTCCAAGGCGGCCTTCACAACACACGACAGCGCAGAGTCGCTGAGCAGAGACTGATAGCCAAGTTCTGCACACACGAGGACGGCCTCAACCGGGATCTTGGGTTCATGTCACACTATCTGTAACCCCCACAACTTGCCTGGACTTGCAAAATCTCACTAACTGTCCTGTCTGGAGACAATACACATCTCTTTAACCTGTGCTTAACCCTCTCTCCACTCACATTGTCTGTACCTTTAAGACTTGATTACCTGTAAAGACTCGCATTCCAACCATTATTTTGTAAATTGAGTTTGTGTCTTTATATGCCCTGTTTGTGAACAGAACTCTCACTCACCTGACGAAGGAGCAGCGCTCCGAAAGCTAGTGGCTTTTGCTACCAAATAAATCTGTTGGACTTTAACCTGGTGTTGTGAGACTTCTTACTGTATTGTAGAAAAAAATAAACAGAGGCACCAGAAAAGGTGCAAAATAGGTTTACAAGGATGATACCAGAACTGAAGTTGAACCTATCAACAATGGCTGCTTTGCCCATGGAAAGAGAAGGCTGAAAGGTGACCTGATAAGAGGTTTTTAAAGTTATGAAGAGTAAGATAAGATAGAAACGGAGATGATGTTTGAATTTGCTGAGGCGGAGGGGAATAGGGATGTTGGGGAGACCAAAACTAGAGGTCATAAATATAAGACAGTCACCAATAAATTCAATAGGGCATCGTAGAATGGTACAGCGTGTCAATATCCTGTCAATTACATTGTTAAGGATGTTGATAGTTTTTGAGCATATATATATATATATAGGGGATGCCCCACTCGGGGTTGTCACCCTCTCTCATTTTTGTTTATTAATTGATTTTTGTTTTACTAAAAGAGTATAAATAGGAGTAGCTGGGACACTGGGTTGTGAGAGAGCAGAGCTGTGAGACTATACAAGTCAATAAACTGCCTCAATAAGGAAAAAATCTGGGTTTTTGTTTCAACTTCACCAACCAGCTTGGATCCTGTTAACACAGCAAGGAAGGAAGCCATCGGGCCCATCGTGCACGTGCTGGCTCTCTGAAAGAGTCAACTAATTAGCTTCAATTCCCTGCCCTTTTCCCATGTTTTGCAGATGTTTACCCTTCAAATATCTATCCAATTGACTTTTGAAAGTTATTAATGAACCTGTTCCCACCACCTATCAGGAATGTGCATTCCAAATCAGAACCGCTGGCTGCATGAGAAATATCCTCTTTCTCTCTCTTCTGATTCTTTTGCCAATCACTTTAAAGTTATGTCCTCTGGTTACCGACACATCCTCCACTGGAAACAATTTCTTCTTTACTCTACCCATCAATCAATCACCCATCATTTCCCACCCCACCCCACCCCAGTAACCTTCTCTGCTCTAAGGAGGACATATCAGTTCTCCTACTTCTTGACAAAACTGGTACCATGCTCGTAAGATCTTGACATCCTTCCTAAAGGGGTTCGAATCCCGCCATGGCAGCTGGTGGAATTTGAATTCAATAAAAGATATCTGGAATTAAGAATCTACGGATGACCATGAAACCATTGTTGATTGTTGGAAAAACCCATCTGATTAACTAACGTCCTTTAGGGAAGGAAATCTGCTTCCTTACCTGGTCTGGCCTACATGTGACTCCAGAGCCACAGCAATGTGGTTGACTCTCAACTGCCCTCGGTCGGATAACTAGGGATGGGCAATAAATGCTGGCCAGCCAGCAACGCTCATGTCCCACAAATGAATAAAAAAAGTGGACTATAGCTAAGGCCTAGTTATTGACATAAAGATTTAGCATAACGTCATAAGCCAAAGATCCCATTTTTCTTTGGTGGGAGAAGCTTCAGGGAAATCAAAAGAGGGAGTGAATATAGCACTCGCTACCACAAGGAGTAGCCCTGGCGAACAGCAGAGATGGACTTCGTAGTATAAAGGGTTAACTGATGGGATACGCTAATGTATGATGCAGATGATAATGTCACACTGACATCAGTCAGTCATGTGTTAGATTCGAGAAAGAGAGAGAGAAAGAGATTGGAACATCATGCCCAGGAGCGACATGTTTTCTCTGTAACCTGTTTGGATATAGTATCAATAAACAGGGTGTTAAGCAAGTACAGAGTACGACTTTGGTCCATCTAGCACATCAAGTACCTTGCCTAGAGTCCACAGATAGAAGGACCATCTCAGAACAGATAGATAGATACACAGGAGATAAAGGAGTAGAAGGAGATGCTGAAAGGATTAAAAGTAGGATGGGAGAAGATTGCAGCATAAATGCAGCATAGATCAACTGGACCAAATGGCCTATTTCTGTATTTCTAATTCTATGTAATCTATGTTATCCTTCGACTGTTCCTCAATACTATCCTATCTTGGTCTGCGTAAATTTGTGCAGCTCCCATGCTATATTGAGGGTGTCTTTAATGACTGAACACCGGAGAGTGACAGAAATAAGTCATCCAAAAGTCTCACTGAAATAAACGCAAGATAACTTCAAAGGTGAAGTGAGATAAACTTTGAGATAAAGATGCACACTGAGCCCTTTAGAGATGAATAATGGAGTTTGTGATCATTAGAAAGTAGACAATTGCCTAATTTGGGACAAACAAAAGGAAAACTTTCATCTACAATTTATGTAACTGCATAGCTTATGTGAACTTGCTGAAATACAGACAAGGGGCAGAATTAGGAGGCAAGAGTTTTAAAGATAAATTTAATGTGCTGTGACTTAATCATGCTATTTTTAACCCTTAACAATAATAAATTCAAGCTTACATTAGGGAGAAAGTATAAAGAAGGATATGCAGCCAATTATAAACTTTAAGCTGCCCAGTTTGCGCTGATGGATTCCGACTAATGAATATGTGTGGTTCATTTGGAATAAAAGAGATGTCATTTTAGCATCAACCAAAGCTCTATAATCACCTATATAGGCAATATTATGGAGTCATTTTGGAAAGCAACAGGAGTGAATGTCCAATCCAAAATAAATATTTTATTTCATGTTTAATAACATGATTACAGGAATTATGCCTGAACTGAGAGGTTATAACAATTGGGAAAGAACGAACAGTTTGGGGCTCTTATCTCTGGAAAAGAGAAGGCTGACAAGGGTCACATAATAGAGTCAGTAATTATTGAAATTCTTTTGTGGGTGTGGGCATCGTTGGCTAGGATTTGTTACTCATCCCTAATTGACCTCGAGTAGCTGGTTGTGAGCCATCTTCTTGAAATGTTGTTATTCGTTGAAATGTAGGTGCACCCATAGTGCTGTTAGGGAGGGAGTTTTGATTTTTGACCCAGCGGCAGTGAAGAAACAGCTACATAGTTCCAACTCAAGTTGTTGTGTGGCTCATTTGGGGAGCTTTCAGGTGGTAAGTGTTCCCATGTGTCAGCTGCCCTTGTAAATGGTGGCGGTTTGGAAGGTGATGCCTAAGGAGCCTTGGCAGCGCATCTTGTAGACACATGCTGCCACTGTTTGTCAGTGTGATGGAAGTGAATGATTAAGGTAGTGGATACGGTGTCAATCACCTGAATTGCTCTGTCCTGAGTGGTGTTGAACTTCTTCAGTGTTGTTGAACTAGGAAGAATTCAACAGGGTTAATTTTTTTAAATTCATTCATGGGCATGGACGTTGCTGGCTGGCCAGCATTTATTGCCCAGCCCTAGTTACCTTGGAGGGCAGTTGAGAGTCAACCACATTGCTGTGGCTCTGGAGTCACATGTAGGCCAGACCAGGTAAGGACGGCAGATTTCCTTCCCTAAAGGACATTAGTGAACCAGATGGGTTTTTCCAACAATGGTTTCATGGTCATCCGTAGATTCTTAATTCCAGATATTTTTTATTGAATTCAAATTCCACTAGCTGCCGTGGCAGGATTCGGACCTCGGTTCCCAGAACATTAGCCGAGTTTCTAGATTAATAGTCTAGGAATAATACCACTAGGCCATCACCTCCCCATCGTGTTGCTGGCTGTTGGGGGAACCTTAAACTTGGGATCATAAATATAAGATGATTGCTAATAACTCTAATGGAATTCAGGAGAAGCTTTTTTTTACCCATAAGAGTGCCGAGAATGTAGAACTTGCTACCACTGAGAGTGGCTGAGGTGAAAGACATAGAAGTCTTTAGGGAAAGGGACACAAGGTGAGTACGTGAGGGAGAAAGGGAGAGAGGGATATTCCTGGAATGGCTGATTCCCTGGGATGCCAGGTCTGCCATATGAGGCGAGACTAAGTCGGTAAGGATTATGTACATTGGAGTTTAGAAGAGCAAGAGGGGATCTCTTGGAAACTTATAAAATTCTAACAGAATTAGACAGGGGTAGATTCAGAAAGAATGTTCCCAATGGTGGGGGGAGTCCAGAACTTGGGGTCATAGTTTGAGGATAAGTGGCTAACCCTTTAAGAATGAGATGAAGAGAAATTTCTTCACCCAGAGGATTGTGAATGTGTGGAATTCATTACCACGTAAAGTATTTGAGGCCATAACATTGTGTGATTTCAACAAGAAATTAGATATAGCTCTTGGGGCTAAAGGGATCAAGGGATATGGGGGGAGGCGAGATCAGGATATTGAAGTTGATGATCAGCCATGATCATAATGAATGGCAGAGCAGGCTCGAAGAGCCAAATGGCCTACTCCTGCTTCTAGTTTCTATGTTTTTATGTTTCTACGATATGCTGGTGGTTTGCGATGAAGAAGGGCGAGAGGAAGTGGTGTGGAGCATAAACACTGGCATGGCTGGAATGGGCTATTTCTGTGCTGTACATTCTTTCTAATTCTATGCTGAATTGCAGACTTCCAATGTGTCCTAGACTTTGCTGCTGCTCTCATTTCTCAAATGACAGGAAACTGCAAGCAACTTATATAACAGCTTTAAAGAGCGCGCCACGTAAACCGCAACAAATGATAGGGGGCAATTACACTATTAGGTTTCAAAGCAGCAGTGGACCGAAATTACAAGCTACACTCATCAAAGGTATAATTGTTTAACCCACCAGCACTTACGATATCCAACAGCAATCTAATTGTTTAAACGCAGCTGCCAAGGCCACCAGCTGTACATAACACAAACCATCCTGAACAGTGCTGTTATTGGATCGTTATTGTACAGCCTTTATCAAGAACAAAGCCCAAATCGTCAGAAAACGCAATTTTATTTTGGCAGCTGGAGGAGGATGGGAGAAGAGAAAATGGGATCAGTGCTAAACTTGAAGAAAAGCAGCTTCCTTGGATGCCATCCTCTTTCCCACTGCTTTTCCCACACTTGTCAAGTGATTCAGGGCAGGATCTACGTTGGGCCCTAATTAAAGACAAAAGACTTAATGCTCTTGATCACCCTACCATGTCCAGCAAAATACATTCCTTCGCTGTACAGCTCCTGCTGCCTCCCAGGGTCCGATTGCAGCAGAGCTGGAGAACTGATATAGCGCTTAATGTTGTGTTTGGATGTACAGAAAAATGCTCTTTTTTTAATAGATTTTTGGTTTTAATTATTCTTTTCCAATTTCCCCCGAGAAGGTGCTAATGTTTGCTAAGAGTACAGTTCCACAGGCCACAGTAACCATATGGTACCTTGCCAATTCACCATTCTTCTGTCGGGAGTGTGAGCAGGTGGACCATTGAAGGCATCGCAGCTAAGTTCAATGCTCTTTGTTCGCGACACTTCCATACACTCATTTCCAAGCAGTGCTGACTGGATAGTGATCAGAAATGGGCAGCTAGCTAGCTTTCTTTTCTCACTTCCCAGCACAAGATGCCAATGATAACTAGACATACACCCTGTAACACAGCTGCCTTTGGGATCTGCTCTCTATGGCCTCGTACCAACTAGCTCTTCACTGCTAAGGGACGTGAACAGCAAGAGACCATTCAGCTCCTCAAGCCTATGCTGCCATTAAATTCGATTGTGGCTAATCAATATCTTAATTCCATTTACCCCCCCCCTTTAGTTCCACATTCTTTAATACCCTTTCCTAACAAAAACTGTCCATCACAGACTTCAAAGCTCCAATATCCCAGTATCCATAGCCTTTTTAGAGAGAGAGATCCAGATTTCTACTGCTCTTTGTGGGAAAAAGTGCATCCAGATTACCCTCTGAATTGGTCTTGCTCGAATCTCAAGGTTATATACCCCACCGTTCCTGATTCCCTCCCCCTACCAGAGAAAATTTTCTGAATCTATCCTATCATTTGAACGTTTTGAACAGCTCAGTTCGATCAGCACTCAACCATCTAAACTCAAAGGAATACAAGACCAACTGGTGTATGGTCTTGTCGTAATAGCTGGCATAGCGGTCCACTGACTATAGCTATGATGTGGAGATGCCGACGTTGGACTGGGGTGGCCACAGTAAGAAGTCTCACAACACCAGGTTAAAGTCCAACAGATTTATTTGGAATCACGAGCTTTCGGAGCGCTGCTCCTTCATCAGGTGAGTGAAATCCGCTCCACTCCACTCACCTGATGAAGGAGCAGTGCTCTGAAAGCTCGTGATTCCAAATAAATCTGTTGGACTTTAACCTGGTGTTGTCAGACTTCTTACTGTGACTACAGCTAGGTTGGGCAAGAACATTCCAACTTGGCATGCGATTGTGTTTCATTAGCATCTCACACAGTTAGAATTAGAAACATAAGACTTACTATAGCCTATTCCTGCTCCATCGAACCCACCATTCAAAAGGATCATGGCTGATTTGGCTCTACTTTTCTGTCCCCTATAGCCCCCAACTTTTATGTCTATCAAAAATCTACATAACTCTGCATTGAATCAATTTAATTACCCAGCTCCACTGCCTTCTGGGGAAGAGAATTCCACATACCAATGACACTCTGAGGGAAAGATTCTTCTCGTCTCAGTCTTAAAAGGGAGACCTCTTATTCTTAAACTGTATCCTCTAGTTCTAGTCTCCTCCAAAAGGGGAAGCATCCTCCTCCTTGTATCTACCCAATCAAGTCCTATCAGCATCTTACAAGTTTCAATAATTCCTCTCATTCTTCTAAACTCCAATGGATATAGGCCCAATCTGTTCAACCTTTCTTCATAAGATGAGCCTTTCATCCCAGAAATGAGTAGAGGGAGCCTTCTCTGAATTATTTCCAGTACAATGCATCTTTTATCAAATAAACCAAAACCGTACTCCAGAATTTTGAAAATTAACCCTCAGCGCTCGCCTCAGACGACAGGGCTGACTATCATTCCCTGCTGAGGAGCCGACAACTTGCCCTCCAGACTTGGGAACCCCCTTGCTGTCCTTCACTGAATGGAGCTCCCATGCTTGCCTCCTCCAGAACACTCTTGGTCCCACTGCCGGCATTTGGGGTTTCCTCAGCATTTCGTTATGATGCGGGACTGGGACCTGGGAATGAATGTCTTTGCTTATACATGAGAACTGCTTGCACGGCAAGCTTGATGGCAGAGACCATCTTCATTCTGGTGAAAGAACGGGGAAAGAATCATAAAAACGATATTGGACATCTTTACTCTGAAGTATCCTCTCCCAACAGCATCCTAACGTACAAACACCAAGTTAGTTCTAGCATGCACATCTGCTCCACTGTAGCCAGATCAGACTCATGACTGCATGGCTGGTTGCACAGTTGCCACAGTGGCCTGGTACTGTGAAAGTGTTGAGGAGTTGGGGAGGGGGGTTAAATAGGCCAATTTACACTTGGAGGCTTCAAGTAGCAGCTGCAGACTGTCTTGAAGGTGGCCATTATTGACAGCATTTAAGTTACTGACATCTCTGACTGAACATGAACAGGATACAGTCTTTTAAAATAGATTTCCATTATAAAATCTGATTTATGACCAATTAATAAATAGGACAGAGTTATTTGTGTGACAGATGGACACACAGACACCAAATAATCACAGTAACCTCCTTCGTTATGTTTTATGGCTGTTAACGGGGCCAATAATCGAGTGTTGCTGAAAGCGACGCCACTATCTCATGCTAAAGCCTGAAGATCGTGCGGTATTTCACTGGTCTCGCCCCCCAATCAATTCACAAAGCACTGAGGGTGAAATGAAAACCATTAGCAAGGCCTTTACATCAGGCAGCCAAGGCATGCTCCTCAGTGCAAGAAATAGATTCTGTCAATACACCAGGGGCGTTAGTAGTTCCTGCAAACTCCCTGTACTTTATATTCCATGTCACTGACTCCTTGGCAACAGTGGATTTTGAACTTCAGGCTTTTAAAATCAACTGAGAGAGAGAAAAAAATAATCTCGTCTCTGGAAGCCGACGGCAAGCTATTGACTGTCCTAAACAAAATGAAATCAAACTTTACTTGTACGTTACACAGCTATAAATGTCAGGATTAAATCATGAGCATTTATCCCCTTTTTATTTCTTACTTCCAGTTTACTAATGCTCACAAACGGCACAATAAATTCCAATTAAAAGGTTAGCTCAAAAAATTGCTGGGGTGCCAAAAACATCAAGTACATCAAGGGGAAAGTGCATCAGTACTGGAGAATACAAATGGGTAAGTGAACTGACAGGAAAGGACCTATATTTTGCATTCTGAAGTTGTTGGATTATGTAGACACGGGGCCAGCGAGGGATCAGAATGATAGGAAGCCGTAAGCCAACCAAATCAACACGGTAAAACAACAGGAGTGCTTGCTGTAACTGCCCTCGGCACAACTGCATTGGGGGGGACAGGGGCGAAAATTGGCCAGTGGTCGCTATTCAGGGACCCTCATTGGAAATGGCTGTGCCAGACTGTTACATAAAGCAATGTTTTGGTTTTGCTTGCCATGCCTGTGTGAAATGACAGCCTGCTAACACTTGCTGCCAAGACACTCACACCCGTTGATGATGCATTGGATTGATATGTGGGGCCTGCTCATTAAGTACCTGTTACTGCCTGAGGGTAGGTATTTACAATCACACTGTGTAACACAATGGAGGCTATTTTGAAGTTAAGAGTCAATCGCCCAGTGACTGAACAATCTGACCACTAAATTCCGATAAGCTACTCATCATCACATCTGCATATTTTGTTCTGTCGTAAGTCTTAGCAAGGAAAATGTCAAAAAATCAAAATCAGGGTTCAAACTAATGAAGTAATGATAAAAATAATAAAACTTCCACAGAGACATTATAAAATACTGAATATTCACTGAATTGGATTTGGTGTCTTTTAATGTCGCCATTCAAATGAATGAACTGAAGGACTCTGGTTCACCTCAAAGCCTGGGACTCAACTTGATCATTTTGCCCAGAGCCAAGAAGGGATGGGGGAGGGAAGTGAGGGAAAGGAGGGGAGGAGGGAGAGTGGAGAAGGAGTGGAAAGAGAAGGGAGGAGTGGCAAAGGGGGGGGGGGGGGGGGGTGGGGGCGGAATCCCTACAGTGCCAAAGGAGGCCATTTGGCCAATCAAGTCTGCACTGACTCTCCATTAGAGCATCCTACAGAACGTGCAAACTCCACACAATCATCCAAGCCTGGAATCGAACCCCGGCGCTATGAGGCAGCATTGTTAACTGCTGTGCTACTGGGGGGGGGGGGGGGAAGAGAGGGAAGAGAGTGGAGAAGAGAGTGGGGGAGGAGAGGAAGGGGAAAAGAGGAGGGGGCAAGAGAGGAGGGGGCAAGAGAGGAGGGGGCAAGAGAGGAGGGGGCAAGAGAGGAGGGGGCAAGAGAGGAGGGGGCAAGAGAGGAGGGGGCAAGAGAGGAGGGGGCAAGGGGGGGGCAAGAGGGGGGGGCAAGAGAGGGAGGGAAGGGGGGGAGAAGAGGGTGGGGCAAGAGGGTGGGGGAAGAGGGTGGGGGAAGGGGGGGGAAGAGGGGGGGAAGGGGGGGGGGAAGAGGGGGGGGAAGAGGGGGGGAAGAGGGGGGGGAAGAGGGGGGGGAAGAGGGGGGGGAAGAGGGGGGGAGAGGGGGGGGAGAGGGGAGGGGGAAGGGTGGGAAAGGGGGGAGAGGGAGGGGGGAAGGGGGAGAGGGAGGAGGGGAGGGGGAGAAGGGGGGGAGAGGGGGAGAAGGAGGGGAGGGGGGGTGAAGGAGGGGAGGGGGGGAGAAGGAGGGGAGGGGGGAGAAGGAGGGGAGGGGGGGAGAAGGAGGGGAGGGGGGGAGAAGGAGGGGAGGGGGGGAGAAGGAGGGGAGGGGGGGAGAAGGAGGGGAGGGGGGGGAGAAGGAGGGGGGGAGAAGGAGGGGAGGGGAGGAAGAAGGGGGGAGAAGGGGGGGAGAAGGAGGTGAGAAGGAGGGGAGAAGGAGGGGAGAAGGAGGGGAGAAGGAGGGGAGAGGGGGGGAGAAGGAGGGGAGAGGGGGGAGAGGGGGGAGAAGGAGAGGGGGAGAGAAGGGGGAGAGGGGGGGAGAAGGGGAGGGGGAGGAGGGGAGAGAAGGGGGAGAAGGGGTGAGAAGAGGGGAGAAGGGAGAGCGGGGGGAGAGGGGGAAGGGGGAAAGAAGGGGGAAGGGGAAAGGGGAAGGGGAAAAGAGTGGGGAGGAGAGGGAAAGGGGGGGGAGGTTGGGGGAAAACGGGGAGGGCAGGGCAAAGAGGGAGGGAAGGAAAAGGGTGGAAGAAGAAGGGTGGGAAGAGAGGTCGGGAAGAAAGGGGCAAGATGGCAGGGGGGAATAAGGGGTGGCAATAAGAGGGGAAAGGCAGGGGAAGGTTGGGGGAAAAGGATCCGAGGAAGAGGAATAAGTGAGAAAATCTCTGGCTACTCATGGATAGTGAAGGATGGAAGCATGTAAATTAATTTCCACTCAGCTGGATGATGGTGTGGGCAACTACTTTAAAAGTTGCAGAGAGACTGAGGGGGAATAGTGCAACATGCTGATAGTCACAGAGGATATCAAGCTGGAAGCTGTACCAGGGAGAACAACTAGCAAAGGAGAGGATGCAACTGGACGAACAATAACTGCTATCATGGCAATTGTAGAGCCAAAGGTGAGAGAGACAGAAGTTTGAAAGCATTGCCAATAGCTTGGGTGGGAGTGGGATGGGGAGAAGAATGTTTTTCCAGGGGTGGAGACACAGGAAGCAGGATTGGACTGGGGAGGTGGAATTTGAGTGGTGTGGGGTACAGGTAATGATCAGAATGACTTCACCTGAGAGGATGGGAAAGAGAAGTGACGGCAGATAGTCCCTCCTGCACCTTCCTCAAATTTACATACATTTACATATATGTCCAGGTTCTCTTCATAGGATCCAATTGGCTTTTCATCAGCTACACCCATAGCAAAGCACCCAAACTCCAACAATCCAATGAGGACAAAAATTTCTCTTCGTCTCTTCCCGCACACTCCCAATGACAATTTTAAATTGCTGGTCCCACATCTGATCAAGTTCTCACATTAACCACTCTCATTGCGAATCTCTTTCTAAGGAATGACAAATCAGGAATAATTTTTCTTGACCTCACTGCAGCGTAAGATACAGTCTGGCACACTGGCTCGTTCATCAAAATATCAAGAGCTCCCTCTCCCTGGGTTACTGACGTCATTCAACTGCTGCTCTGGGACAGATGGTTCAGGGCACATATGGATGACAAGACTAGGGCTTGAAGGAAACAGACAAATAGACTATCCCAGGGATCTGTCTTAGCCTCAACTCTGTTCAATCTGAACATCAACAACCTACCCCAACACTATCCTGGAAGCTAATTGGTGCAGCCGACATCTACTGTGGTGCACAGGCTCAGATATTCCCTGAGCTGGAAGAAGCACTAAATAACAATGTTGCAAAGCTGGACAATCACTGCAAGACAAGGTGTCTAAAACCGAGCACCAGCAACACAGCCGCTAGCACATTCCACCTTCACCAATGCCAGCCTGAAGAGGGAACTAAACACCATCCTGGATGGCCAGAGACTGAAGAACGGTCCCCACCCAGTTGATCTGGGTGTCACCCATGACAAAATCCATCTCCTCAAGACCGCAGGAAAAAAGTTAAACCCAAAACAACCTCCTCAGTAAACTGGCCAGTACCTCATGGGGATCACAGGCCAAGACCCTAAGGATCTCTGCTCTTGCCATCACACACTCAACTGTAGAATACTGTACTCCAGTATGGTACCAATCTGCCCACACCAAACTTATCCAATGTGCAACTCCACTCAACAATGGGCATCATCACAGGTACACTTTGACCAACTTACATCTCTGGCTCCCAGTCCTGAGCAACATTGCATTCTGCCACCTCACCACCCACCACATTAGGAGTGTAATCGCAACAGACAAACTGCTGGAGAAGGCCTTACTATATCCCAAGCCTGCCCATATTCAAGGACGTCAACCCACCAGCAGTACACCCCTCACGCCATCTGATATAGTTAAACTCACCATGGCAAGGAGTAACATTATCCAACATGGCCAAGGCCTCTGTCCAGCCATCCAACATCAATAGGGTTTCCAAGACCACCCAAGCTGCTGCTGTGGTGCAGTACAAACAATAACGCACATTGTCGAGGCCACTGACTAAACTTGAAGGTAGGCTTAAAGAACTCTATCTCGTCACTGATAAGGCTATTGCTTGCTCTGTGGCTATGCTAAATACATAAATAAATCTGTGCAAGTACTATGTGGATTCCTTACTGTTCATGAGTCTCAATGATCATTTGAGGTAATGTGCGGATAAGGAGGGAGGATGAAAACCTCCCTCTACCACAGTGGTTTACGATAATTCTAGCATGTTTGTTAAAAGGCATTTATCTTCTAATCATTTTCCGTGATCACATACTATATTGAAGCCCAAACACAAATCTATACTTGCTGCTAGTCTCCCATCGTTCAAATGCCACTGCATTGCTGAAAAAAGCCTGGCCCACCTCTCTCCGATTGACCTTCCATCTCTGTGGGAGAACCTCTGCTTCTGCTGTAGCCCTCCTTAAGGATCAGGATGTTACTGCACAAGACAGTCAAAAGGAAAAGCCAAGCCCTATCACCATTGGTACAGTATTTGCACCACGGGCCTGTTGCATTATAGTGACAAGCATCTGAAAGCAGCTCAGTAGGGACAGTGTCCAAGTGAAAAACAACAGCACTTTGCTCAACACTTAAAAGCCACAATGGAAGAATAATTCTAAGTTTCATGTTTTTCTGGATAAAATGAAAACACGTTTTACTCCTTTACAATATGCAAATAAATGTTTTGCGCCAACATGTGACAGATCTATAAATAAAGTCTGCATGTAAGTCTTTGTCTTAGAGAGAGAGAGAGAGAGAGAGAGAAAGAATGCGTGTGTGTATGCTAAGTGTTAGTGCATTGGACGGTATTAGCCCGTGTATTAGTGTGTTTTAGTCTGTTTGATTGTGTTTGAATGATAGTGAACATAAGAACTAGGAGCAGGAGTCGGCCATCTGGCCCCTTGAGCCTGCTCCGCCATTCAGTAAGATCATGGCTGATCTTTTTATGGACTCAGCTCCACTTACCCGCCCGCTCATCATAACCCTTAATTCCTTTACTGTTCAAAAATTTATCTATCCTTGCCTTAAAAACATTGAATGAGGTAGCCTCAACTGCTTCACTGGGCAGGGAGTTCCACAGATTCACAACCCTTTGTGTGAAGAAGTTTCTCTTCAACTCAGTTCTAAATCTGTTCCCCCTTATTTTGAAGCCATGCCCCCTACTTCTAGTTTCATCCGCCAGTGGAAACAACCTCCCTGCTTCTATCTTATCTATTCCCTTTATAATTTTATATATTTCTATAAGATCTCCCCTCATTCTTCTGAAATCCAATGAGTATAGCCCCAGTCTACACAGTCTCTCCTCATAAGCCAACCCTCTCAACTCCGGAATCAACCTAGTGAATCTCCTCTGCACCCCCTCCAGTGCCAGTATATCTTTTCTCAAGTAAGTGTTGGTGTGTGTGTTTTTGTGTGTTAGTGTGTATGTGTGCTTGGGCCGGAGCGTGCGCAGGCCGGAGTTTAACACACTAATGCATACACACACTCCAGCATCTGTATATGCATGAATGTGTGAGTGTTAGCATGCATGTTTTAGTGTGCATGCTTTATAGCATGTCTTAACATGTGTTTAGTGTGTTTGTCTGAGAGTTGTGTTAATATGTGCCTTTGATGTGTGTTTGTGAGCATGTGCGTATTTTAGTGTCTGTGTGTTAATGTGTTTTTGTGTGTGTGAACATGTGTGTGCGTGCGTGCTAGTGGATCTGTGTGCATGTGTTAAGTGTGTGTATATTACCATACCTCTATCAGGGTTAGAGCACACCTCAAGTCTGCCTGCACCACAATTTTTTTTCAATTCGGTTCCTCCACTTCCATTAATTTTCAGGCTACCCTAAAAATTTCAATCAATTAAAAATTATCACCATCCATTTCCAGAATGACTGCGTGCTGCCTACTGCCAGTCTGGCTGCATGCCAGCACGCAGACAAATGCTATCAGTGTTTCTGACTATCACAAGTGCACAGAGGCCATGCATAATTGACTAAAAGATGGGCTAAAACTGTGGCCAATCAGTGTGTGATCAAAACCCGTGGAATATTCAGTGCTACTTGATTACAGAATACATATCCTTTGCTCTCCTCCCCTGAACACATCATGAAATCTCTTCAAGGTCCAGAGTGCCATAATATGATCATTACTGTCAAGCAGTATGAAGTGCAGACTACGGGTTTCAGGTTAGAGCCTCATACTTCACAAGAGCAATTTCCTTTTATTTTACTGCATTTGAGATTGCACTCCATTAAAGCACAGAGGCAAAAGGGCTGCTTAACGATCATTGCAGAGCACACAAAGCAGAATGTGTGTTCTGGAACAGTGGGTGTAGTTTGACAAGAGATAAAGCTATTTTTTCCCTTCCCTTTGTGGCTGCATTAAAACCTTTCAGGAGGAGACGGTGAAACATCTGCACCCAGAAACTAGAAGATTAAGCCTACAACCAGCCCCCATCCTGTGGGAAAGTCAGCCCTCTTCTTTCAGATCTTCTGGGGCAGAGGCTTCAAGTCAGTGATGGAAATCATGGCCACCTCATCCATTCTACTGCCCAGTTAGGCCTCCCAAAACAGGCTCCACTCAAGCACAGGAGTGGGTTTACTTGTAGGATCTCCTGCTGCCTGCTCTGCAGTCAGGCCTTCAACTGATGTGATGCCTGTTGGTTCTCCCCGTGGGTTTCAGAGTCTATGGAAAGTGGGTCAATCCAACAAGATCATATTCACGGCAGGGTAAGGCAAGATGTATTCTCATCAAAATAGCTCCCTCTTCTTCGACCGCAGCTGTCAGAGATCAGGCACCATCCCAATCTCCTCCTGAACTGTACCAGCTCAGCTTAACTTCCCTGATAGGAAAGGAAAGTGACAGGAATCATTGACAGGCATCATCTCTTCATTTGTCTTGGTTTGCCAATTTTGGGACCCACTCTTCCCATTCCCTCTCCTCTCCCAGTTCTTACTAGAGCGGTCCAAACCACTGTTGTGATACAACTGAGACAAAAGGGACTTGTAGCTTGCCAGCTTGCCCAATAGCTCAGGATGCAACAACCCTTGTGACTTTAATTATTATAAATCTGTGAAGTCCCAGGAAAGCCCAGGCAGTTATTAGTGTGTGCAGTCGAGCCCAATGCATAAGGAGAGAGATATGGATAGATGTTATGGAAATCAAACAATAATTTTAACAAGAATAAGTGTGTCCAGTCAATTTAGGTGGGCAGAATGGAAGGTGAGAAGATGGACTAACTAGTGGGCACTGTCCTTTCTGTCACTCTACACACTGTTACTGTTGTTCTAAAGCTATTTTGGCATAATGCAATGTCACTGGGTTAGTCATCCAGAATCCCATGCGAATACCTGGGGACATGGTTCAAATACCACCACAGCAGCTGGTGCAATTTCAACTCAACTAATTAATAAATATGGAATTGAAAGCTGGTCTTATTAATGACCATGAAATCATCATCGATTGTTGTAAAAACCCATCTGGTTCACTAATATTCCTTTAGGGAAGGAAATCTGCTGTCCTTATCTGGTCTGACCTACATGTATCACAGTTTGTTTTGGCTCCTGCTCTGCCCAAGACCAAACGAACTACAAAAGGTCGTGAATGTAGCCCAATCCATCACTCAAACCAGCCTCCCATTCATTGACTCTGTCTACACTTCCCCCTGCCTCGGCAAAGCAGCCAGCATAATTAAGGACCCCACGCACCCCAGACATTCTCTCTTCCACCTTATTCCCTCGGGAAAAAGATATAAAAGTCTGAGGTCACGTACCAACCGACTCTGCTGCTGTCAGACTTTTGAATGGACCTACCTTGCATTAAGTTAATCTTTCTCTACACCCTAGCTATGACTGTAACACTACATTCTGCACTCTCTCCTTTCCTTCCCTATGAACGGTATATTTTATCTGTATAGTGCGCAAGAAACAATACTTTTCACTGTATCTTAATACATTTGACAATAATAAATCGAATCAAATCAAGTGTGACTTCAGACACACACAGTCCCCTGAAATGGCTTAGCAAACCCGCTAAGGAGTGGAACATGGACTGCAGCGGTTCAAGAGGGTGTCTCGCCACCACCTTCTCAAGGGCAATTAGGGATGGGCAACAAATGCTGGCCCAGCCAGTGAATAATCAGATCCCATGAAAGAATTGAAAAAATCACAAAGGAAATGACCACTTTGATGAAAACACAAACACCGACTTCCTTTTGCCGTCAGATTAGGGATCTAAGCGAGAGTGTGGCAGTCGTGCGAGGGGTTTGCCGAGGTGCAGGTCGATGCACTTTTTGGACCAGAGTAAAGGGAGATTTTCTGTGTTGCACTCGATCAGAGAAAGTTAGATAATGATTCTGAGCACCAAAGACACTTAGCACTCACAGCCTTCCTCTCGGACAAAACAAAAATAGATACTCTCATCAGTTCTAGTTAATGTTAATACAGCAATGATAAAATCTACACATTTAAGTTCTTACCAGCAAACCTGATTTGATCTCACGCTGAATTAAGCAAAATACTGCAGCTGCTGGAATCTGAAACAAGAACGGAGGATGCTGGATAAACCGAGAAGGTTTGGCAGAATCTGGAAGAAAGGCCCATTCTGACAAACAGCCAAATGGACTCCAGACACTCTCGCCTTACAGATGCTGACAGACTTGCTGAATTTTTCCAGCATCCTCTGTTCTTGTTTGATCTCAGGCTGACTGGCTGAAATCAGATCACTTATCAATGTCAGAATAGTTGCTATAATAACACAATCTCTCCAATTCATACAGGTTTACAGGAAACTCCACATTGGAAAAGAGGCCCTAAAATTTCCATATACAACACTGAATTGGTTAAAAGAAAAATCAGTTACAAACACAGTGCTGAAGAATTCTCATGAACTGCCACTTTTGACCACTTTTGTTTTGGTCAAATTCTGGAATATTTTGGCTTTGAAAGGAGCACCAACGGTATTGTTGAAGAAATGAGTTGCTGCAGTGCAAGGGAGCTGATTCATTAATAGAAAGTATTAACATGGGGCAGAATAGCATGGAGCTGAGGTAGGAGTTGCTGAACCTGACTGAAGATGCTGAGGTTAGCTGCTGTAAGGTCTTGGTCATCAATGATAAGTATTGGCAACCTGCCAGGGCGAATGAGCTGGATTAACATCAGTAGAGATACAGTCCATAATGCAGGACGGTGACTAGGTGGAGGTGCTTATCTGAACATGGTGAGGGAGCCGGACTGATCAAAATTATTTTTTGGGGTACTTCATTGATCATGTCATTTTGACCATACACATTACCTCAGCTCTCTCGCACTGTCAAAATTAATACATTCCCCTTGCTAGTTAATCCCCACAACAACACCTGATGATATGGGTTTAAACTGAAAACCATTCCAAACCTAAGATCAACTGAGAGAATCTGTCTGTGTGTTTCTACATTGGGGCTGAGGAGCAGGAAGGGAAAGCTGATGACAATTCTTTAAAAACTGTTCTCAAAGGAACCCTGATTGTGGCACTCGCTCTTTAAGTGCTGGTTATGAATGACTGTAATTAGGGTGGAACTTATATGAATGGCTTCTTAATGTGAGGTTGTTCAAAATGGATTTCTGCAACAACCAATCACTGCCACGAAAAATTAGGCAAGGGCATTTTTTTTACCAAAGAGCATTTTCCTTGTGGAGCAATGTTTGCAGTCTAACAACGAAGCAAGTGTCAGCAGGCTCTTGTCCTGCCCTTCCGTAGTTTACACAGAGCTAAGAATGATCCCCCCCCCCACCCCACCCCCACCAGTGAAGGTTCAGTAAGTCCCCTGACCTTCAGTGATTTATAGATTTTAAATACGCCAGCTAGACATTCTATCGAATTTGTATACTTGTGTGCTCTTAAGGAGGCAAGTCAGTTGTGTATTTAACCTCTCACAGTTGGCAAATAATGAGGTAACAGTCAATTCATTTTGTGCAAGTTATGCCTCTGATCAAAAATCAGCACTGACAAATGTTAACATGCGTGTCATTGAAACATTATTTGCTGCCAAGCTTAATGCAGTTGTTTACCAGTTGTCACTACAGGCTTTGGGAAGGCACCTGATGGGCCCTTGGGAATCAGTTACCCTGTCACCAACCATTTGCATAAATCAGTGGCTATTCATCTCAGAGCCTGGCAAATCAAGATTACATGTCTAACCAGGAGTTTTAATCTGTAATTTATAATGAACCCTACAGCATTGTCCTAGATGGTCTCTGAAAATGGTTTATCAGTCACTGAAAACTGGGGTTAAAATCAAGAACACAAATCCGAAGGTCAGGGAGATCCCACGGGAGAGATAACTTTCGGCAATGAAAGTCTGCACAAATCCAACAGGGAACGGGTACAAAATTTAAAAATTGGAGCAGGGTGGGAAGAACAACGTGAGTCATCTTCACATCAGAAGCAACTACGTCAGCATATGTTCGTTATTAGTAAAAGTGTGACGAAATGATATTACAGACATTCAGGAGTTTTATTAAAACATCAGCTTCCCCAGTGACACAGTCAGGGATATTATGAAGCCAAGCAGATCTGGCTGGGATCAATGATATGTGCCCAGTAACCCAATTTCAGCCAGGTGGCAATTGACCTCACTGTTGCTGTGTTAGTAAGTGGACATAAAACAGGTGTCAGCTTTCCCTCAGTTGAGTGTAACTTCTGGGAAAGCAGTTGTGATGCCTGTCACAGTTGATGAGCTTATCTACACACATGGCCAACGCTCACGTGCGAAGGATGGCTCTTTGGACAAGGTATTGAAAGTAACCAATGCATCCCCCATGAATCAGCACATTCAGAAGGGAAAGAGGGAATATTCGCTGATCTGAAGATTTTCAAAGAAATCCACACTTTTAAGAGGGATCTAACTTACGACTTCCTTGCTGGCCTACTCCTGACCCAATTGACAATTTTACTGCTGTATAATGTGGCTTACAAACAATGGGTTGGGTCTAAATATCAAGTGTTGCTACAGATGATCAATGCAAGAGGAATGAATCGAATCATAGAATCCCTACAGTGCAGAAGCAGGCCATTCAGCCCATCGAGCCTGCACTAACAACAATCCCACCAGACTCTATCTCCGTAACCCCACATATTTATCCTACTAATCCCCCGATACTAAGGGGCAATTTACCATAGCCAATCAACTTAACCTGCACATCTTTGGACTGTGGGAGGAAACCGGAGCGCCCAGAGGAAACCCACACAGACAAGGGAGAATGTGCAGACTCCACACAGACAGTGACCTAAGCCGGGAATTGAACCCAGGTCTCTTGCGCTCTGAGGCAGCAGTGCTAACCACTGTGCCACCGGTTCACCCGAATCTTGGAGGAATAAGTAATCTCAAACTTCCTGCTGATAATTTTAGTGAAAGAAACACAGCACAGGGTGGCACAGTGTTTAGCACTGCTGTCTCACAGCGCCAGGGACCCGGGTTCAATTCCAGCCTCGGGTGATTGTCTGTGCAGTTTGCATATTCTCCTGTGTCTGCGTGGGTTTCCTCCGGGTGCTCTGGTTTCCTCCCACAGTCCAAAGATGTGCAGGTTAGGTTGATTGTCCTTGCTAAATTAATCCTTAGTGTCAGGTGGATTAGCAGGATAAATACATGGGGTTATGGGGATTGGGCCTCCGTGGGATTGTTGTTGGTGCAGGCTCGATGGGCTGAATGGCCTCCTTCTACACTATATGGATTCTATGATATGATGCAAGTCTAAAATAAAAGGCTCAAATAAACGCAAGGTGAAATGAAAAGTCAGGAGACTAGGATATCTAGAAAAACAAAGAACGTGAAAGCTGTAATAATGGAATGCAGTTTAAAAAAACTGCAAAGAATCTTACGGCTAACAGCAGGAGCTTTTATAAATATATTCGGAGGAAGAGAGTGGTAAAGGGGAATTCTGCCCATTAGAGACAGATGCAAGCAAGGCTATAATGAATAATAGGAAATGCCAGACTTATTGAGTACTGTGTACACATAATCACAAACAACAAGGTGCTTCATCGTAATAAAAACAGAAAGTGGTGAAAAAATGCCGCATGTTTGGCAGCATCTGTGGAGGGAGAAAGAGAGCTAACGTCCAATATGACTCTGCTTCGGAACTCCAAAGTTCCATCGAGTTAAGTTCTAAAGAGGCAATTGGACTTGAAACGTTGGCCCTGTTTTCCTTTCCCCAGATGCGGAGCTTTTCCAGTACTTTCCACTTTTATTACAGATCTGCAGCAACCACAGTATTTTTCTTTTATATATATCATTGTGCTGGGCTCAACAGCATGGTGACCACTCTCCAGGAGATTCAATTTAAACAGACAAGCCAAGTCTCCCATATTCCCAATTCTCTACCAGAAACTGCCTCAGGGTAACATCAAGGTGGCATGGTGGCACAGTGGTTAGCACAGCTGCTGCACAGCGCCAGGGACCTGAGTTTGATTCCAGCCTTGGGTGACTGTTTGTGTGGAGTTTGCACATTCTCCCCATGAAAAGATCGTTTTCTTCGCTGAACGAAAGACCATTCCCAAATCCTGGTCACCTAAGCTGTACGGTAATCACTGGCTAGATTTGACCAATGGGTTTATGGTTGTTGCTTGAGAAATGGGGGTCACAGCAGAGTTCACGATTATGGGGACAACAGATACTTCTGGGTTTTCAGTCTTTGAGGGACTAAGTGCTCACTGTCAGTTTCACGAAGTATATGATTGCTCTTTATATTGTTTTATGATCTTTCTTCCACGTTATTAAATACTCTTTATGTGTTTAACGAAAGAGAGATCTGAGTTTTCACTGTTTCTGCAAACGTTTCTTGCTAATATCCAAAATACAATACACCATGGGAAACCCAGTGTTTTAGGTTGGAAAACTCTCGCACAAACATTGGCAGGGTTTCGTTACAGCCAGGATACACTTGAAAAATGAGGAGGCGACCAAGACTATTCGTAATCATGAACGGAAAGGACAAGAGATTAGCTATACTAGGGAACCTAAAAATAAGTTACAGCGAGGAACTTAATGGGTTTAATAAAAGTGAAGGACAAACAGGATGGAGAAAACAACGGGACTTATGATAGACAAAGCTCCAGGACCTGATGGTTTTGACCTTTGAGTATTAAAAGAAATAAAGAAATTATGGACATTATAGCTATAATTTTCTAAGTTTTCTAAATTCAGAAATTGTGCCTTTTAATTGGAGAATGTCAAGTGTCACTCCAGTATCTAAGAAAGGAGAGAGAGAGAGCAATCTGATACCTACAGGCTGTTAGTATAATATAACTAATTGGCAAGTTA
Source organism: Mustelus asterias (assembly GCF_964213995.1). Taxonomy (NCBI): domain Eukaryota; kingdom Metazoa; phylum Chordata; class Chondrichthyes; order Carcharhiniformes; family Triakidae; genus Mustelus; species Mustelus asterias. Next base: position 100,277,341 of record NC_135814.1, on the reverse strand, counting down.
CGGGAATCCATCAGCAGGGACAAAGTGACTGAACACTTTGATACAAATGGTCTGATTTAAAGTGTCTTTGTGGATTTGCGAAAGGTAGATATGTTTACCCTCCTGGTTAATCTGGTTACATTTTTTGAATAGACAAAGCAAGATGGTTAAGGGACAGTCCACAAATGCTGTTGATATAGACTTCCAGAGGGCATTTGATAAGGTTCTGGGAAAGAGATTCTTAATAAAAATGATAATGCCAGGAATTGGAGGTAACCCTGTGTCATGGGTTGGTAATGGGTGAGGACGGAGATGGGGAGTGCAGGGAAGAGTTAAGGACATATTCTGATTAGCAAAATTTGAGAAGTCATGCTCCCCAGGGATCTGCACTGAATCCTCCACTTTCAGATACACATTCATGACTTGTGTGAAGGAATAGAGAGTTGTATATCCAATTTTCCACATAAAACAGTAAATTCTATAGATGGGAGAGGTAAAGAGAGATGGACAGATTACGTGAATTGACATAACTGTGGCAGATGGAGCTCAATATGGGAAGTGTGAGATTATTTCCTTTGGATCCGAGAAAGACAATATTTTCTGAAGGGTCAGAGACTCGGCGCTCGCATTTATATCCTCACCCTTCACATCCTCAGAATGTTCAAAAGCATTTCAGAGGCAATGATCTATTTCTGAAGTGTAGTCACTGTTGTAATATAGGATAACCACAGCTAATCTGCACACAAAGCAGCAAGTCAATAGGTGTTTCTGGTGGGGTCGGTTGAGAGGTAAATGTTGGCCAGGACACTGGGGCAACTCCCTGCTCTTCTCTGAATAATGTAATGGGATCTTTTAAATGCAGTCTGGCACTGGAGTATCAGCCTAGGTTCTGTGCTCAAGTCTTTGCAATGGGGTCTTGAATTCACAACCGCCTGACTCGGAAGTGGCAGTGCTCCCACTGAGCCACAGTCTCATCACTGAACTAAAACAACTACGAGTTTCATATCAGCATTTAGCTGAAGTACTTGGCGAGGCCTGGCAGTTCATTAAGACGTTGGACACCTTTGTGCAGTACCCAGAACTTTTAAATGATGACTGAGTCTTGGTACTGCACTCAAATGAAATCTTTCTTCTGAAAGAAATGCTAATGAAGGTTTCAAATATCTGGAACCAATAGTGAACTTTAAAGCTCTGCAAGTTAATGATTGATTAGCTGATCTGAGTGATGTGTGAAATGGAAACGCAAAAAAAAAAACACAATTTCTTATCAATTTAATATTTTGGGTTATGCCTGCTGATTTAATCACCTATATTAGTAATTGCAATTTTTATGGTTTAAAGGAAGAGACTTAATATTTTCTCATTTGCGACTCTTCTAAAGCCTGGACTCTGACAGTTAGATTACTTACAGGTCACATCCATTTGATTTGCTCCACAGAGCAAGTGTGAAGTGGTGAGGCAGTACCTGAATGTCTTACTGCAATGGCATCATATCCCATTCAAAGGGAAAATGGAATGGGAGGAACTATTTTACCCCTTTTACTGGTGCTGACAGTTAAATAAACACAACTTCAAGATTTACAACATCTATGATCACCACCATTGCCCCCACAACGCCCGTATTGCTTCAAAAGAGCCTTATCAAATAAAAAATGAGACAGAACTACGTAAGGAGATTTCAAGTCAGATGACATAGGTTGTAAGGACTGTCTCAAAGGAGGAGAATGAGGTAGAGTTGGGAAGGTGTAAGGAGCACATTCCAGAACTTAGGGCCAAGCCAAGTGATCAAAAAATGGTTTGATTAGAACTCAAGACACCTGGGACGGGATTCTCTGATCTCGTTTGTTCCTGCCCCGCTGCCAGCGAGAATGGAGAATTTGGCGCTCAGCCAACACTCCATTTAGTGCATCGGCACCGGAGAATTCCAGCTGCGGACGAGATTAGAGGTTTTTGATGCTGATCGTTTCACTTTTCCAGTCAGCATCACATGATACATAACGGAGAACCGGCTCATCATATACAACAACAGCCTGCATTTATATCGTGCCTTTGGTGTTGTAAAACATCCCAAAGCGACACACAAGAGCATTAATAAACAAATGCAATCAAACAGCAAATGAGCACATTGTTCACATGTCAATTAAGGTGAAGAATACATTTTTGGAACATGCCACACCAATGGCCCACTTGGCCAAACCCAACTTCCATTTGAATTCATGCCAGCCTGATGGGCCCAGTTTTGGGAGATGGACTTGATGATTTTCTGGGACCATTTTGAATCAAGTCATATGTACCTCCAGCAATCATCTCCTGACACCTCAAAGCTGGCAATTAAAGAGCTAGTTTACTGATGAATTGCTGCAAAGGGTGTTTGCTGCTCCGAACTATATTTCATATCCACCTGCATTATAGCTGCAAACTCAGAGCATGGCAGGGAAGAGGCAGAGGGGCATCAGGTCCTGGCATGTTTCAATCTTCTTGAGGCAGGCAAAACTTGCTCAAATGGACGCTGCAAAATGAAAACACTATCAACGCTTGTGGGAAAACATTCTGTGATGGTGTCTCTGGATCTCGGGTTAGAACTTGGGACTTAGCCAGGGAGTAAATGCATAAAAACAGCAACTTTGAAGCAACATTAGATGGTTCAGTCTACATTAAAGGAAGTGTTTATTACGGGTTGTGTTGAGTTTTTGATGTCTGACAATGTAGCAGTGGAGGTCCTGCAACTGGCCAGAATGTGAGCACAGTTCTTGAGAGAGAATGCAAACAAAGAACAAAAGAACAAAGAAAATTACAGCACAGGAACAGGCCCTTCGGCCCTCCAAGCCTCCACCGACCATGCTGCCCGACTTAACTAAAGCCCCCTACCCTTCCAGGGACCATATCCCTCTATTCCCATCCTATTCATGTACTTGTCAAGACGCCCCTTAAAAGGCACTACCGTATCAGCTTCCACTACCTCCCCCGGCAACGTGTTCCAGGCACCCACTACTCTCTGTGCAAAAAATCTGCCTCGTACATCTCCTTTAAACTTTGCCCCTCACACCTTAAACCTATGCCCCCTAGTAATTGACTCTTCCACCCTGGGAAAAAGCTTCTGATTATCTACTTTGTCCATGCCTCTCATAATCTTGTAGGCTTCTATCAGGTCTCCCCTCAACCTCCGTCGCTCAAGTGAGAACAAACCAAGTTTCTCCAACCTCTCCTCATAGCTAATGCCATCCATACCAGGCAACATCCTGTTAAATCTTTTCTGTACCCTCTCCAAAGCCTCCACATCCTTCTGGTAGTGTGGCGACCAGAATTGAACACTATAGCCAAATGCGGCCTAACTAAGGTTCTATAAAGCTGCAACATGACTTGCCAATTTTTAAACTCAATGCCCCGGCCGATGAAGGCAAGCATGCCGTATGCCTTCTTGACTGCCTTCTCCACCTGCATTGCCACTTTCAGTGATCTGTGTACCTGTACACCCAGATCCCTCTGCCTATCAATATTCTTCAGGGTTCTGCCATTTACTGTATATTTCCTACCTGTATTAGACCTTCCAAAATGCATTACCTCACATTTGTCCGGATTAAACTCCATCTGCCAGCTCTCTGCCCAAGTCTCCAACTGGTCTATATCCTGCTGTATCCTCTGATGGTCCTCATCGCTATCCGCAAATCCACCAACCTTTGTGTTGTCCGCAAACGTACTAATCAATCCAGTTACATTTTCCTCCAAATCATTTATATATATTACAAACAGCAAAGGTCCCAGCACTGATCCCTGAGGAACACCACTTGTCACAGCCCTCCATTCAGAAACACACCTTTCCATTGCTACCCTCTGTCTTCTTTGACCGAGCCAATTTTGTACCCACCTTGCTAGCTCACCTCTGATCCCATGCGACTTCATCTTCTGCACCATTCTGCCATGAGGGACTTCATAGAAATCATAGAAACCCTACAGTACAGAAAGAGGCCATTCGGCCCATCGAGTCTGCACCAACCACAAACCCACCCAGGCCCTACCCCCATATCCCTACATATTTACCCACTAATCCCTCTAACCTACACATCTCAGGACACTAAGGGCAATTTTTAGCATGGCCAATCAACTTAACCCGCACATCTTTGGACTGTGGGAGGAAACCGGAGCACCCGGAGGAAACCCACGCAGACACGAGGAGAATGTGTAAATTCCACACAGACAGTGATCCAAGCCGGGAATCGAACCCAGGTCCCTGGAGCTGTGAAGCAGCAGTGCTAACCACTGTGCTACCGTGCCGCCCCTAATTTGTCAAAGGCCTTACTGAAGTCCATGTAGACAATATCCACTGGCCTACCCTCATCAATCATCTTTGTCACTTCCTCGAAAAACCCGATCAAGTTCGTGAGACACGACCTCCCCTTCAGAAAACCATGTTGCCTCTCACTAATACGCCCGCTTATTTTCAAGTGGGAATAAATCCTGTCTCGAAGAATCCTCTCCAATAATTTCCCTACCACTGAAGTAAGGCTCACTGGCCTGTAATTACCTGGGTTATTCTTGCTACCCTTCTTAAACAAAGGAACAACATTGGCTATTCTCCAGTCCTCTGGGACCTCCCCTGTGACCTCCCCTGTAGCCAGTGAGGAGACAAAGATTTCTCTCAAGGCCCCAGCAATTTCCTCCCTTGCCTCTCTCAGTATTCTGGGGTATATCCCATCAGGCCCTGGGGACTTGTCTACCTTGATGTTTCTCAAGAACCCCAATACCTCCTCCTTTTTGATCTCAACATGACTCAAACTATCTACACATCCTTTCCCAGACTCATCATCCACCAAGTTCTTCTCTTTGGTGAATACTGACGCAAAGTACTCATTTAATACCTCGCCCATTTCCTCTGGCTCCATGCATAGATTCCCTCCCTTGTTCCTAAGTGGGCCAACCCTCTCCCTGGCTACCCTCTTGCTCTTTATATATATATATATATATATCAAAAGCTTTGGGATTTTCCTTAATCCTGCTGGCCAATGCTTTTTCATGACCCCTTTTAGCCGTTCTTACTCCTTGCTTAAGTTTCTTTCTACTTTCCTTGCATTCCACACTTGCTTCGTGTGTTCCCAGCCTCCTAGCTTTGACAATTGCTTCCTTTTTCTCTTTGACTAGGCTCACAATATCTCTTGTTATCCAAGGTTCCCAAAACTTGCTATACTTATCCTTCATCCTTACAGGAATGTGCCGGTCCTGAATCCCTATCAACTTACACTTGAAAGCCTCCCACATGCCAGATGTTGATTTGCCCTCAAACATCTGCCCTCAATCTACATTCTTCAGTTCCTGCCTAGTATTGTTGCAATTAGCCTTCCCCCAATTTAGCAACTTAACTTGAGGACTACACTTATCTTTATCCATCAGCACCTTAAAGCTTACTGAATTGTGGTCACTGTTCCCGAACTGCTCCCCTACTGAAACATCGACCACTTGGCCAGGCTCATTCCCCAATACCAGGTCCAGTATGGCCCTTTCCCTAGTTGGACCATCTACATACTGTTTCAGGAAGCCCTCCTGGATGCTCCTTACAAACTCTGCCCTATCCACACCCGTAGCACTAAGTGAGTCCCAGTCCATATAGGGGAAATTAAAATCTCCCATTACAACAACCCTTCCACAACTGGGGTTCTAACTCTCAATCACTCCCTAGTGCCCCCACTGCTGGAATTTCTTGTGTGTTGAGTGGAACAGGGAAAGAATCATGCGATATAAAAACAGAAAATGCTGCGCTCTGACGAAGGGTCAGCCAGACTCGAAACGTTGGCCATTCTCTCTCTACAGATGCTGTCAGACCTGCTGAGATTTTCCAGCATTTCATCTGTTTTTGTTTCAGGTTCCAACATCCGCAGTATTTTGCAAGAATCATGCGATGTCTACTGACTCTCACTGTCTCACAAGAATGCCCCACTTAAGCAATGTTGTCTCTTGAAAGGTGGCATTGACCAGAAGAATGGAGCAAAGACTGGCTCCCAGCACTATCCAATCAAGATGATGGACAGCTTGCCCTACACCCTGTAGAGGAAGGTGATGGCCTAGTGGTATTATCGATGGACTATTAATCCAGAAACTCAGCTAAGGTTCTGGGGACCCGGGTTCAAATCTCGCCATGGCAGATGGTGGAATTTGAATTCAATAAAATATATCTGGAATAAACAATCTACTGATGACCATGAAACCATTCTTGAGGTTGTCGGAAAAACCTATCTGGTTCACAAATGTCCTTTAGGGAAGGAAATCTACCGTCCTTATGTGGTCTGGCCTACATGTGACTCCAGAGCCACAGCAATGTGGTTGACTCTCACTTGCCCTCTAAACAAGGATGACAATAAATGCTGGCCAGCCAGAGACGTCTATGTCCCACCAACGAATAAAAAAAACCCTGCCAAGCAGGAGAGTGCAAGAGCAATGCAGAGCAATTCACCTCCTGCTTTCTCAAAAGGAAGAAAAGATACTTGCACTCCCAACTGCTCGGCTGTTTCAGGAACCCACCATGAGATGAACACATGAAGCAACAACCCATGTCCAGACTTTCTGTGTAAGCAACATTCCCAATGTCAATGACCACTGAACTGAACCGACTTCGTCATAAACAATCTTAAAAATTGGCCAAAATTATTATACAACAGATTTGGGAACCTTTTCAAAGTGAATCACAGACGCACATAAGAAGGAATTTGAATGCTTGAGTGTCCTAAACTCTTGCTCCCTTTCTTTATATCAAGGACCACTTAAACAATTTGACTGTAGTCAATGATAAACAGTATTAAGGAATGTTCAAGTGGGTTACCTTCTGCTGTGCCTGAGATGCCATCTGCTTTGAAATTACTGGTGCTCTTCTTCCTGCGATGCTTCTTCCTGTTGGCATGGGGCGAAGGTGGAGGCTCTAGCTTGGGACTGGTTGTGCTTGATATACTGGGGCTTGAACAGACGGAGTCTCCCAGGCCGGTGTCTTCAACAGAAATCCAAAAGAAAACATCATGAGAAATGTTCCAGCACAATGACTTTTCAACACTTCTGACACATGGACTAAAGGCAAATCCTAACTCCAGCTCACTGGGTTTGACATTTGAAATACTGGCATCACACACAGTCTCTGATCTCTCAAGTATTTTATATCCGTACACTGCAACAAAGAATGACCTTATCTCACCCTTCTTGGAGTCAATAAAGATGTGGAAGATTTTAGGTAGCAAATGCTACTTGGACGTATTTCTGGAAGTTTTGTCAGAGAGAGTTATTACAGTGCAGAAGGAGGCCCATCGAGCCCATAATGACTCTCTATAGAGAAATCCAGTCAGTACCATTGCACCCGCCATCCCCATATTCCTGCCTGTTTATTTCCCTCAGGTGCTCATCCAATTGTCTTTCGAAATTACTCATCACCTCTGCTTCCAACAGAGTGAGTTCCAGATCATTACTATTCACTGAGCAAAAACAGTCTTCTTCACATCCTCCCTTACCCAAAACCTGAAATCTGTGTCCCTGTGTCTTTGTATGATCAAATAGTGGGAACAGCTTGTCTTTGTCTACTTTGTCTAAATCAGTCATGATATAGTGCATCTCTATCAAATCTCACTGCAATCTCCTTTCCACCAAGGAGAACAATCTAAACCTGTCACTAAAATCCTTCATCCTTTGACTTTCCTCTGCACCCTCTCAAGGACTTTGACATCCTTCCTAAAATGCGGTGCTCAGAAGTGGGTGGACTTGTGGTTAACCAGAGCTTTGTTAAGGTTCAGCATAACTTCCCTGCTTTTGTACTCAAAACCTCAGTCTATGAAGCTCAAGACCTCTTATGCTTTCCTGACCACACTCTGTGTTTTGCCAGCTTCAATTATCGATGCATAGGCTTCCCTAGGCCCCTCTGTCCCTTAACTCTCTTTAGAACTGTGTCATTTTATGTTTTTGCCCCTCTTTGTCTCTCTTATTGACCATCTCCAACCACTCTCTCCACCATTGTTATCCTTGGGGTGCCTTGTCAACTGGAAGGTGAACAATCTGTTAATTATGTGACTGGATGACGTTTGGCTGTCAAACAGCCATTTTATCCAATATTATTGTAACTAATAAATGAAGAAAAATAGAAGAAAATAGGAATCATAATGTTTTAACGCTGCTACAGTTTCTCCCTGGGTTCCTCATAGTTGCATTGTGGAGATTTATCTTGAATTCCTGGAAGACTGACAATGCTACGAAGATCTCCTGCATCTCTTTGCTGACTCCAGTACTTTGCTGGTTGATTTAAAAACGGGCTCTAAACTCACAGGTGGGGAAACAACATGTAGTTGCTTCATTCAGATACACAACTACAGCCCTGGCAGGACACTGACAGCAGCAATCCATAAAACATAGTGTAAAAGGGTAAACGTGAAAAGCAGTGATCATAATATGGTAGAATTCAGTCTGCAATTTGAAAGAAGGAAGGCAGAATCAGATGTGAAGGTTCTACAGTTAAATAAAGGTAATTACAGGCGCATGAGGGAGGAACTGACAAAAATCGACTGGAAGCAGAGCCTAATGGGAAAGACAGTAGAACAGCAATGGCAGGAGTTTCTGGGAGTAATTGAGGACACAGTGCAGAGGTTCATCCCAAACAAAAGAAAGGTTATCAGAGGGGGGATTAGGCAGCCATGGCTGACAAAGGAAGTCAGGGAATGCATCAAGGCAAAAGAGAGAGCCTATAATGTGGCAAAGAGTAGTGGGAAGTCAGAAGATTGGGAAGGCTATAAAAACAAACAGAGGATAACAAAGAGAGAAATAAGGAAGGAGAGGATCAAATATGAAGGTAGGCTAGCCAGTAACATTAGGAATGATAGTAAAAGTTTCTTTAAATACATTAAAAACAAACGGGAGGCAAAAGTAGACATTGGGCCGCTCCAAAATGACGCTGGTAATCTAGTGATGGGAGACAAGGAAATAGCTGAGGAACTTAATAAGTACTTTGCGTCAGTCTTCACAGTAGAAGACATGAGTAATATCCCAACAATTCAGGAAAGTCAGGGGGCAGAGTTGAATATGGTTGCCATCACAAAGGAGAAAGTGCTAGAGAAACTAAAAGGTCTGAAAATTGATAAATCTCCGGGCCCAGATGGGCTACATCCTAGAGTTCTAAAGGAGATAGCTGAAGAAATAGTGGAGGCGTTAGTTATGATCTTTCAAAAGTCACTGGAGTCAGGGAAAGTCCCAGAGGATTGGAAAATCGCTGTTGTAACCCCACTGTTCAAGAAGGGAACAAGAAAAAAGATGGAAAATTATAGGCCAATTAGCCTAACCTCAGTTGTTGGCAAAATTCTAGAATCCATCGTTAAGGATGAGATTTCTAAATTCTTGGAAGTGCAGGGTCGGATTAAGACAAGTCAGCATGGATTTAGTAAGGGGAGGTCGTGCCTGACAAACCTGTTAGAGTTCTTTGAAGAGATAACAAATAGGTTAGACCAAGGAGAGCCAATGGATGTTATCTATCTTGACTTCCAAAAGGCCTTTGACAAGGTGCCTCACGGGAGACTGCTGAGTAAAATAAGGGCCCATGGTATTCGAGGCAAGGTACTAACATGGATTGACGATTGGCTGTCAGACAGAAGGCAGAGAGTTGGGATAAAAGGTTCTTTCTCAGAATGGCAACCGGTGACAAGTGGTGTCCCGCAGGGTTCAGTGTTGGGGCCACAGCTGTTCTCTTTATATATTAACGATCTAGATGACGGGACTGGGAGCATTCTGGCCAAGTTTGCCGATGATACAAAGATAGGTGGAGGGGCAGGTAGTATTGAGGAGGTGGGGAGGCTGCAGAAAGATTTAGACAGTTTAGGAGAGTGGTCCAAGAAGTGGCTGATGAAATTCAACGTGGGCAAGTGCGAGGTCGTACACTTTGGAAAAAAGAATAGAGGCATGGACTATTTTCTAAACGGTGACAAAATTCATAATGCTAAAGTGCAAAGGGACTTGGGAGTCCTAGTCCAGGATTCTCTAAAGGTAAACTTGCAGGTTGAGTCCGTAATTAAGAAAGCAAATGTAATGTTGTCATTTATCTCAAGAGGCTTGGAATACAAAAGCAGGGATGTACTTCTGAGGCTTTATAAAGCACTGGTTAGGCCCCATTTGGAGTACTGTGAGCAATTTTGGGCCCCACACCTCAGGAAGGACATACTGGCACTGGAGCGGGTCCAGCGGAGATTCACACGGATGATCCCAGGAATGGTAGGCCTGACATACGATGAACGTCTGAGGATCGTGGGATTATATTCATTGGAGTTTAGGAGGTTGAGGGGAGATCTGATAGAAACTTACAAGATAATGAACGGCTTAGATAGGATGGACGTAGGGAAGTTGTTTCCATTAACAGGGGAGACTAGGACGCGGGGGCACAGCCTTAGAATAAAAGGGAGTCACTTTAGAACAGAGATGAGGAGAAATTTCTTCAGCCAGAGAGTGGTGGGTCTGTGGAATTCATTGCCACAGAGGGCTGTGGAGGCCGAGACGTTGAGCGTCTTCAAGACAGAAATTGATAAATTCTTGATTTCTCGAGGAATTAAGGGCTATGGGGAGAGAGCGGGTAAATGGAGTTGAAATCAACCATGATTGAATGGTGGAGTGGACTCGATGGGCCGAATGGCCTTACTTCCGCTCCTATGTCTTATGGTCTTATGGTCTTATGGTCATGTGGGTTTTTATGACCATCAAACCTGGGGCCCGAGAGATATCAAGAATTACTTGGTGGCTGCTGAAATACATGGTTTTCAAGCCAGCCACCATCACACTGCATGATGACCAATACCAAAGGCACTCATTGGTACTGCAGGCCCAGCAAAAAACAACGTTCAAACTCTATGAAGGTGGCATTAAAGTTGGCCTCAGTTTCTCCAGAATGATGGTGGGGGGAAAGAGGGAGAGTGGAAGTATTGAAGAAGGAGAACAGTTTGTGCTGGTTCGTTGTACAATCATATCCTTACAAACACAACACTGTCAAAACCATCCTTTCTTTAAATAAGCATCACAAATCATTTCCAAATCATTGTACATTGCTGTATAATTATCAATTTCTAGACTCAGCACTGATGTATCAGTCTAGTTTGGAGCCAAAGAAAATGTTAGCTATAATTGGAAATATATCTTACACACAAAACCTATGCATAATTTTCAAAGAAAAGGAACACAAGTCAGATGGCCAGGATCCATTATGTATTTCTGCATTAAAATGAGCCAGAAACCTCAAAAACTGGCCTGATTTGTCAAGCACAAAAAGGGGAAAGATTATTAGATCCACCATTGGGAGTTCAGTTGAAAGTTTGTTCATGTGTTAAACTGTAATGATAACTCTAGATACTATCTTCAGCAGTCAATTTGTTCCATGGGCAGATGTGCAACCCAAAGCCAGTTAAGTTAGAAAGATCTGCCCAGGAGCTCTTGCTAAGTCTCCCAACTGTCTGCCTGTTCCAAGGGTTCCTCTCAGATCACTCTTTTGGGGATAACACAGCATGGCCTTCCTGCCACATGACCTTTTGAGAGGCACTTCTCTGCAGTTGGGGAGGAGGACAGGGGTGTGTGGAGTGGGAGTTCATTAACCTGAGCAATACTTGAGCTGGTATAGATAGTCAAGCTTACATTGGTCATGTCCCTTCTGGCTCCTCTAGACACTGGCAATTTCTTTCCCAAAGCCTTAATGTAACATTAATTCCTTGAACTCTGTTTGATTTTGAGATCACAAAACATTAAGAAACTTTAGAATTTATCCCCTTGATAAAGATGTACGAAAGCAAAGATGGTTTGATGCAACAGAACCTCGATATGGATCACATATTTGAGTGTGCAAGTTCCTACAGGGGGATTGCCCCAACTGGTGTTACCAAACTGGAAAGGTAGTAGCAAGGTCTAGACTGGCACCGGGAGGCGCTTGGGAACCCCTGGTTGCGAATATTACTTACCTATATTTTTGGGCAGGGAGTCGATGGAAAAATTATTAAAATTTAAAAAGAAGTGACTCTTGGACACTCAAGTTTTAATCACAGAATCACACAGAATTGTTATGTTGCAGAAGGAGGCCATTTGGCCCATTGTGTCTGCACCAACTCTCTGAAAGAGAAACTCCCCAAATGTAATTCCCCCACCTCTTCCCCATAACCCTGCATAGTCTTTCTCTTCAAATAAAGTTGAATTCCTTTTTGAATGCCTCGATTGAACCTACCTCTACCACACCCTCAGTCAGTGCATTCCCGATGTTAACCAGTCAGGGGTAGGCGGAATGTGGCATTGAGGCCACTATCAGATCAGCCATGCCTTTAATGACTGGTGGAACCAGCTCGAGGGGCTGAATGGCCTACTCCTGATGGTAATTTGTACGTTCATGTGTTGTTTGAAAAAACATTTTTCTCAATCGCTTTTGCTTCTTTTGCAAGTTATTTTAAATGTGCCCTCTCATTTTCAATCCTTTCACGAACAGTTTCACCCAATCGGCTGTGTCCAGGCCCTTCAGGGGTGTTTAACACCCCTCTACAGACCAGGGCAGAATAGATTGAGCTGTTCAATGTTCTTGATGAGAGCCAGGTTGAAAGAAATGAGGGAGAGTTGGAGCTGCAATGTTGTAGTTACATTTCAAAATATTCCTTCTTGAGCATGTTTCCCTAGTAGGCAAACAGGATTTGCAAACTTACCATCACAGGTCCCTTCTGCAAGGAACCGCTCTTCCGACACTTTGCCCACTTTCTGTGCTGTATATACACTGTGTATACTGCCCATGAACTGCCCATTTTAATTGTGATGCTCTTGTATTGTGTACACACTGCTATGAATGACATCCAAGCTATGCCTCCTATCCCCTGGTCTTACATTACATATCTTAAAGAGGGAGTGAACACCATCCAGTTGCTCATGTTCCGAAGGAAGGTCATTTACCTGAACCCTGGGGGGGATTTTCACCCCATTTTTGGAGGGCAGGGAAGCCGTTGGGGGTGGAGAATCAAATGGGAGTTCCAAATAGCTTTTACACTGGCAAGATTTCCTGTTGCCATTGTCACCATCCTCCTCCAATGAGGTACTGGGGTTCCCACCATGAAAGGCCGGAAACCCCATTATCATGCATTAAAATATCATTAGTGGACTCCCCTGCTGTATTATCCCCTCACAAGGTAAGGAACTCCCCCCAGTCGGCGTGACGTCACATTGGCAGGGTTTACAACAGGTCTGGACCGACCGGGACCTGGTGAACAGTCCCTGCTGGGGGCGCACAGACAGGTACAGCCCCAAGGAGTGGGCAGGGCCATTCCCATTAAAATGGTGCCCCGATCTGTCTGTCGCTGAGATAGCTGGCAGCGCGGGCTCATTCAAAGCCTGCCCCACCAACTGACATCGTGGGTCCCGCTCCTTCCATTCTTTTTCTCAAGGTGCTTGAAAACCTGGCGGGAAAAGCCAGCAAGACAGCTGGCGAGCTACGCTCTGCTTTTCCCACCCAAGAGAAAACTTAGGAAAACAATGAGAAAATTCCACCCTCTGGTTCATGCTCCACGGATGCTGTCTGATCTGTGTTTTCCCGCATTTTCTGTTCTTATTTTGGATTTCCAGCATTCACAATATTTCACTTTTGTTACCCTATTACTCACTCCCAGCTGTTCACTACTGCATTACTGAACCACCTGAACCCCTCAATTGCACAAAGTACGCCACTTGATACTCACTGCACTGTCTGCATTCCCTTAAAAATAACATTGATAATTGACACACGAAATATATCACTGTTCACTGACACTGTGCAAGATTTGAAATGCATACATTTGATTGGAACTGATATGGAGGATTATGTTTGAAAATTGTGACAGGCTGTTGCGTTGCAATGAATTGTTACATCACATATTAATCGCTCTTCAAAGTATTTTGCTGCATTTCATAGTGAATAATATTACAATTTGAACAGAATTATGATGCTCAGGGAATTACTTTAGAAATTCATCAATTTGATAAACACCATCATGGATTTTGCAGTAGTAATGATGGTGAAACCAGAGACCGTCACCATTACTCCACTGAAACTTCTGGACTCTACACATGTGCAGAATAACATGGAGATCTAGAGGTTGCTGTCTGCGATTTTATGCTTCTCCTGAGGGTACGCTGTTGTGGATTCCCCCACCCCAAACTACAATCATGGAATCAATGGAATTCATCGCTACTGATAGGTCACACTTGAAAATCCATTGAAAAAGTTATATTTTGTTGAATTAAGTGTAGCTAGGATTTTAATGGAATACTTATTTCATAATTACTGCTAGTCACCCTCACCGACCCAGAAAAGCAGTCTTCTGTCCACGGATGTCAAGTTTTTCCATATGATACTCAATTCCACTTTTTAGCTTCTAGCTTAATCCATTCCTAATCATTTATTTTGTTATACCATTTTCCTTGCAGAAGAGATCGAGAGTCAAGAGGGCACAGATTTAAGGTAATTGGCAAAAGAAGCAATGGCGAGATGAGAAGGAACCTTTTCACACAGTGAGCGGTTAGGATTTGGAATGCAGTGCCAGATAGTGTGGTGAGCGCAGGGTTAATTGAAGCTTTCAAAAGGATATTGAATTATTATCTGAAAAGTAAGGTGCACGACTGCAAGGAGAAGGCGGGGAAGTGGCACTAGGTGAACTGCTCCTTCAGGGGGCAAGTACAGGCATGATGGGCTGAATGGCCCCCTTTCTCTGCTGTAACCATTCTATCATCTGCAAGATTTTAAAAGTCAAGGGTATTAAGTGCATTTCATTTCCCGGCTCGCTGTGTGTGAATATTTCAATGCGATTGGCTGCGGCATGCCTGGAGAGTCCAGATTGAAACTGCGTCTGGAGACAGGGAAAATGACACCTTGGAGGTCACTGGATGGGCAGCCTTTGTGGACAGCCTTCTTCAAGGTCTCTAGTAAGCATCTTGTTTAAACACTGACCACAAATCCGAGATCGGAATTCAAAATGTTTATGTCCAATTAATAAAAGTGATAATTAGAACTAAGTTCTATTACTTTTCTAATATATGAATATCTAAGTTATTAGACCAGAGCCCCAAACCCCAGCACAATCAATGTATTATTATCCTCTATTAATACAAACCATATCGACAATCTATGAACCTGTCCAGAAACTGTTGAACAATTGCGTGTCTCTAGGTATTATACTGATCTCCATTATACTTCATTTACGCTCCTAATGATACTGCAGTCAAATACTTCCCACTAGACGCCTCAAAAAACCCCACAAACAATGCACTTTGCTGCCTCCCCTCCAATTGGAAACACGCATTTACCACAGCCCTAAATGATTATCACTCAGTGTAGCACATGGGTGGTGAAATTCCATTCTTTAAATGTCCTTAGGGGCTGCTTTCTACTTCTTCCAAACACTACTACACCAAGGACCTGGTTGTGTGTACAGCTGGAAGCAAGCAACGTCTTGGCATGGAGGCCTGAAGCACATCCCTGGAGTTGCCACAGATGAGCACCAAGATGTTATCTTTCCATGCAAGATTACTTTTATTACACATTACAGTGATGTACAGCAGGAAACTTCATTCTTCTAATGGACCGCATTGATAGGGATACAGAGAAGAGATTCACATGCTTTGCCGTTTTAAAAAGCTGTCACAATTTCCTTTTAGGGATACGTTACTTTACTCTGGTTAGTAGCAGCCCTCTCACCTCTGATTCAGAAGTCTGGGGGCTAATTTTCCACTTCAGGGACTGGAACACATCCCCTGACTGGCATTCTCCGTACAATGCTGAGGGCGTGCTGTAATGTTGGAGGTGCCACCTTTCAGATGAGATGTAAAAACCAGGCCCCACCTGCCCTCTTAACTGGACGTTAACTATCCCAGGATACTACTCTGAACAGCGGCAGGGAAGCTCTCCCTAGTGTTCTAGCCAGTATTTAATCTTCAATTATATAATAAACAGATGATCTGTTCTAGCCACTGCTGTAAGGCAGGAAACAAATTTGCTCTTTGTGGTATGTTACTGTGCAGAGATTGACTGTCACGTTTCCTTCATTACAACAATTGTGACTACATTTCAAAGTACTTCCTTGGCTGTAAGGTTGTAAGGCGCTTTGGAACATCCTAAGGTCACTAAAGGTACTATATAAATGCAAGCTCTTTCTAGTGTATATGGAAGCTTTTATTTGAAATCCTAGATGTTATAAGAACTGTTTCCCTGATGTTTGATCCTCAGGTGATATCATAGAATAGAATCCCTGCAGTGCAGAAGGAGGCCATTCGGCCCATCGAGTCTGCACCGACCACAATCCCACCCAGGCCCTACCCCCACATATTTTACCCGCTAATCCCTCTAACCTACGCATCTCAGGACTCTAAGGGGCAATTTTTAACCTGGCCAATCAACCTAACCTGCACATCTTTGGACTGTGGGAGGAAACCGGAGCACCCGGAGGAAACCCACGCAGACACGAGGAGAATGTGCAAACTCCACACAGACAGTGACCCAAGCCGGGAATCGAACCCGGGACCCTGGAGCTGTGAAGCAGCAGTGCTAACCACTGTGCTACCGTGCCGTGGTGGCACAGTGGTTGGCACTGCTGCCTCACAACGCCAGGGACCTTTGCTGTACTGGAAGCAATGATAGAAGGCACACTTTGGCACAGCTCTGCCCACAGTGTTGGGATGGGCGAGACTGGTGAAAGAGGGTGACCAAGCTCTCTGAGTGGGTCAACCGAAACATCCCTTTAACTTGAAATCTCAACAGCGCCGTCCCAAAATCAAAAGCTTTGACGTTTTTGGCACTTAAAGTGTGCTCCTGTTTCTTAGGAGGTCAAGCCTGTCATGGATTGAGACCCATGGGGTAAGATCAGTACTCTGTAAGATTTACATGGCAAACTGCAGTACTCGAGCCACTTGCCAATTGACTATTCTTTACCTTCGTAACAGGTGTAGCTCCATCAATCTAACTTTGTAACATTGAAAACAGCAGTAAAGACAGCCTAATTCAGAGACTGTAAATTAGTGTCTGCTCTATCTCCCTTTAAAGCAACGGATCTGACTTGGATTGAATATAAAACAGGCATCTGCCTTGTATCAATCAAAGCGTGAAAAGGTTGATTGCTACAAGTTATCTAAAAAAGGGGCAGAAATTAGATGACTACACCATCATTTTTGCTTCTAAACCAGCTCTGACAGGAGCATTAAAACTCATAGGTTCCATTTCACAGGGGAGGGACATTTGCGACTCTTCCATACATTCAGTGCCTCATATTAGTTCTTCCCAATCGGGCATCAATGTTCAAAAAAAATAATAATCTGCAATCGCTGCGTTTCGACACTTGAAGTACGAGTTGGGAAAGTGGTTTCACTTTTCACTCTGGAAGCTGACAAGCATGACTAGAGGGGGAATAAAATAACATTCAGTTCACATAAATATCAAGCAGCCTGCCCGAGACTGATGGGACCAGAATGCGTTCTCAGCCATCATTCCCCAGACAGGCCCAAGGACACCCATAACTTATTTTACAATCATTTAGTTTCAGCTGAACTGGAAAAGTGACAACTTATCTCTGCTGACAAGATGCCATCTCAAACCTTACAATTAACTGTACACGATTAACGGCCCGCTCCGTCATTATCTTCTATCATGATCAACTGTGTGTGCAGCCCTCCATGCCAGGAGGCCATTAGGACTATGCAAGTATCCAAATATGTAGTTGGAAATCTGGTCAAAGCAGCAAGTGCCACTCCTGAGCATCTAAGCACTGTAATAAACCGTAATAATAAAAGTTATCGAGTGGGAACTGGATGGTGCAGCAGTTTAGCAAACTGACCTTTCACCTCAAGGACACAATTGAGATCAAAGTCCCTTATTACCTGGCCCTAAGGTTCCTCAGTGAACTGAATTGGAGCAGTTTTAACCCAATTCCGACTAGATTTGGGTTTTGTACATAGTGCAAATCTATTCCCGGTTATACGAATGCCTGGCTTTTCCATTGGCAATCACGGTCAGAGGGAAAGGAAATTTATGTCACGCTGGCCCAATCGTTACCTATCTGAACATGCAACAGTTTTGAAGGAGGCAAAATTTTCGAGATCCAGACAGTCTGATCTAGGAATGCTTGTCACAAACTGGAAGACATTAAAAATGTGTGGAGCAATCACATGTCCAGAACAAATGGCTCCCATTTCACAAACACAACTGGTTCTACAGGCATGGCGACCTTTAGATAGATCTGCACTGTTGCTGGTACCGTGACCAAAGCAGGTGGCACCTGTAGGTGCTAGACTCACCCACACTCCAGCCATTATAACCAAAAGTTGCATCGGAAAACCTTTCATTGTTCTGAGCACAACTGCCATTTAACAAAAATTTATCACATTAACTTGCCAGGTGATGTTTGATCAAGATACACATTTAGTTTTGGTAACCCTATACTGTGAAGGTATCGATACAAACAGTGTCACAGAATAGTTATGGTGCATAAGTAGGCCATTTGGCCCATCGTGTCTGCGCTGGCTCTCCAAACAAGCATCATGACTTACTGCCACTCCGCTGCCTGTTCCTTGTACCCTTGCATTTTGTTTCTATTCGAGTAATCATCTAAAGCTCCCTTGAATGCCTGAATTGAACCTGCCTCCTTCTAGGCAGTGCACTCCAGACCCTAATCACTCGCTGTGTGAAAAAGCTTTTTCTCACATCACATTTGCTTCTTTTGAAAATCACTTTAAATCTGTGCCTTCTCGTTCTCGATCCCTTTACAAGGTGGAACAGTTTCTCCCCATTTACTCTGTCCAGCCCTTCTCGGGATTTTGAACATCTCTATCAAATCTTCTCTCCCAAGGATAACAGTCCCAACCTCTAAAATCTATCCTCATTACTGAAGTTTCTCATCCTTGGAACTATTCTTGTATACCTCTTCTGCACTCTCTCCAACACGTTCACATCCTTCCTTTGGTGTGGCATCCAGAACTGTACACAATATTCCAGTAATCATTAGAAGCTGATCCACAATATGAACTGTACCAGAATTATGCAGAACATTGCCCCAAGTTGTTGCCAGTCTTAGCAATGGGCTGCTTAGGTTTTCTGCTTCATTAGCTATGGTATAACAATCATAGAACGTCACTTAGCAGAACATAACTAACTAGCGTGTATGTGTTCTCATTAAGAACTCTCAGGCATTTTGGAAATGCACCAGGTCATTTTACGGTATCACAAAGCACGCTTACTCAAAATGTTTAATTTAGCTCCTTAAAAAATTATTTCATGGAATGTGGGCATCGTGGGCAAAGGCAACATAGGTTGCCCATCTCTAATTGCGACTGAGAAGGTGGTGGTAAGCCACCTTCTTGAACCGCTACAGTCCACCCACAATGCTGTTAGGGAGGAAGTTCCAGGATTTTAACCCAGCGAGTGATGGAATGGATGATACATTTCCAAGTCAGGATGATTTTACTTTGGAGGGGATCTTGCAGTTGGTGATGCTCCCATGAATCTAGGTCCTTCTAGGTGGTATAGGTCATAGGTTTAGAAGGTGCGGTCAAAGGAGCACTGGTGATGTGCTGCAGTGTGCATTGTTTAAGATACACATTGCTGCCACTGTGCATTGCTGGTGACAGGAGTCAATGTTTAAGGTGCCGATCAAGCAAGCTGCTTTGTCCTGGTCGAGTTTCTTGAGTGTTGTTGGAGCTGCACTCATCCAGGCAAAAGGAGAGTATTCCATCACACTCCTGACTCATACCTTGTAGATGAGGGACTGGCTTTGGGGAGTCAGACCACAGAATTCCCACCCTCTGACCTGCTCTTGTAGCCAAAGTATTTAGATCACAGAATCATACAATCCTTACAATGAAGAAGGAAGCCATTTGGCCCATCGAACCTGCACCAACTCTCTGACAAAGGATCCCACCCATACCCTTTCCCATATCCCCACATATTTCCCCTGCTAATCCCCCTGACATACACATCTTTGGACACTAAAGGATAATTTAGCATGGCCAATCCAACCTGCACATCTTTGGACTGTGGGAGGAAACCCACGCAGACACAGAGAGAAGGTGCAAACTACACAAAGACAGTCACCCGAGGTTGGAATTGAACCTGGGTCCCTGGTGCTGTGAGGCAGCAACATGACTTGTGCAGTTCAATTTCTGGCCAATGGTAACCCCCAGGATTTAATGGTGGGGGAATTCAGTGGTGGCATTGCTGTTGAATAATAATAAAGGGAAAATACTGCAGATGCTGGAATCTGAAACAAAAACAGAAAGCACCAGAGAAACTCAGCCGGTCTGACAGCAACTGTGGAGAGAGAACAGAGCTAACGTTTCGAGTCTGGATGACACTTAGTCAGAGCTGAAGCCAAAGAAAATCAGACATGGGGGGGACAGTAATTGTACGAAAGGAATTTAAATGGTGATGATAAAGGCTGAAAATGGTGCTAAGAGCATCCATTAAGGGATCAGAACGTGTAAACGACAGAATCAAGATACAGATTGTGAGGTGTTCCTATGTTTTGCTGGAGAGCTGATGGCTGAATTTGTAAGATTTTGCACTATTAAACTCATTAAATATGTAGCATGTGGAATCTCGCGATGGAACGGGCAGAACGTGGCCTGCCCCACCATTACCTCATTGGCTCCAGTGCACTCTTTAAATGGCACCCAGACAACCACTGATTCTTTTGCCCTGCTCCTTGATTCAGGGGAGCAAGATTCCAAACTAACCTCCTTACAGCCTTACATTTTTGGCCTAGAATCATAGAATTCCTACATTGCAGAAGGAGGCCATTCAGCCCATCGAGCCTGCACTAACAACAATTCCATCCAGACCCTATCCCAGTAACCCTAGATATTTACCCTGCTAATCCCTCTGACACAAAGGGACAATTTGGCATGGCCAATCAACCTAACCTACACATCTTTAGACTGAGAGAGAAAATCGGAGCACCGGAGGAAACCCACAAGGGGAGAATGCGCAAACTCCACACAGACAGTCACCCAAGGCCGGAATTGAACCAGGTCCCTGGCACTGTGAGGCAGCAGCGCTAACTACTGTGCCACCGTGCCGTCCCTATTTGGCCTCCCTCCAAATCTCACTCCCCCACCCACCACAATTCCCGCAGCTGACAGGAGCGGAAGATTCCACCCTTAAATTTTGCATCTGTACAGGACAACAATGTAATTAATTCCCAGAACCTGGCATTGTTTATAAAGTGGACTGTGGCCAATGGGGGAAAAGCCTGTGTAACTACCGCCAGAATGGTGACTATTATGTTGCCGTTAATCGGCAATTTTCAATTGATATGGGAAATGAGGTAATGGGAGACAACCGCATTCGTGTTTTCCTCCGCAGCCTCCAGGATAGTGTGACAATTCGAGGCAATATTGTCCACCTTCAACAACCACGTTAATAAAAGCTTCAAATACCTCAAGCCAAACCTTGGGAAACTTTTGATCAGTTCAATAACATTGTTGCATTTTAAGTAGCTTGACCTCCCAAGGCTGCAACCTGTAATTTTTGGGCCTTGAATTTCTTGCATGCTTCGAATCAAAGACACCCGCAAAGACATTCTGCAGTCAGGTCCTGTTTCAGGCTCAGACACAATGGGATCCTTTATCCACAGGTTGCAGCTGCACCAACCACTCTTTCTGTCTGAATTATACATCGATACGATGATTGCACATCCTGGAACACTACTGCCTGCCGACAACCATTAACGAGTGACAATCGCAGTCAGCAAACTTTCTTAAACAATCACTTGCAAAACAACACCTAGAATTCAGCATCGTTTTGTTTGTATCTGCTTTCAACTACTCATTAAAACAAGTCTTGACTAGATGGTTAAAAAAAAACCTTGGTGGAGTTATCGAGTCCCCACGATGTGAGAGAGATCAATCGGGCTCATTAAACAGACATGGTCATTAATACTGCTTACTGGCAGAGTGGAGTTACTGAACTGGACAGTTTGAGGGAAACCAATCAACTTCAATAGAGATAGTTAGCAACACAGGCTGCTGGATGGGGAGAAGTCACTGAGTCTGACAGCCTGAGGGAGCTGTGTTAGCTCGAGTAGGGATTATAGAGTGCTAAACTGGGCAAAGACTGCTCATCCATGGTGTAAAATCCTCAATGGGCAGCGAAGATTCATACTGACGGTATGTAGCCAGACAAAGTTACCCATGAAACTGGCACTGAAAATGTGGGAATTGAATGTAGAAAGGATGGGCTGGGACAGGGGAATAAGGAAGTTGCTGAATGACAGGAAGCAATAGATATTTGTTAGGCTGCCGGTAGGAAATAATAATCCAATGCCCAGAGATTAATGCAGAGTGTTTCTCCTAATCCACATAGTGCTTCAGATTCAAGAGCCCAACAATAATGAATGCTTTTTTGGAAATGAATCTTACTGGACTCCAAATGTTAACTCTGTTTTTCTCTCTCGTCAGATGCTGCCAGACCTGCTGAGCTATCCTCGCACTTTCTGTTTTCATTTCACAATGTGGAGATGCCGGCGTTGGACTGGGGTAAACACAGTAAGAAGTTTAACAACACCAGGTTAAAGTCCAACAGGTTTATTTGGTAGCAAAAGCCACACAAGCTTTCGGAGCCCCAAGCCCCTTCTTCAGGTGAGTGGCTCACACCTGAAGAAGGGGCTTGGGGCTCCGAAAGCTTGTGTGGCTTTTGCTACCAAATAAACCTGTTGGACTTTAACCTGGTGTTGTTAAACTTCTTACTTCATTTCACAAACCAGGAGAGGTTGTTGATTCAGAAACCGTCATGGAATTAGCGAAAGAATAAAATAAAATCTGCAGTCACTGGTTTGAACATGCTAACTACTCTTTGGATTCTGCTGAATTCCCACTGAATTTTTTACCAACCACTTTATATTATTGACTTCTAGATTAGGATCTCCTGCACAAGTGTAAACAAACATTCCCTCCGTATCTACCTTATCAATCTTTGTCATAATTTTAAAGACCTCTATTAAATCACCCCTTAGCCTTCCTGTTCTGTCTGACAGTCATAATAGCTCAGTTATTGTAACTTTCCCATAAATCCAGTTTGCATCTTCAATAGATTTTTTTTCTCCTCTCGGGTGATGTGGGCATCGCTGGCTGGGCCAGCATTTGCTGCCCATCCCTAATTGTCCTTGAACTGAGCAGCTTGCTAGGTCATTTCAGAGGGTAGTTAAGATCTGGAGCCACGTGTAGGCCAGACCAGGTAAGAACCAGGATTTCCTTCCCCAAAGACATTAGTGAACCAGATGGGTTTTACAACAATCAATGATGGCTTCAGGGGTAACCATTATCGAGACTAGCTTTCAGTTCCAGCTGCTATATTTGCTTTTGTAATTTGGAGACCAGAACCATCCACAGTACTCCAAGTGTGATTTAACCATCATCATGCTGTATGCTCTGTTCTCCTGTAGAGGACAGATGTTTCTCTTCTCATGGTGTTAAACTATCACTAAATAGTTAGCAATTTCAGTCTCCTTTTCATCGGGTGTTTGAAATTTATGTTGGATGGACAGGATGGAGGCCTCCCACTGCTCACTGAGAGATTTCTTTTTGGCTTTACACAGTCTCAACCTGACTCCAAATGGACTTGGGCCACAGCAGAAGCTGTCCCGAGAACAATGGTGACACCAAAAGAATGGTGGTGTGAAATGAGATTGAAAAGGCCAATGGTGGTGCAGTGAAGGAGTACCCTCTTTTGGGGTGGTGGGGTCCCCTTGTGCCCATTGGAGATAATACAGACAAGGGCATCCCCCCCCCAGTCCCGGCCTCCCACTCCCCTCATTCCCTCGCTGGGTCTGCCAGCCAGCCTCTGCTGATATCCTGCACCTGCCTCTAGTCCAGTTTACATAGCCTCCTCTTTTTTTGCTCTGACAGTAGCCCCAGCGATGCCCACTACTGGAACCTGGCGCTGCTGGGACTCAGTGCTACCCAGCCAATCAGATTGGCTGAAAACTTCCTGATGGGGGTGGAAGCCTCACCCATAATAGCAAAGTTAAATAGTACAGTGAAAAACAAAGTACTCAGGATTAATCTAAAATAACAGAAAAGGCTGCAAATTCTCAGCAGGTCTGCCAGCATCCATGAAGAGAGAAACAGAGAACAGTCCCATTGTCACTTAGCATCGTTATTGTCTTGCCAGCGTAGGGAATTAGAGAACCTAGGTTCAAATCTCATTCCAAATCCGAGTTCAGTTTTTTTTAAATTCTGGAAAGAAAAGGCTGGTCTTGGTCAAAGTGATAGTGAGGTTTTTTGATTGTTCTAATAACTCAACAAGTTTCACATATGGTTGTGAGGGACCTTGGCATCCTTACCCAGTCTTGCCTCTACCTGACTCCAGGCCAACATCAAGGCACTTAGCTGGCCCACCACACCACCTTCTCAGACCAGCTTTGGGGGGAGGGGTTTGCAAAAGGCACTACAGAAAGGCAAGGGTATCTTTTTGCTTTAATTAGGAATGCACAATAAATGCTGGCCTTGTCAGCGACACCCACATCCTGTGAAGTAATTTGAAAGAAAGAATAAACAAGGATGAAAGTTGATGAAAATAACAGGCAGCAGACCAGCTGTCTATAAAGCCAGTTTAAGACTAATGTAAATTATTGATAGCACTTCTAATTACTGCTAGTGTGGGAGCAAATCAATAAGCACGCAGGCTTTAGCTGCAAAGGCGCAGGAATTTGGAGCCACAGAGATTACACAATATATATTCTTTGCGAATGTTCAAAACTTGGTGGCAGTCATGTGATGTCATATAAGTTCAAGCCCAATGTCAGAATCTTGATGCTGTGGTGATGGCACACACAATGACCACTGCAAAATGGGAAGGTCTCTCAACTTGGAATGTCGAGACTACAGAATATAACAAACGACATATGGCTGACAGTGAGTTTCAGGCAGTAATTCATTTTCACAGCTTATGTCATCATTAGAGGTGCTTGATTGAATTACTGCCTCGCACCACCCTGCCAGACAGCAGTTATCGGATATTTGTTACTGCGCATGGTGTGTCTGAAGCACCCTTGCCGCAATCATTGGCCCTGTGTATGAATATTCTTGTTTAAAGTTAGCACAAGGAAGATTTTGCATTACAGCAGTCAGCCCATGCTTTGCAGATGCCTGTTTGTTGAATAAATCGCATGGCACAGCACTGAGCCACAGAGTAGAAGGGTTCTGGGTCAGCTTCTTAGCACGGGCAAGATTAGTAATTGGGAGTAGAGGGCTGGGGTTGTCGGGGATGGGGGGCTGGTGTGGAAATGAGTGAATCAGCCAGTGTATCTATTACTAATTGCTAATCATTGATCAAAACTGGCCATGTTAAACATTGTGGAAAGAAACAAGGGTTACATTTATATAGCTACATTCCCGACCTCCCAAGCACCAACGGGAAAAGACAGTAAAAACTGGGAAGTAAGAGCACTGAGCTAAACGGGTCTTGCATACCTTAAAATGGAATGCCAATTTGGACCTTATTTCTGAGATTTTATATTTTTTCCATTGGGAGTCAATGAAATGTTTTTAAAGGGTGGTCACTGCTGTCATTTGGAAACGTAACAGCCAATTTGCACACAGCAAGCTGCCACAAACAGCAGTGATGATGATAACAAAGAACAAAGAACAGTACAGCACAGGAAACAGGCCCTTCGGCCCTCCAAGCCTGTGCCGCTCCTTGGTCCAACTAGACCAATCGTTTGTATCCCTCCATTCCCAGGCTGCTCATGTGACTATCCAGGTAAGTCTTAAACGATGTCAGCGTGCCTGCCTCTACCACCCTACTTGGCAGCGCATTCCAGGCCCCCACCACCCTCTGTGTAAAAAACGTCCCTCTGATATCTGAGTTATACTTCGCCCCTCTCACCTTGAGCCCGTGACCCCTCGTGATGCCCAGATAATCTCTTTCAGTGATTCTGGTTGAGGAATAAATATTGGACTTTAACCTGGTGTTGTGAGACTTCTTACTGTGAATAAATATTGACCAGGGCACCCTCCTCAGTCTCCAACTCGTGCCATGAGACCTTTTACATCCAAATGAGGCACAGCGGGTTCTTGGTTTAACATCTCATCCAAAAGATGGCACCTCCAACAGTGCAGCACTCTCTTAGAACTGTATTACAGTCCCAGTCTAGATTGTGGGCTCATGTTTTCGGAGCAGCAGGGCTTGAATGGCACTCGGAGGCGAGAGTGCTACGATTGAGCTGCGTGGCTTCATTTGTAAATGCTGCTGTTGTTTTCATTGGCTGTAAAACACTTTGGGAGATCTTGAGGTTGTGAAGGACACGACAGAAATGAAAGTCATTCTATTAGTTTGAAAACTGCTGAATATTTGAGTTCGGGGCAGGGGAGCTAGAGGAACAGAGAAAATTAATACCTTCAAGTAGGAACGATTTTTAAAATTTAAATATCAAACGGTATGGGTGTTCAGAATAAACAACTTTTTCATTTTTAATCTTTTATATTCTCAAAATATACCATTGGGTTTGGGAAAATACATCTGGAATTTTAGTGCGAGTCCTGTGGTCTAAATGTTTCATAGATCACAGAATAGAATCATAGACTCATGCAGCGCAGAAGAGGCCATTCGGCCCATCAAGTCCACACCAACACATTAGAAACACCTGAATTCTCACCTAATCCCATCTGCCAGCACTTGGCCCATAGCCCTGAATGTTATGATGTGCCAAGTGCTCATCCAGATACCTTTTAAAGGATGTGAGGCAACCCGCCTCTACTATCCTCCCAGGCAGCGCATTCCAGACCATCATCACCCTCTGGGTAAAAACGTTTTTCCTCACATCCTCCCCTAAACCTCCTGCCCCTCACCTTAAACTTTTGTCTCCTTGTGACTGACCCTTCAACTAAGGAGAATAGCTGCTCCCTATCCACCCTGT
The DNA here is from genome assembly GCF_964213995.1 of Mustelus asterias. Lineage (NCBI taxonomy): Eukaryota > Metazoa > Chordata > Chondrichthyes > Carcharhiniformes > Triakidae > Mustelus > Mustelus asterias. Next base: position 100,250,483 of record NC_135814.1, on the reverse strand, counting down.
CCGTGTCCCTCATAATCTTGTACACCTTGATCAGGTCGCCCATCAGTCTTCTCTACTCCAGCGAAAACAACCTCTCTTCATAATTTAAATGTTCCATCCCAGGCAGCATTCAGATGAATCTCCTCTGCAACCCTCCAGTTCAATCACAACATTCCGAGAATGTGGCAACCAGAACTGCATACTGTACTCTAACTCTGGCCTCACCAAAGCTTTATACAACTCCAACATGACCTCCCTGCTTTTGTAATCTATGCCTCGATTGATAAAGGCAAGTGTCCCATGTGCCTTTTTCACCACCCTACTAACATGCCCTTCCACCTTCAGAGATCTGTGGACAAACACGCCAAGATCCCTTTGTTCCACAGAACTTCCTAGTGTCCTACCATTCATTGAGTACTTTCTTGTCAAATTACTCCTTCCGAAGTGTATCACCTCACACTTTTCAGCATTAAATTACATCTGCCACTTATCTGTCCATTTGACCATTCCACCTATATCTTCTTGTAGTCCAAGACACTACGCCTCACTGTTAACCACCTATCCAACCTTTGTGTCATCCGCAGACTTACTAATCCTACCCCCCACATAATCATCAATGTCATTTACATCAATGACAAATGATAGGGGGCCCAACACAGATCCCTGCAGTATGCTTCCAGTCACTAAAGCAGCCTTCTGTCATCATCCTCTGTCTTCTACAACTGAGCCTATTTTGAATCCACTTGATCAAATTACCTGTATCCCATGTGAATTTACCTTTTTTTTAAACAAGTCTCCCATGGGGGACCTTGTCAAAGGCTTTGCTGAAAACCATATAAATTAAATCGACTGCACTGCGTAAGAACATAAGAACATGGAGCAGGAGTAGGCCATTTGGCCCCTCGAGCCTGCTCTGCCATTCAATAAGATCATGGCTGATCTTTTCGTGGACTCAGCTCCACTTATCTGCCCTCATTTACACACCTGGTCACCTCCTCAAAAAATTCAATCAAATTTGTAGGCATGACCTCCCTCTGACGAAGCCATGCTGACTATCCCTGATCAAGCTTTGCCTCTCCAAGTAGAGATAGATGCTCTCCTTCAGAAGTTTCTCTAATAGTTTCCCTGGCTAGCTCCGGTTTAAACTCCCACACACAAAAATAATTTCCACCAGAAGGACTACCATAACCAATGGAAGTCATGAAAGGTGGACATCTTGTGTACAGGCCAGTGCTGGCAAAAACCTGTTTCAGTAGGACGTGTCAGGCCAAGGAGGTAGTATTCAATGGCAGTTCTGGAAATTCCAGCAGTAGGCCCAAGGTCAGTCTGAGGGAGGGGGCAGGAGCATGTGGAATTAGAAGCGGGAACAAGAGTACAAATTTTATTTGAATGGCAATCTGACATTATCATCACAGTTTGGATCATGTTATCATGCCGTCTCGTTCATGGGTTTAGTTAAAAGACCAAAGTGAGATACTTCACCTGGTCAAGATTTTTCCTGTAGTAGTTTCCTTTTAAAAGCTGAAGAAAATTGTCTGGCTCTGCCTGGTGTTTGAGCAGGTTTTGTTGAGGGCATAAACAGCCCACATTATTGTCTGAATATCTGAATCGATCAATCTATTGATTGCCAGAAATAAGGGAAGCACAATTTGACAAACAGAACAATAAAGCTTATTATCCAAGTGGTGAGAGATTGCAGAGCTCTGAGGTGCAGGGGGAGTTGAGGGTCCTAATGCATGAATCGCAAAAGTCTAGGATACAGGTACAACAAGGTACAACAAGTAATTAGGAAAGCTAACAGAATATTATTGTTTGTTGTGAGGGGAATTGCTTACAAAAGTAGGACGGTTATGCTTCAGTTGTACAGGGGATTGGTGAGACCACATCTGGAATATTGTGTAAAGTATTGGTCTCCTTATTTAGATAGATACCCTACAGTGCAGAAAGAGGCCCTTCGGCCCATCGAGTACGCACCAACCACAATCCCACCCAGGCCCTATCCCCATATCCCTACATCTTTTACCCACTAATCCCTCTAACCTACACATCTCATGACACTAAGGGGCAATTTTAGCATGGCCAATCAACCTAACCCGCACATCTTTGGACTGTGGGAGGAAACCGGAGCACCCGGAGGAAACCCACGCAGACACGAGGATAATGTGCAAACTCCACACAGACAGTGACCCAAGCCGGGAATCGAACCCAGGTCGCTGGAGCTGTGAAGCAGTAGTGCTAACCACTGTGCTACCGTGCCGCCCAAAGAAAGATGTAAATGCGTTAGAGGCAGCTCAGAGAAAGTTCACTGGTCTAATACCAGGAATGGATGCATTGTCATACGAGGAAAGATTGGAGAGGTTAGGTTTGTATTCACTAAGCTTAGAAGAGTTAAAGGTGACTTCATCAAAACCTTTAAGATCTTGAGGAGTATTGGCAAAGTGGATGTGGAGAGGATGCTTCCTCTTGTTGGAGAGTCTCAAACTAGAAGGCCACTGTTTAAAAATAAAGGGAGACAGAGATGAGGAGAATCTTTTTCTCTCAGAGAGTCATGAGTCTTTGGAACTCTCTTCCTCAAAAGGCAGTGGAAGCAGAGTCTTTGAATACTTTTAAGGCAGAGTTGGATAGATTATTGATTAACAAGGGGGTGAAAAGTTATCTGGGATAGGAGGGAGTGTGGAGTTCAGATTACAATCAGATCAGCCATTATCTCATTGAATGGCAGAGCAGGCTTGAGGGACCAAGTGGGCTTCTCCTGCTCCTAATTCATACATACATATGTATGTTCAGAGAAAGAGTAGACATGGAAAGATACCTAGTGGAGGAAAAATAAATCTTGATAATCAGAGCTGTGAAAAAACCCCAATCCAGACAGCTAGCAGAGACATCAGCACTGCCCCTGCGAAGGTAGTACTGCAGGACTCTGAAATTCATGCCAGTAGGTTTTTTTTCTGCATTTGTTAAAGAGAGAGTTATTGTTGCGCTAACAGAGGCATCTATAATGGTGGCACAATTTAAATGGTGACCAGAGCAGGGAGTCATTGGCGCAAATCATATGTCATCATCACCGTACCTGGGGCGCAAGGTGCAAAGGAACATTGACCTCCCTCTGCTGTTAATTTGTTTGATCTTATGCCTGTGAAGATGTGGGAGCTGCCAGGGGTGAGTATTAGACAGCTCTCCTACCACTTTTAGGATAGCGTGGTGCTGCCGTGATTATCTTGCGGCCATTACTAATGTTTCGGAGTGTGTGGGGGAGGGAGAGAGGGATGGAGGATACGCGTGCAATGGGATATTTTAAAATATAAAAGACAGAAATTGGAAAAATTGTCCTTTCTGGACAAAAGCACACCATATGTTTATTTAAATATAAAAATAATTCCTGCTTTAAACTGTTTGTCTTTTTGCATCTCCAGATCCTCCTCCCAATCCTGCCAAAGAGACGCAACAGAGCTTGACCTAAACAAACAACTGCAGTTCCATAGTGCCTTTCTGGTTGTGGGTTCAACTCCCCCTGTGCGTCGTGAGCACAAATATCAATGCTAATACTGCAGTGCAGTACTGAGGCAGTGCTGCACTGTCAGAGATACTGTCTTTTGGATGAGATATTAGACAGATGACCAATCTGTCCTCTCAGGTAGGCATGGAAGATCCCATGGCACCATTTTGAAAAAGGGCCAGGGGCTCTCCTCCAGGTCCTGGCCAAAAGTTATCCCTCAACCAACATCAGTGGAACAGATTATTTGGTAATCATCAGCTTGCTGTTTGTGGGAGCTTGCTGTGCGTCCGACATTACAACAATGACTACACTTCAACAAAGTACTTAAAACAGCTTTAAAATGGTTAGAGATGTCCGGTGGTCATGAAAGGTGCTATATAAATACAAGTCCCTGTTCTCTCAACTAATATCACTAAAACAAATTGCCCAGCGATCATCACATTGCTGTTTGTGGGAGCTTGCTGTGTACAATTCAGTTGCTGCAATTCCTACTTTACAACAGTGACTATACTTCAAAAACTGACTTAATTGGTTCTAAAATGCTTTTAGACATCCTGAGGTTGTGAATGGTACAACAGAAATACAAATTATTTCAATATATAAAGGGGTCAGTGAACCAGAAATCAAACAACATTCCTGCCACACAAGTGCTAGGTAATAAACATCTTCAACAAAAGATAATCTACCTCCCCTTTACATTCAATGACATTACCATTGCAAAATTCCCCCACAATCAATATCCTGGGGGTCACCACTGATCAGAAACTCAACCGGATCATCTATATAAATACCATGGCAACAAGAGCAGGTCAGAGGCTGGGAATTCTATGGTGTGTACCCATAACCTGACTCCCCAAAGTCTGTACACAAGACACAAGTCAAGAGTGTGATGGAAACACTCTTCACTCTCCACTTGCTTGGATGAGTGCAGCTCCAAGGAGTTTGACATCATCCAGGATAAAACAGCCCCGCTTGATTGGCATCCCATCCACCACCTTAAACATCCACTCCCTCCACCACCGACGCACAGTGGCAGCAGTGTGTACCGCCTACAAGATGCACTGCAGCAATTCACCAAACCTCCTTCGACAGTCCCATCAAAACCTGCAAACTCTACCACCTAGAAGGGCAAGGGTATCAGACATATGGGAACAGCACCACGTGCAAGATCCCCTCCTTGTCAAAGAGAATAGTCCCAAAGAGAATGGAGGGAGGAGGGGGGAGGATCCCCATCGTTCTTATGGCTCTCTGATGTTTCTCCTGGGATTGCTCGCAATCCTGACCTAAAGATTAGTCTGGAATTGCTGGGACTCCAGGGCTATCGGGATGGTTAGAAACCGGAGGCTGCAGTGACTTTCCCCACCCGCGTCCCCTTCCACTGAAGTGAAGAGGTAAGCTTTACTTGTGCCTTGTGCAGGCTCGAGGGACCAAATAAGCTACTTCTGCTCCTATTTTGTATGTTCAGAATGGACAGTGAAAAAAACAGCTGGAAGCAGCTTTTATTCAAACTTTAATGGAAGCACATTACAGCATCCCAGTTCTAGAGCACAACATTGTAGGCAGGGATTGGGGGGGGGGTGCTGGTGAGAGTATAACTGTGATCCCAACTGATAACCTCCCTCAGAATTGAGTACTTACAACACCAAAACAATCCATTTGACCTAACAGGTCTATACCATTGTTTATGCTCCACGCAAACCTCCTCTCGTTACTCATCGAACTCGATCAGCCTTCTATTCCTTTCTCCCTCCTATGATTCTCTGGCTTCCCCTTTAAATGCATCTATGAAAGAGATGAGGGGTACTGAAGTTCACCAGTGACTACAGTCCTATAAGCACAATTTACTGCATATGGAGCTATCAGAGACTGGAAATAATAACTGAAGATTAAACTCAATCTCTCTCAGCCTTGGCACATAAGAACAATCCATCATTACTGCTTCATCCAGATCATTAAAGACTAAATGCGACTATAACCATAATGGTTGCAAGAAAATCAACAGACAAGTATCACTAGCTGTAGTTGTTAAACACCGCACGATGAAATCAAACTGCTTGTTCACTTAGGGACGAAACAAAATCTCTTTCGGAAATTGTTATAAGTTGATGCGCTCAGTCTGTGTGACACCATTAGCATGATAAACAGTTGAGCGTGTATCGGAGCCTGAGCCTTGGATCGAAGCGACTTGTGATAAATCTACTCCAGCAGTTACTGGAGGCAGGAGCTTAGCTCTTGGCCCCATTTTCTCACAGTTTAACTAGCACCTCTTACTCCCCTGCTCTGCCTCCTACAGTGCAATCTATCTAATGATACAAGGCACCTCTTTAAACAGCCAAGACCCAGGGGATCCCCAATAGCTGGTTAATAAGGACAGTTAAAAAGTCCCAGCGTATAAAATGCCGACTAAATCTGGGAGCTACTCAAAGGCTCCCAGACACTAATGAAGACACAGTATTTTTTTAAACTGTGTCAGGCTGCCATGAGATCTAAGAAACAATTCCCCTGCTAGAAGCTGTTAGTGCTGCTAAATGCTCCAAGTTCCCGCCTCGAAATCATCCCACTGATTACCGGGGACACCGATTGCCCACACAAAACCAAGATGCCAACAGTATCAAAAGCACAGAGGCAAATAATACATCCCTTCAGAAGCGACGTTGTAACAAGGAAAATCTTCATCACTTTACAGCTTCAAGCTATACCTTCCCTCCGCCTGTGTTTATCTCAGTCTGTGTTCAAACTCATTCCAATCAATGTCAATCTTTATATTTTCTAAGTACAGTATTTACATATTATGGAGCTTGTTTTCGACTGACAAGCTCACTTCTCAATAGCTTCATCAGTTTATTGTAACCCGGGAGCAAATTTAGCTTAGTGAACAGTTTAAATTTGCCTAAATTTTTAGTGCAAACCTCAGGTTATGTGGCGCATCCTGCCACCCACCACCACCCATCCCCGCGCCTCCAAATCTGAGAAATTTGTGACGTTACACTCCTAGGGTGGGATTTTCCAGTCCCGTCTGCCCCGAGACTGGAAATTCCCGCCCGAGGTCAATGGACCTTTCAACGGTCTGTCAAATTTTCCAGTCTCGCCCTCAACGATTCCTGCAGTGGACGGAACCGGAAAATTTACCTCCTAGTGTTCAGAGAGAGACAAAGCAACTCCATCAAATTCTGCAAACAATGATATTGTTATTAACATGTCAGAAACCAGGTTCTGCATCAACACAGATTTCCATTTGTTGTTGGGGGTCATGGTACAGATACACACTCTCAAAACCAGTCACCTCAGGACAGCGGATTTGCATTTTGCCCGATTTCGGGGCAGGCGCTTTCGGGGGTTCAGGCTAATCCAGGTCGGATGAGGTTAAGGGTCACTTGGAATAGACCGACTTGCAAACGACGATGGGTGATAAGTCCAGCACTATGTGGCACCGAACCGAATTGTCCAGGTTAGTTCATTTTAATTGAGTGAAATCAAAAAGAAAGATGGCACATTCTAACCATGTCCTGTTTTCAGGCAACTCCAGCTTTTAGACCGGCAGTTAGGAGAGAATGTACCCGTAATGCGGAAGCTGACAGTATATCTCTGGTCCTGCACTGCACTCTATAGGCATTCTGCAGGCAGTATAAACGCCCCTTTCTTTTACAGACTGCCTGTGATATCCATGGTTCCTTGCATCATGAACAAATTAAATTGGTTACGGTTGGAGGTTACAGTAGCTTTGTAACTACCAGAATGTAAATTCATCTGCAGTCAATGAGCATGATCTGTGTTCAATAATTCAGTAACACAAATGTATATTTTTTAAGCTGCTGACACTTCCAATGACTGATAAATGCATTTCCTTTAGAAAGATATTAGCGCCTTTCCTTCACATTCTTTCCAATTAAACCAAAATGAAAGTATATGCAACATCAATACGTAATTTCTCTTTCAGTTTGATATAAGGCCAGAGGAGTCTTGCCCAGTGTTAGTAATATAGACTCACCGGTCCTTACTTATTGCAATCAATAAGGGATGAAGGCACATACCACTTCCTATTCTCCATTATCCAACCCCCAACCCCCCCAAACAACTCCCATTTTACGCATGGATTCTCACCTCGTGATTCCATCTTTTAGTTGCCAATAATAAGAAATGCTGTGGAAAATCTTGGAATTTCACCGAAATGTTAAGAATAATTGGGTGACTGCAATGAAGCCCTCAGCGCGGTACACAAATGTAACTATCAGCAGAAGTTCTGACAACGGCTACGAGTCTCGGAAGACAGCAGTGATGCTTATGAAACAATTCTGGTCAATTCTGATCCTATAGCATTTCGACTCCAAAGATGTGCAGGTTAGGTTGACTGGCCATGGTAAATTGCCCTTCAGTGTCAGGGGGATTAAACAGGGTAAATACATGGGATGACAGGGAAAAGGTGGGATTGTTGTAGTTGCAGGCTCAAATGGCCTCCTACTGCACTGTAGGGACTCTATGATTCTATGACTGAAGGCATTTAGAGATGCAAGGACTGATTAGGGACAGTCAGCATGGCTTTGTGAGTGGAAAATCATGTCTCACAAATTTGATTGAGTTTTTTGAAGGGATAACAAAGAAGATAGATGAGGGCAGTGCAGTTGATGTTGTCTACATGGACTTTAACAAGGCCTTTGACAAGGTACTGCATGGTAGGTTGTTGCACAAGGTTAAATCTCACGGGATCCAGGGTGAGGTAGTGAAATGAATACAAAACTGGCTTGATGACAGAAGCCAGAGGGTAGTTGTAGAGAGTTGTTTTTCAAACTGGAGACCTGTGGCCAGAGGTGTGCCTCAGGGATCGGTGCTGGGTCCACTGTTACTTGTCATTTATATTTGGATGAGAATATAGGAGGCATGATTAGTAAGTTTGCAGATGACACCAAGATTGGTAGCATAGTGGACAGTGAAGAAGGTTATCTTGGATTGCAACGGGATCTTGATCAATTGGGCCAGTGGGCTGACGAATGGCAGATGCAGTTTAATTTAGATAAATGAGAGGTGATGCATTTTGGTAGATTGAACCAGGACAGGACTTACTCAATTAATGGTAGGATGTTGGGGAGAGTTCCAAAACAAAGAGATCTAGGGGTACAGGTTCATAGCTCCTTGAAAGTGGAGTCACAGGTGGACAAAGTGGTGAAAAATGCATTCAGCGTGCCTGGTTTCATTGGTCAGAACATTGAATACAGGAGTTGGGACATTTGTTGAAGTTGTACAAGACATTGGTAAGGCCACACTTGGAATACTGTGTACAGTTCTGGTCATCCTATTATAGAAAGGATATTATTAAACTAGAAAGAGTGCAGAACAGATTTATTAGGATGCTACCGGGACTTGATGGTTTGAGTTATAAGGAGAGGCTTGATAGATTGGGACTTTTTTCTCTGGAGCGTAGAAGGCTGAGGGGTGATCTTATAGCGGTATGTTGTGTGTGTGTATGTTATGTGTGTGTGTATGTTGTGTGTGTGTATGTTGTGTGTGTGTATGTTGTGTGTGTGTGTGTGAGTGTGAGTGAGTGTGTGTGTGTGTGTGTGTGAGTGAGAGTGTGTGTGTGTGTGTGTATGGTGTGTGAGAGCGTGTGTTCAAGAGTGTTTGCGTTTGTATATGTTTGTGTGTGTGCGTGTGATGGGCGGCACGGTAGCACAGTGGTTAGCACTGCTGCTTCACAGCTCCAGGGACCTGGGTTCGATTCCCGGCTTGGGTCACTGTCTGTGTGGAGTTTACACATTCTCCCCGTGTCTGCGTGGGTTTCCTCCAGGTGCTCCGGTTTCCTCCCACAGTCCAAAGATGTGCGGGTTATGTTGATTGGCCATGCTAAAATTGCCCCTTAGTGTCCTGAGATGCGTAGGTTAGAGGGATTAGTGGGTAAAATATGTAGGGATATGGGGATAGGGCCTGGTGGGATTGTGGTTGGTGCAGGCTCGATGGGCCGAATGGCCTCTCTCAGTATTGTAGGGTTTCTATGATTCTAGGTCTATAAAATAATGAGGGGCATAGATCAGGTAGAAAGTCAATATCTTTTCCCAAAGGTAGGGAAGTCTAAAACTAGAGGGCACAGGTTTAAGATGAGAGGGGAGAGATACAAAGAGAGTGGCAATTTTTTCATAGAGGGTGAGAGTTTCTGGAACAAGCTGCCAGAGGTAGTAGTAAAGGCAGGTACAATTTTGTCTTTTAAAAAGCGTTTAGACAGTTACATGGGTAAGATGGGTATAGAGGAATATGGACCAAATGCGGGCAATTGGGACTAGCTTAGGGGTTTAAAAAAAAGAGCTGCATGGACAAGTTGGGCCAAAGGACCGGTTTCCATGCTGTAAACCTCTATGACTCTATAAGTGGGCCAATAAGTCACTCAAGCCTCTTCCGGCATTTAATTAGATCATGACTGATGTGTATCTTGGGAGTGAGGTCTTGGGAGGTCTGAAGGAGGGAAAATGAGGGCATGGGCAAGGAGCTGAATAGGCGGTGAGTGAGTGAGTAGCTGATTCACAGGGGGTGTTGTGGGGAGAAGGTGCATGGTGGTAGGTAGACTCCACTGTTAACCACTGACCTACGTCAGAAATGAACAGGGAGACAATATGGAGGGCAGCATCGGAATCATTTTGGGAGGGGCCCAGGCAGCGCAAATTTGTACAGTGGAAGTTTAAACTTCACATTCCGAAGGGCTCCAATGCACAACAGTGGCGAACGTCTCAACGTTCAGTGCTGTTGGTATCGGAAGATCTGGCTCAGTTACTTTTCACTGTATGGAAAGCAGAAAAAAACACACACAGTGAAACAGAAATACAGACGCACTGATTGTAAAAATATTGGAGTCAGCAGTTACTTCCTTGGAAAGATGCAGCAATTATATTACAATTATTAATTCATTATTATGAAAACACCAATGATCTAACTGACACTGGATGAATGATGGATGGTTCAGCCACATCAATACACCTCAATTCCCCAAATAAATTTGAAACAGTAAACCACAACTTCACACTGTGACACCGTGAGGCTACAACTGTCAGCAATGGGTCAGTTTGGAGAGAATCTTTTGTTGGAAAACATGCAGGTTTGTCAGTTGTTGAGAGTATTTGGCCAGTATGATTTCTCTACACTGCTAGTGTTCATTATCTGGACTTGTATACAACCAGCTTAGGTAAGATGTCGAAATGGTGGGGTGAGTGGGCGTCTATAAGCACTCATTGGAAAAGGTGCAGGAAGGAGTGGAAATGCTGGGGCCAATCACATTCCTTTGATCTCTCGAGTCTGGTTTGTATTCAGCTGAGATTCACTGAAAAGGAGACTGCTCCATTTCCCCCTCTTGATTGTTGAGAGATCTCAAGGAAAGCAAGTTGGGACAAATTTAATTGAACTGATCCAAATTAATGTTTTAATTGGAGAAGCCTTGGATGCCTGGTGTGTGACAAGGCAATGTGGCATTGGTTGTAATGATGTGGAGATGCCGGCGTTGAACTGGGGTAAACACAGTAAGAAGTTTAACAACACCAGGTTAAAGTCCAACAGGTTTATTTGGTAGCAAAAGCCACACAAGCTTTCGGAGCTGCAAGCCCCTTCTTCAGGTGAGTGGGAATTCTGTTCACAAACACAAACTGTTTGTGAACAGAATTCCCACTCACCTGAAGAAGGGGCTTGCAGCTCCGAAAGCTTGTGTGGCTTTTGTTACCAAATAAACCTGTTGGACTTTAACCTGGTGTTGTTAAACTTCTTACTGCATTGGTTGTAGCAGGACATACCTAATGTTAGGGAAAGGAAAGGAGAGTGGAAGGAGGGAAGCGAGGTGGGGGTGGTGGGGGTGAGCTGTTCCAACTGCACGATATTGTCACACCAGAGAAAAGAAGCAATGCTTGCACTTCTATCACGCCTGTCATCGTTTCAGGATGTGTGAAAACACTTCACAGTCAGTGGAGTGCTTTTTGAAATGCTGTCACTTTTGTATTTTAAAAGTGTGAGGTGATTCACTTTGGAAGGAGTAACAGGATTTCAGAGTACTGGGCTAATGGTAAGATACTTGGTAGTGTGGATGAGCTGAGAGATCTCGGTGTCCATGTGCATAGATCCCTGAAAGTTGGCACCCAGGTTGATAGGGTTGTTAAGAAGGCGTACGGAGTGTTAGCTTTTATTGGTAGAGGGATTGAGTTTCGGAGCTAGGAGGTCATGTTGCAGCTGTACAAAACTCTGGTGCGGCCGCATTTGGAGTATTGCGTACAGTTCTGGTCACCGCATTATAGGAAGGATGTGGATGCATTGGAAAGGGTGCAGAGGAGATTTACTAGGATGTTGCCTGGTATGGTGGGAAGGTCTTAGGAGGAAAGGCTGAGGGACTTGAGATTGTTTTCGTTAGAGAGAAGAAGGTTAAGAGGTGACTTAATAGAGGCATACAAGATGATCAGAGGATTAGATAGGGTGGATAGTGAAAGCCTTTTTCGTCGGATGGTGGTAGCTAGCATGAGGGGACATAGCTTTAAATTGAGGGGTGATAGATATAGGACAGATGTCAGCGGTAGGTTCTTCACTCAGAGAGTGGTAAGGGCGTGGAATGTCTTGCCTGCAGCAGTAGTGGACTCGCCAACATTAAGGGCATTTAAATGGTTATTGGATAAACATATGGATGATACTGGAATAGTGTAGGATAGATGGGCTTTATATTGGTTTCACAGGTTGGCGCAACATCGAGGGCCGAAGGGCCTGTATTGCGCTGTAATATTCTATGTTCTCTTTACAAAAAGAGGCAGCCATTTGTGCACAGCAAGCTCCCACAATCAGCCATGCAGCAATGATTAAATAAATTCCTGACAGTGACTGAGAAATAAATATTGACCGGGACAATAAGTAGAACTTGTCAGCTCTTCTTCGAAATAGTGCCACAGGATTTTTTACGTTCACCTGAGAGCGCAAACAGGGCCTCTGCCTAATGGCGCATCTGAAAGATGGCACTTCTGACAGTGCAGCACTCCTTCAGTACTGCCTAGGATTTTGTGCTCAATGGGGTGGGACTTCTGGCCACTGCCCTGTGAGGTTGGAGTGCTCCCCAGCTGATGCACAGAGCACGATTAACCTAAAAAAACTGAAGAATAATTCTTTGAAATAAATTTCCTATCAACAGATTTGCAACAATAATTTGCTTCCAATATTTTGTAAGTGATTATTTTTAAACAGGCAAATGTTCTTATCTCAGCCAAGTTCTTGAATGTCTGAGATGTGTGTTTTACTGAGTAAATTATATCCACAGAGATATGATTTACTCCTCTGCACTTTGTATCAGTACACCAAATGGATGTCATAACCAGGGAAACGTGCATTATTAAACAGTGTGCTACTTCTCAAGTCAGTAATGGTGAGGGAAATCAGGATTTCCTTGAGTTCTGGACCTCTGGAAATTGAAGTATTTTAAAAAGAGAATTGCTCTCATCCACGTCACCACAGTCTCTTTGCAAACCAGGAACCTAATCTTCAAACGGTAATTCTATCCCGCACAATACCGCATCTCTCTGGGAACTAACAAAAGCATCAGGGGAGAGGAGAATCATGGAAGAATCATAGAATCTCTACAATGCAAAAGGCGGCCATTCGGCCCATCGACTCTGCATCGACCACAATCCTACCCAGGCACTAACCCCATAATGGATGATATTGGAATAGTGTCGGTTAGAGGGGCTTTAGATTGGTTTCACTGGTCGGCGCAACATCGAGGGCCGAAGGGCCTGTACTGCGCTGTAATGCTCTATGTTCTATAACCCCACGTATTTACCCTTCTAATCCCCTGACACTAAGGGGCAATTTAGCATGGTCAATCAACCTAACCCGCACATCTTTGGATTGTGGGAGGAAACCGGAGCACCCGGAAGAAACCCATGCAGACACGGGGAGAATGTGCAAACTTTACACAAGACAGTCACCTGAGGCTGGAATTGAACCCCGTCCCTGGCGGTGTGTGGCAGAAGTGCTAACCACTGTGCCACCGTGCCGCCCGAGAAGAGAAGAGTTTTTTTTTAAAAACGATGCAGGATATGATCCAGAAGGCACTGCCTGAAAGGATGATGGAATCAGATTCAATCGTAACTTTCAAAAGGGAACTGGATAAATATTTGAAGGGGGTAAATCTGGAGGGCTATTAGGAAGGAGCAGGCTAGTGGGACTAATTACATAACAGTTTCAAAGAGTTGGCACCTGCATGATAGGTTGAATGGCCTTTCCCTGTGCAGTATGAGTTTGTGTGATTGGAACAACTGTTTGCCAACTATAAACCTGAATCTGAATGTTCCTTCTAATTCTGATTCTCAGATTGTCCCTATCACTCTCACCTATAGCAGCACATCTATAAGCCCCTCTGCTTCACGTTGTGGTTCTATATAGTACTAAATGGTCTCTTCAATCATCAGTCAATTTTGGAAGGACAGACTTGATCATTGTGTTGCTAAATGTCCATTTGAACTGTAAAAAAGCAATTGTTTCAGGGATGCTTACCATTATGCTTCACAAATACAGCAAGTTATAAATCCAGTAGGCTTGGCAAATTAAAGCTAGTATCATAAACACACAGCTTCAACGCTGCATTTTAGAACTGAGTCCACCATCACAAAGGTCTGGCCTTTACAATCAAGTCTCTCATTCCCTCCCAGACAATCAGGAGCAAGGTGATGTCACTTACCACTGCTGATGCCAGAGTTAGCAATTACCGTGGCTTCACTCCACTGGTCCGCACTGGAGACGGAGTACGAGCGTTGGTGCATACCCTCAGGGCGGCTGTTGAAGGAGACCAGACTGATTCCACTTGCCATCTGTGTTGCTGAGCCCGTAGGAGTTACATTACCTGAGAATGGAAAGAAGAGGTGCTCAGTCATTGTGAACATTCACTGGTGTAGTGCGTAGCGTTCACAAAGACCGTTACACCATTCTGTTACCAGCACATTGCTATCCAACAACAACAATATGCTCAGTGTAGGAGCGGATTGAACAGTAGAAAGACTCAGCATTTACCCTCTGCAAAGCTCTGCTGCCCAGATCCTAACTCACACCAAATCTCAGTCACTCATTACCCTTGCAGTCACTAGTTTACATTGGCTCCTAGACCCCATCGATTCTCCTCGTCGATTCTAATATTCTCAACTTTTATCTCAAATCCTTCCGAGGCCCCCAGCCCCTCGCACCACCCCTCCACTTCTGGAACCTCCTCCAGCGAGGGATCTCTGCACTCCACCAATTCTGGTCTTTTGCATGTCTCCAATTGTAATCATTTGTGGCCTGGTCTTCAGCTGTTAAGGTCAAACACTCTCAAATTCCTTTCTTAAAACTCTCTTTCTTACTTTAAGGCCCTCCTTAAAATATGACAAGATAATTGAAC